>NC_133658.1:586086271-586407892 GCF_037893015.1 Macrotis lagotis
ATAGTGGAAAACCATCTTCCTGGTTGATAATTAATGTTCTCTTCATCCATTTCAGTAGGATAATAGATTTAGAGCAGTAATCAAGCAAGCAAACATTAAATAAAAAATGATTAAATTTTTATGAAAGGGTTTTAGAGATTACCTAGCTCAACTCATTCATTTTACATATAAATATGTTGACATGGCTATAGTGGAGTGGGGGTGGTGGTGAGAGCTATTCAGATTATCATGGTTTTATTAGCAATATAATAATTATATGGAATTTGGATCAATGAATATTTCCCAACAGAAGCTAACTGGTTAGGTGTAATCAAGGATTCCTCTCAGAGAACCAAAATCTGAAGGAGTTATTTGAGAAACAAGAGGATAGATCATTTCAGTTAGCATCAATGGTTATGATAGCAGTGCACAGGGTACTAGAATCAGGAAGTTATATATTCAAATCCTGCCTCAGACAGTTCTGACTATGATCCTGAGAAATTCACTTAACCTTTCTGTGTCTCAGTTTCCTCATCTATAAAATAAGGAGTTAGACTAAATTATCCCTAAGACCTTTCTCTGTTATTGCCAGCTCCATATCGATGCTCCTATGTAAGTTAAATATGGAAACAATCCCTCTGCCTCTATCTGAGCTGTTTCATTCACAACTTCCATTCAGATTTACAGGTTGGGGGGGAATGGAGTATTCTCAGAGGGAGGGACTTACCATTAGCATGGTCACATTATTATAACTCAAACTTTTAGGGTCTTAGGGTTGACCCTAATAAATGCATTTGAGTGAAGGAGATACACTCCTACTATTCCATACTATAGCTCCCAAGATCCCACAAGTGTATATAATATTATACAAAATCAGTCACAATGACAACACTGATCCTTAAACTTGAAACATATCCAAAACCATGAAACAAGGACAATAATAATTATTATTATTAGTAGTATTAGTATTAGTATTATAACATTCACTCAAGAGAATGCAAAATCAATAATAAAATTTTAAGTACTTTTAAAGTATTAAATATTATAAGTTATTATTGTTATTCTTATTAATATTGTAAATTTTTGGTTACTCTTTCCTCCTAAATACTCTCCCCTCTGGGTTTTCATGACACATTTTCTCCTAGTTCTCCTCCTATCTGTCCAACTATTTTTCTTTTTACTAATTTTTTACTTTTTTACTTTTTTTAATTTTTACTAATTTTTACTAATTTATTATCCATCTAACAATCTATGGGTATTCCTAATAATCATAATAAAGTTTACATAGAACTTTTAAATTAAAAGATCTTATTTTGTTCTCACACAAACCTTGTGAGATAGATTTTTATTATTATTTGCATCTTACAGATGAGGAAAATTAGTCAAATAGTGGCTAAGTTATTTGCCCAGGATCACACAGCAAGGTATGAGAATGTATTCAAACTTAAGTCTTTCTCTCTCTAGATCCAGTGTTCTATATATTATACTATCACTAGTTGACTATAGAACATTTCAAACAGGAAGTCCCAGACACATATTAAACTTAACATGTTCAAATCTGATCTCTCCTTTGTACCAAAATGGTGGCAGAAAGCTCAGAAGTCCCAGGAGCTTTACTTGAAGCAACTTTAAATGAAATCTCTAAACAGATCCTAAAACAATACACACACACGTGTGCACACACACACACACACACACACACACACACACACACACACAAGATATCATAAAGCAACTTCAAAATAGGTCTGTCTCATGAGAATAAAAAGGGCATGTAGCCCAGCATATGTGGGAGTACTAAGAAGCCAGGGAGAGGCTCTTAGAGCACAGCTCAGGTCCCAGTACAGCAGGCCAACCAGCTTGGAAGGGCATGTTAGAGTCCAGGAACACTGGTGTAGCAGGTGGAACTGGGATGCATTGGAAATGCCAGAGCAGAGCCAGGAACCAGACCCTCATCCCCAAGTACAAAAAGTTTGAGCTTGTACATGTGTTTCAGAGGCAGAGCTCAACTTTCAAAATGAGCAAAAGATCCAGAATCCTAACCATAGAAAACTACTAATCTGATATACAAATAAATAAAAATGCCACCTCAGAAGAGGAAAGCAATGATCAAATGCTTATAGGTGAAGTCTCAAAGGATTCTATGGAATCAAATCCAAAAAGACATTTTGGAAGAGCACAAAAAGGATTTTAAAAACCAAAGAAGAGAGGAAGAATAAAAATTGAAAAAATAAATGAGAATCATGCAGGAGAATTATGAAAAAAGTATTTGAAGAAAACACCATTTTTAAAAATAAATTTGACCAAAAGGAAAAGGAAACATAAAAGCTAACTGAAGAACACATAACCTTAAAAGTTAGAATTGGTCAAATGGAAACTAAGACACCAAGATTTCATCTAACAGAACCAAAGTGTTGAAAAATAGAAGAAAATGTCAAGTGCCTCTTAGGAAATATGACTAAATTGGAAAATACATCCAGGAGAGATAATTTATAAATTATTGGTCCACCTGAAAACAATGATCAGAAAAGAAGCTTAAACAATAACTTTCAGGAAATTATCATGAACCTGCTTTAATATCCTAGAACAAGAAAATAGAAAAGTCCTTGAAAGAATCTACTGATCACTCCAAGAAAAAAATCCCAAAATAAAAACTCCAAGGAACATTATAGCCAAATTTTAGAATTATCAGCTAAAGAAGAAAATATAGCAAGTTGTCAAAAAGGAGAGATTTAAATCCAAGGGAACAATAGTTAGGTTTACTCAAGACTTATCAACTTTAACATTAAAGGATCAGAAAGCCTGGAATATGATTTTCTGGAGGGCAAGGGACCTTTGCAACTAAGAGGCAACTACCCTATAAAATGCTGCATATTATTTCAGGGTAAAAGACAGATTTTCAATGAAATAGATGACTTTCAAACTTAACTGATAAAAAGATCAGAACTGAAAAGAAAATTTGATCTTCAAATAGAAGCCTCGAGATATATATAAAAAGGCAAGCAGATTGAAAATATTATTCAGTAAGACAAAACTATCTATATCCCTACATAGGAAGGCAATACTTGTAACTTGATAATTGTATTTCTCTTAGGACAGTTGAAAGGACTGTAATTAGACAGAGGGTATGGGGATAAATTCATAAAGATATGATGGTACTTTAGCTCATACATATTTCTCCTGGAATAGTTGAAGGGAGTATCCCTGGACAGGAGGTATGGATATAAATTGATTATTATTATGATTCAAAATCGTCAGAACTTCTATCAGAACATTTGAAAAGATTATACTTTGATAGAGAGTGTGGGTATAGGACAAGTAAAAAATAATTAAATAATTAAGACATAAAAAAGATTATACAGAGAGAAGAAGGCAGAGGCACAAAGGACCTATTATAGTTGAAGGAAAGAAGGGAGTGTGAACACTGATGTTAATCTCAACAAATTTGATTCAAAGAGGGAATAGCATACATTCCCAAATCAGATTTAGAAATTTATCCTATGCTACAGGAAAGCAGGAGAGGAAATGGGAATGGGAAAGAGAATATTGAGGGAGAAAGCAGTCAGAAGCAAAAGATTGGTGAGGAGGGATAAAGGAAAAGGAAGGAGAAAAGTAAATAGAGGGAGAGGATATGATGGCAGAAAATATGGAATTAGTAATCACAGCATTGTGTGTCAATAGGATTTATTCCATAAAATCGAAGAAGATAGCAGAGTGGATTAAAGCCAAAAAATCATACAATATGTAGTTTACATGAAACTTATTTGAAGTAGCAAGATACAGAGTAAAGGTAAAAGGTTGGAATAGAATATATTCAACTGAAGCAAAAAAAAAAAAAGAAGGGGTAGTAATCTTGATCTCAGATAAAGCAAAAGCAAAATATGGATCTCATTAAAAGGTATAAAGAAGGAATAATTAATTCCAATTCTAAATGAAGTATTTGAAAAAATAAGTTTTTATTTTGCTGACAGAAGCTTGTTTTGTACCTAGGGGCAGGGATTATGGAGTCCTTACTAGGGAGGGGAAATGAATTAAAATTCCTTTTATGACAACAACATAGTGCTGATACTTAAACCAGGAAAAGTCAAAACAGACAAAGAAAATTATAGACTAATCTCCCTAATGAGAATTGATGAACAAATTTAAATAAAATTATAACATAGAGATTACAGCAAGTTATCACTAGAATAATACACTATGATTAGGACAGATTTATACTAGGTTTTTAGGAATAGTTTTGTATTAGGAAAAAATCAGGATAATTGATTATATCAATAACAAAATTAACAGAAATCATATAATTATCTTGATTAATATTGAAAAAGCATTTGGAAAATATATCAACATTCCTAGTGAAAAACACTAAAATCACTGGAATAAATGGAGTTTCCTTAAAATGATAAGCCGTATCTATATAAAACCATCAACAAACATTATATATAATGGAGAAAACCTAGAAGTAGTTTGAATATTATTCAATATTACATTAGCTTTAGCAATAAGTAAAGAAAAAAGAAATTAATGGAATTAGAAGAGGCAATGAGGAAACAAAACTCTCATTCTTTGCAGGTGATATGTTAGTATACAACACTGATCTCATTTTCTTTCTTTTTCAGCATTACCTTTCTCCTTAAACTAGGTGTATCCTAGATTTGAACCTGAGGGCAGCATTGGGGGTCTTCTAAGTCATTCAAGTATGCTTTTGTGGCATTTGTTGTTGTTGTTATTATTGGAGGCATATTTTTTGAATGAGTATCAAATTCTGTATGTGACCCCTTGGGGTTTCTGTTGGCTGATGAGGCCCAGAAAAGATAAAATATTTGGGCATCCCTACCCTAAACTTTCTATTCTTCAAAAATTCCTGCATCTTTCAAAGGCACCATTATGCTTCTTCTCTCCCATGTTTGTAATTTCAGCTTTATTTTTGACTCATTTCCTTCACTCAAAATGTATAATCAGTTGAAAAAATTTGCCCTTTCTCCCTCCACAACTTCTCTCCCATGTGATGATCCCCTTTCTCCACTCACATAGCTTCTAGCTTAGTTCAGATTTGTATCTATCAATCAATTGCAAGATCCTTCTCTCACTATTTCAGCCTATCCTATATTCATCTGCCAAATTAATTTTTCCTTAAGCATATCCTGCCAGACTGAGGAGAGGAGATCAGAGTGAGACAGCTATAAATGTTCTTTTAAGTGAGGAAATCACCAGACCCTTTGACTGGGGTGGGGAAAGGGAAAGAAAAATCTCAAATTTTAATGCAAAGTTTCATAGGTTACTACAAAAAATTCACAAATTGCTACAATAAAGCTCACAGGAAAGATTCTTTAACAAGCCAAAGTGAATTTTTAAGAAGATATTAAGTTTAAGGAAAAAAGAGACAGCTACAAGCTGGACTGGGGAGAACAGCAAAACCAATTGGGGGGGGGGGAGTGAATGGGAAAGGTAACAGCCATGAGATGGTGATTGGACTTAGATCAACATAGATCCAGCAGCATGAAAAGAGGATGGGAGAGACTGTGGATCATGCTCCTCAGAGCAGGCTGTCCTCCAAGGAAGGCAAGCCATCAGGGTATACACAGTAAGGAAGGGTAATAGGGACAGAAAAGTTTGCTATGATTAGCAGAAACTAAGACAAAGAAAAACAAAAGTGAAATCAGGAAACCACTGATCCCTAAGCAGAGTAGGAAGCTAAAGAAAAGAACAATCTAGATCTATAAGAACAGGAGAGCTTGGGAAAATCACACACCCACAGAGTGTGCTGCCTTCCAAAGGAAGGCAAACAATCAGTGGATAAATAATAAAGAGCATAGGGGCTAGGGCTCATGCTTCCCCAGTGTAGGGTAGCTTCACAGCAAGTCAGATTACTTAACTGAGGAGTAAGTTGAGTTTTTAAAGGGACAGGAAGATGAATTAATTTAGGTATGCTGATGGGGGTAGTAACTTAGAGAGCAGAGATGAGATAATTAGGAATATGAAGATGAAAGATGGTAAGACAAAGACTTTATCCTGTCAGGCTAAGGGAGGGATCCATTATTTTGCTGACAGAAGCTTGTTTTGTGCCTAGGGGCAGGGATTATGGAGTCCTTACTAGGGAGGGGCAATGAATTAAAAGTTCATTGATTTTATCTCATAGCTTGGACAATGGGATGGCATAAGGTAGAATTTTACTATTCATGACTAGGGATCTGCTGTATACTGTGCATGAGTAGCTGCCCTGCCCCACAGGCCAGTATATGAAACCCAGGTCAAGCATATAGATACTATTAAATTCAGAATGGTTTAGGATTCCCAAAGACATAGCAATACATAGGGGCATCTAATGTCAGAAATGGGGATTTACAAAAAAACAGTCCAGAAATTGATAAAACACTTCAACAGTACAAAAAAAATTAAAAGTTTTGTTTCCATTACAAAAGGAAATTACAGTATTTCTCTGTTCTCAGAAATCCCCTGCTCCAGTTAGACTAGCAAAGTTTACCTTGTACTTTTTAAATTGGTAAATTCATCTGTTGAGTTGTACTAGGAAGAAGAACAATAAGATAAATTCATGAGAGGTACTATCTATTTCCTATATGGACATTTATATTACTGGAAGGGGCAAAAAAAAAGAAGATATCTATAAGGAGTATTAATAAAAATCAGACTGAAAAGATAGGGTGCTTCAGAAGAAAAAGGTGATGAAAGAAATTAACTTTTCACAGGACCTGAAAAAAAGATGCTTTCTTAGATATATGTACTGAGAATCTGTTTAAAAGCAGAGTTTTGAATTAAAGATGAATCCAGTTCATTGGGATACATCAGCTTATTGGCATATATATTTTCAGAGTTTCCAACCAATCAACAAATATTTATTAATGGTCTATCATGTGCTTAGTTTGGGGGATAAAATTGTACATAATGTAACCATCCTTATTTTCAAGGAGCTTATTCTAACCTTCTAATGGGATAGAAGACAAGTACAAACATAAATAGATAGCATAAGTAATGAATTGAATGAACATGTAAACATTGAAAGTAATTTGGGGCATAGAGACTTAGTGATGGGGAAGAGCAGGGTAGTTTTATTTTTTAAAATTTTCTTTAATTTATTTACACATTACAAAAATATTCTTCTTGTAAGAACAAACATAATACCCCCTCCCCTTACAAAAATATAAAACCTCATGAGAAATAAAGTGAAAGAAAGAGAAAAAAAATATGCTTCAGTCTGTGTTCTGATACTATCAGTACTGTCTCGGATGGATCACATTCTTTATCATAAGTCCATCAGAGAAGTTACTTACATATTTTTCCACAGTTGCCATTGCTTATTGTAATTCCCTCCATCTATTCTTCCCCACTATCATCTATTATATTTTCTCTCTCCTTTCACTCTAAACCTTTTCAAAAATGTTCTGTGGGGCAGCCAACAGAATGACCCAGCAGACAGAGCACCAGCCCTGGGGCCAAGAGGCCCCAAGCCCACATCCCACCCGAGAGACCTAGCAACCACCTGAACCTGTGGTCCCATACAGGGCACCCAATCCTACTACCTTGGAAAAAGTAAAAAAAGGAAATGTTTTACATATCTGACTATCCTCTCCTATGATCGGTCCTCTCCTTTATTACCCACATTCCCCTTCCTCTCCCCTGCCCCCCTTCTCTCCTTTGTCTTCTAGATTTCTATAGCCTATTGAGTGTGTATGCTGCTTCCTTTCTGAGCCAATTTCAATGAGAATGAAGGCACCCTTGTTCCCCCTCACCTTCCCCCCCCTTCCATATCATTGTAAGAGCTATTTCTTCACTCTTTTACCTGAAATATCTTAGCCTATTCTACTTCTCCTTTCTCTTACTCCAAGGACATTTCTGTTTCACCCATTGACTCCATTTTTACAATATATTATACCTTCAAATTTGGCTCTCTCCTCATCTATAAAGACTCCTTCTACCTGTTTTATTAAATGAGAAGGTTCATATGAGTTTTATCAGTATCATCTTTCCATGCAGGAATACATGCAGTTCATCATCATTAAGTCCCTCATAATTTACCCTTCCCTTCCACCTTCTCTATGCTTTACCTGAGCCCTGTTCTTGAAGGTCAAGCTTTCTGTTCAGCTCTGGTCCTTTCAACAGGAACATTTGAAATTTTCCCTGTTTCATTGAATGTTCATCTTTTGCTCTGGAAGAGCATGTTCAGTTTTACTAGGTAGTTGATTCTTGTTTTCATTCCAAGTTCTTTTATGCCTTCCAGAATATTATATTCCAGGCCCTACAAGTCCTTAATGTAGATGCTGCTAAGTCCTGTGTGATCCTGACTGCAGGTCAACAATATTTGAATTGTGTCCTTCTGGCTGCTTGTAATATTTTCTCTTTGACTTGGGAATTCTGGAACTTGGCTATAATATTTCTGGTGGTCGTTTTTTTTTTTGAATCTCTTTCTGGAGGGAGATCAGTGGATTCTCCCACTTTCTACTTCACCCTCTCATTCTAGGATATCAGGGCAATTTTCCTGTAGAAATTCTTTAAAAATGAGGTCAAGGCTCTTTTCCTGATCATGACTTTCAGGTATCCCAATAATTTTTAACTTATCTCTTCTGGATCTGTTTTCCAGATCAGTTGGTTTTTTTTCAATTGATATATTTCACATTTCCTTCTAGTTTTTCATTCTTTTGGTGTCGAATTATTTTGTCTTGATATATCATAAAGTCATCAGCTTCCTTTAGCTCCATTCTACATTTGAAGATTTTTTTTTCCTCAGAGAGCTTTCTTATATCCTTTTCCATATGACCAATTCTGCTTTTTAAAGCATTCTTCTCCTCATTGACTTTTTGAATTGTTTTATTCATTTGACCTAAACTGTTTTTTTTAGGAGTTTTTTTTGCAAGGCAAATGGGGTGAAGTAGTTTGCCCAAGGCCACACAGCTAGGTTCTTATTAAGTGTCTGAGACCAGATTTGAACCCAGGTACTCCTGACTCCAAGGCCGGTGCTTTATCTACTATGACACCTAGCCGCCCCTAAACTGGTTTTTAACATGTTATTTTCTTCAGCATTTTTTTGGATCTCCTTGACTAAGCTGCTGACTTCATTTTCATGTTTTTCCTACATCTCTCTCCTTTCTCTTCCCAATTTTTCTTCTGCCTCCCTTACTTGATTTTCAAAATCTTTTTTGAGCTATTAGATGCAGAAGCTTGGACTTACTCATTTTCAGAGTGTGTGTGTGTGTTTTGGTCCTCCATGGGACCAAAGTAATTGTCTATGGCCAGGTTCCTTTTTTTTTCTGCTTACCCATTTCCCCAGCCTATGCCTGGTTTGGGGGTGCTTCCTGAACTTTTGAGTATTATTGGGACACCCCCGCAAGAACCTCTTTTCCTTCAAGGTCTTATGGGAGGCTCTGACTGCTCTCCTGGTCTGCAAATGACCATAAGCTCACCTATCTGTCCTAAGACTGTGAGGAAGAACCCTGCTCTATGCAGGTCCCAGAATTTGACCAGGGTTTGAATATGGTCAAAGCCCCAGAGTCCTGTCCCAGGGACAGAGGACAGACCTGGACAGTCTCCCCCCCATCCCTCCTTTAGCTTCCATGAGCTGAGCACTCAGGTAGCAGCTGCCAGGTAGTTCCATTTTGGGTAGCTCTACAGGCCTACTTTTGTTTCCTGGGATTTTGGCTGTGCTGAGGGCTGTGGCTGTGCTGAGAAGGGCCACACTGGCCTGGGCTTTATGCTTGCTCTGGCAGAGCTCCCTGCTGATCTTCCAAGTTGTGCTTGGTGCTCCCTGGGGTGGTGGGTCAGGAAACTAGTCCTGCTTTCAGGATCCAGGGCTCCCAGGGACCCAGGTGCCCTTCGATTGTTCCTTCTCTCCAGTGTACTGCCATCTCCTCCAACCCTGTGGAACATAGCCTACCTACTATTTTTCAAGTTACCTTGGGCTGGAGAATTGCCTCACTGGATCATTCTATGGTTTCTGTCTCTCAAAAATTTAGTTAGAATCATAATTTTAAGGTTTTTGAAATACTTTGGAGAGAGCTGTTCTCTGGAGAGAGCTTTGGAAAGGCTGTTCTCCTGCCATCATTTTGGGTCTGCCCCTCCCCGCAGGTTTCTTGCAGAAGATATTGATTGAACTTTTTCTTAATGGAAAAGAGAGATTATTTGAAGCTTAGGGCCTTAGGGAGTATATTTGGTGCATCTCTGGCAGTTTTAAAGTCATGCAGATGGGAGCTGGAATATTGTATGTAGAGGGAGAAACAACAAGTTTGGATGGATTGATGAGTGTGGGAAGGAATGTACAATGAAAATTACGTTGCCATTGGGTTGTGTAAGGATTTAAAATTTAACCAAAGTTTATATTTGATCCTAGAGACAAAAAGAAGCTTCTGGAATTAATTGGGGGAGTCATATGGTCAGACATACATGAAGTAGGATAGATGTTAAGAGAAATATGTTATATAATTAATCTGTTTCCTCTGCACTGACCCTACACCTTACATTGATCCCTACTCCCAGGTGTTAATTAAGCTCTGCCTTTGGAAATATGTGCAGTAGACACTACCCTCCAACATCAGGTGTTAGCCACTCCTTAAATATCAACCTCTCCTTCCCCTCCTGCCACCCACCTTCTACCCTTCAGAAATATATTTAAGCAAGGTTCAAAACTTGATTCCCATGGGTCCACTTTCCCTCATTAGAGATCATTGGTTTCCTGTCTTCACTTTAGTCTTTCTCTCCTCTCCTCTTAAACTTCTTTCCCTTTAGCCCCCAGCAATACTGAAACTCACTATCTTGTTTCTCTAAAGAACCTGACTTGTGAACTTTTGTAGTAGCTTGCAAATTTTTGTGGAACCTGAGAATTAAAGTCTCTGCCTTTTTTACCTCCCTGAGTCAGAAAGTTTGGTGATTAATCATAAAAATAAAAACAACAACACAGCTGTCCTCCTTTGATTTCTCCATCCCAAATGGCAACATAGTCACCTATGAAATCCTGCTGAAGAGATTCACCAGGCTCTCTCAGTCACCAACAGGCTATTTCCTCTCTTTTGAGCCCAATAAGAAGAATCAATTGCTCTTGTATTGTTTCAGGGGAACTTAATAAAATGATGCTCTGCAATCATTACTTGTTTCCCTAGATTTTCAATATTCCTGGACTTAATTATACTAAGTTGAATTTGTCATAGTTAAGGAAAAGGGGGCTATAATTTCATTTGAAATAGAACTTGGCTATAATATAAGATAGCCTTTTACACATACAAAAGACATTATGAATAACTAGTTATGTTGATCATTTTAGTCAATGCCTGGTAACATTCCAGCCTCTGATTAATGAAGTCCTCACCCAGACTCTTGGATCAATTCATCATCATGCACTTCAATAATATCTTCATTTTCTCTCACTAGGAACAGGAACATGTTTCACAATTATGGAAAATCTTAGTGAATGGAGAACTAATTTTAAAGAAAGAAGTTCAAATACTGCCCTAAACTAGCTGCATGAGTATGGAATAGTCATTCTGGGTCTCAATTTCCTCATATGCAAATTTAGCATACAAATATTTTCTCTATGTAACTTTTAAGAGGGTTGTTAAAATAAAATGATGTGTTTAAAACTATTTGCTTTTGTTTGTTTTTTTCATTTTTAGGACTGGATTTGCCTATCCAGCTTATCTTAAACATGGAAACTTTTTTATTGATATTATATTTTTCCACATATATGTTAAATATAGAAATTTTGGCTTCTCTATTTCCAACTGGAAAGGTCCACCTATTCTTTGCCTACCTAGTACCCTTCCATCCAGGTAGTTCATTATATCAATGCTACACTTAGTCCCGACAGCTGATTGACAACTCAGGATTTCCATGCTCAAGGACTCTCTCACACTTAGCTTCAATGATACCTACTATTACAGGTGAGTTCTACCATACTTAGATCATTTAAAGCCATGTCTATTAGCAATATTGTAAATGGTCCACTCCACTCCCTCTTCTTCCCACCTGGGATACTGACTCTCCAGATTGGACATCTAAAGATTACACCCCACCTCCTCAAGACAATCAATTCATTCAGCTTTGGAACTCTGTCCTGGACTGAGATTATTTAACCATTAAGTAAGTTGGTGAAAAAAAAAAACCCACAAGAACTTAGCCTTCTATCCCTACTTGACCTAGGTCCATGCTTCATATCACCTCTGATATCTTCTAAAACCACAATGCACTGAGGCATCTTACAACCTGCCCCCATGATTTGCAACTATTTTTTCCCTCCCCCCTCTAAAATTTGTTTCTACTTCTTGCTCTAGTAACAAGTCTCAAAAAAATACTACCTTTGCTATTGGAAAGGACTTGGCAACCCACTTTCTGCCATATGGCTATACTTACAATTCCTGAGACTCATCAGGACAAAAGTTATTCCATGACCCCTACCTCTCTATGTATTTTCTTTTCTTATTTTATTATAACTCCTTGAGTTCAGACACTATATCACTTTTATATTTAAATCCTAAGTGCTGTTTCAATCTTTCATTCACCTTAGAAACTCATGTTTATATAATCCTTCATGGTATGCAAAGGTCATTTTTTCTTAACAAAATAATAGGATAGCATAGTAAAAATATTTTAAATTTAATTTTACAGGTACAAAAACTGACATCCAGAGAGGTTAAAAAGCATATTCAATGTAGTAACTGGCAGTACTGAGAATTTAACTTAGATTTCTAACTCACTAAATGGTCTGTTTTTGCAAACTCTATAGTTCTGTACAAATGTCAGCTATTATTGTTGTCAGACTTCTTTATTACAGTTAATATAATGATCCTGAAAACTATGCATTTTATCAGTATCAATAACCTTTGCCAAAATTGTTCTAGGTTATAGATACATGATTGGGTTTAGCCTTGGAATGCAAAGTTTTCAAGATTTTACTGGGGAATATCTATTTTTCCTGCCCATTCATGTCCAGATTAAAAAGAAGCAGATTGGGGTGGCTAGGTGGCGCAGTGGATGACCTGGCACACCAGGCCTGGAGTAAGGAGTACCTGAGTTCAAATCTGGCCTCAAACACTTTATAATTACCTAGCTATGTGACCTTGGGCAAGCACTTAACCCCATTGCCTTGGAAAAACCTAAAAAAAAAAAGCAAATTGTTTAGAGGTCATAAGCCAAACAGGAGGAATCCTTTTAAGTGAATAGGGATATTCCTAATGGACCTGTCAGGAATTCTAACCCTTTGTGTTTTGGGCAGAAACCAAGAATCTCCAACATAATTGGAACTCTATTATTGTAGAATATGGGGTAATGAGCAGTAGATCAGATCCTAAGCTCTTAAGTTAGGGTATTTGAATGTTTTTTACAATATTTTTAAAATATTTTCATGACATTTAAATTATTATAATCCTATGAATTTTATTTCAGGCATTTGAAATATTATTCTGAAAAAATGGTACATAGGTTTCATTAAATTGACAAAGAGTCCCATGACAGGAACACACAAAGATTATAAACCTTTGATTTTAAGAGAACATAATGAACATTATGGGTTTTCTAGCATTTTTTTCTCTATAATTTGCCCAGAATAAATGTTGGGTGCAACTTTGTCCTGGATTTTTGGAGTTGAAGGAGAAACAGAATGAGGGAGAAACACTCTATATTCATAGCAAGAGAATTGAGGGAGGCCACAGATATACTTTATTAAAGGACAGATTATCTCACCAAGGTAGAGAAGAGAGGTTATGATTCTCATATTGTGACCCTGCTGGCAGGCCATCTGTGAGAATTCAAGACAAAGAATTAAATAAAATTGCACTATTGGTTGCTAAATTGGGTATGTGTGAAAGCACAGTAAAGATTATCACACTTTTGATGGTGATTGCCATTAGCCATAACCACCATTGTGTTGGATTTTGAGATAAATATATGCCTTTTGCAAATGATTATCACCATCTTTTGGCCATAACATGCTTGTCAGATCATACGCTCTCTAATTTCTTGCTCAAAGCTATAGATGAGTTGATGCTTTTTAAAAGAGAGGATTTGTCTCCACAAATCTCTGAGGCTACAATTCTTGGCCAAGTTTTAGAGAAGCTTATTGAAGAAATAAGATATGCAGATTCTTTTCACCCAATATGCTTAAAGATCTAAACAAATTATTCATCAATAATATACTTCTATACCACAAAATTAAATGACTAGTTTTGATATTTCCTATGATGACTTTTGCAGGAGATGTGAGTATAGTGGGGGGAGAACATTTTTCCCTTGATAGATTCCTGTGTCTGGCTACCATTTACCATTTCTGCTTTTTGCTTATGGATATTTTGAAGAACCAAACACAGGGGCCTACCTTGGCCATTTTTGGAGCGATATTTATAAGCTGTCATCCACACAACACAGAAAGTTCTCTTACAATTTCAAGAAATGAGGAAATCAATCAACAAATGAATTATTTATCAATTGGCTGCTAAGTAATAGGCACTGTGCCTTTATGAACATTAGAGGTTTAGGTGAGGAGGGAGTACATTTGACAGCCACTACAAAGACTTGAAGATGGGAGATAGAGAAGAATAGTTAGAAGACCAGATTAGCTGGACCAAAGAGAATATGAAGGGAAGTGATTTATAATAAGATTGAAAAGATAGATTAGAATCAGGTAAAAGGTAGGGGAAAAGGAGAAGGATTCTCTTTTGTAACTATCAGACCATATCTGATTAGATCATAGCCAATTACTAGTATGAAGTAGTATCTACACTTGTAGATACTAGATGACCATTGACAATCACCTGTTTGACAGAATGTGGTTACTTATGAGATATAATTCCCCCAAAACTAGAAAAGATATATATTTCTTCACTAAGAACTTTATATATATGAAATGAAATAGTACTGGAGATAACCATTCAATAAATATTTATGAAGCACTTACCAGGGATTGGACCAAGAAGTGAATATAAATATGAAAAAAGACTCCCTATCCTCAGGAAGTTTACATTCTAATAAATAAATAGAACACAGAAAACTGGAGAAGGAGCACTTTGGTCCAGAAAGACACAAGAAAGGTGTGGAAAATGGAAACTAGATTGACATACTCTTTGCAAGAACAATGACAAAGTTGATTTGCTCATAGTCCTAGATCTGGAAGGGAAAGAAGGAAGATACTGACATGGTAGCAATGTGATTGCCTGGGATTTTGAGGAGACTATCAAGGATTAGGGATCAAAATAAAGTAGAGGACACAGTCATCAGTCAGTCGGCAAGGGTTTCAGGCTAGAGTTCCAGAAAGGAAAGGGTTAAACCTTTAAGGCATGGTCCTGTTTCCAGGGCAGCAAGTAGGTGGTTGACTTTGTCAGAATGGGTAGAGAACCTTCTCCCTCTCACCCAGTAGAACACAAGAACTTTTGTGCAAGTCAACTCCTAGCATTGTACATTGGAAAGAGTATTTATTACATTAGAGTCAGAAGACCTGGGTTAAAAACCATATTGTACTGCTTCAAATCTTCATGACTCTCAGCAATGCACATAGTCTGTTTGGACTGACTCCCTTTGTTTCAGCTATAAAATTAAGGAAGTGATGAAGATTAACCTATGAGGTGCTTTCAGTGGTGCAGCGGATAGAGTGTTGTTCCTGGAGTCAAGAAATCTCATCTTCCGGAGTTCAGACCTAGCCTCAGACACTTAGTAGCTGTGTAACCATGGATAATTCACTTAACCCTGTTTGCCTCAAGCTTCCTCATCTGTAAAATGATCTGAAGAAGGAAATGGCAAGCTATTCCAATATCTTTGCCAAGAAAACCTGAAATGGGGTCAAAAAGAGTTGGACATAACTGAAACAACTGAAAACTTTCCAACTCTAAATTTATGATCTCCCCTGCCTATATTATAGTTCTCCTAGGAGGTAAATATTCGAACTAAGCTTAAGGTTTCATTTGAGTTACTTGTCTGTGTGTGTGTGTGTGTGTGTGTGTGTGTGTGTGTGTGTGTGTGTTTTAATCAGTTAACTTATTTGAACTTCAAAATTGCCCAGTTGTTCAAACATCAGGTAGATGTGGTCCTCTGGCATCATATTCGTGCTAGAGTATGCTTTGAATATTGCAATGGGGATAGTTTATGTACTTCCCATAAAATTAGGAGTTTGGAAATTCGATATGTAGAAAATCAACAAATTAGTATATGCCCAGATCAGCATTAAAAATATATGATCCCTTTCTCATAAAGGTTAAAATATCTGTGGTGGATTTTGGTTCTTTTAAATACTTTGCAGTTTGGCTTCTCTTCCATTTTTGATCAATTGAGCATTTGACCTTAGCTTGCTGACAGGGAGTAAAGTACTGGTTTTGATTTGTCACTGGGCAATTTTCCAGACTGTGCTTGCAATTTGTGTCCATTGTTAGGTTCCCACAAGTTTCCTTTTATTCTCTGCACCTGTCCGCTGACTTCTCACTCAACAGAAGGGGTCCTGAGCATTCTGTCCATTGAGTGAATCAACTAAAATGAGACTGATCACAGTGTATCCTTTTACATTTCCTTCAATGCTTTCTACAACTAGAATGATGACTGAGATAAATTATCAACCTTAACAGTGACCTTTTGATCCATTCTCAAAAAGAGAACCATCCTGGCCTAAATGACAGGTAGTGTGGTACACTGATTAGAAAGAAAACTGAATTTGAAATCTTTACAGATCAGAACTTGAATCTTGTCCCAGATACTTAGTAACTGTGTGACTTTAGATGAAAATAATTGAAGATACTTGTAGAAGAAACTAGAGGGAAGGAGACAATGGGTGGACACTGAGAGTAGAAGAGGAAAAGAGTTAAAGGAATTCATATCAGATGGCCTCATTCTTAGTGTAACTGGAGGGTGAATCGTTTTCATTAATCAGGTGAGAAGGTGAGAGGGAACTAGATGTCAAGACTTTAGTCTAATTTCTTTGCAGAAGAAATTACATACTTGTGGAACATTATATAGATAATCAGCTTATTTAGTTTATGATTGTTTTTTCTTATTTTTCTTTCTCTTACCTCATTTGCTTTTAAAAATATTATTTAGGATGACAGAGAGATACTGGGAAAAGCTGTGGGGAAACTTAGATGATATAAAAAACAAAATATATTAATGAATTATTTTCAAAAAGACTTCAGTTTCTGACTATTTAATCGTTTGACTTTGGGCAGATCACTTTCTCTCTTCAAATCTCTCGTTGTATACAGAAATGAGCATGTAGAATCCCAAATGCCTAGAAATATAGTGGCATTCAGATCATCAATTTTACTTGCAGCTCAGCTTTTGCAGATATTATTGAGGGGAACAAGCCTATGGAGAAAAGGTCCCCACCTCTACCACTACCAGCAGTACCAATTGCTAACCAGTTTCTACAAAGGGAGCAAGCAACTTGGCCTTATTTAAGCAATAATTAATTCTGAGGTAAAGATAGGAAGTGACTTGAACCAGGTTGGCTGCTTCACTGAAATCACCTCAACCAGTACCTCTTTTCAAACCCTGATGGAAACAGCTTAGGATCAAAAGACTTTATGGAATTCCAGGAATATCAGAGCCATAAGGATAGCAGTGGCTCCAGACCAACTGTGTTACTAATCTAGCCCTTCATCTGGACAACAATCACTGTGGATAGAACTATCTATAGTAGTGTCAAATGGTTCAATATAAGAAAATATATAGTTTTTAATCAATGGAACAAACACTAAAGGATCATTTTTAACTACCTATTTACTATTTGTCTCTCCCTGTTAGAATGTGAGTTCTTGATAGTAGGGATCATTTTGCTTTTCTATTTGTATTTCAGCATTTATTCATTCATTTATTCAATATTTAAGTGTAGGAGTAGGTATGCAGCTGCAACCATGAGAGAGGAAAAGATTTGGTATAATCCTAAAGGTTAAAAAAAAAAAGCAGAGTAGGTTGTGTTCTAGTGTAAAAACCAGCTGAAGTTAGAAAACAGAAATGTGATGGTGAGTCCTTCCTTAGAAAATTGGGGAAAGATTCCAAGGAAATACAAGAAATTGCAAGGTGATGTGGAAGTAGAAGCATTTGGTATAAATGTTTTGTTTTATTTTATTTTTGAAGCATGGTTCTTTGTTGTTATTGTTAAGTCATTTCAAACTCTTCATGACCTTATTTGGGTTATTTTTTTTTGGCAAGGTACTAAAGAAGTTTGCCATTTCTTTCTGGAGCTCATTTTATTGATTAAGAACTGAGGCAATCAGGATTAAGTGACTTGCCCAGGGTCAGATTTGAGCTCTGAAAGATAAGTATCCCTGATTTCAAAAGTGGCATTCTATACACTGTGACACTTAGCTTTCTTTTTTTCTTAAAATTTTTGCTATTTTAGAAATCGTCTCTAACATAATTGATAAAATCCAATAAATACACAAAATTAATCTGTAACATCACTCACCAACAGAAGTCTACATAAGCAAATCAACATTGATTCCAAAAGTCAATGAAATTGAGAATTAATGGGGTTTTTTGGACCAAGATAGACATATCATCAAATATATCTCAATTAAAATGCTGTCATGATGTTTAGATTATCTTTCAATTAATTTGGCTGTATAGTGGAGGAAAGATTAGAGAGTAGATAGATGAGATAAAAGTTTCAAGAGAAGCCTTTTTTTTTTTAAAAAAAAGTAATTATTGAAACCTGATCAGGTTTATAAGAAATTAAGCAAGAATGCATGCTGTAGTAGACACAGAACTAAATTCAGGAATGAAGATTCACTGGACACTACCCAAACACTCAGTGATACAGTCCAATTGGTCTTCTATCTGTTCTTCATACATGAAGCTACATCTCCTATCTCCATCTCACATAACTTTGTACCATCTCACATGCCCGGAATGAACTTCCTCTTTCCCTCTGCATCAGAGCATCCATCTTCTCCTTTCAGGTGCTTCTCAGACACTTACTTTTTCACAAAATAATGATTTATTCATGAAATAATGATTTTTCCCAAACTGCTAGTGCCATCCCTCCCACAATGCCACACATTTACATTAACATTTATTGACTTAATATTTTGGTATATCTTTCATTATAGGCTTGTCTCCTCCATTAGATTAGAAACTCTCACAAGTAGTTCTTTCTTTTTATATACCATCTCTTCTTTCTTTATATTTTATTTCATTAATTTGTATTTTTTAAATTTCATTTAAAGAAAGTTTCCAACATTTACTTTTTAAAAGTTTTTGAGTTCCAAATTTTTCTCCCTTCCTTCATTCCTTCCTGCCCCCCTCTCTAATCTATCTAATACAGGTTGTACATGTACAATCATATCAAACATATATCCATATTAGTCATGTTGTAAAAGAATCAGACAAAAGGTGAAACCACAAGAAAGAAAAAACAAGAAAGACAAAACAAGAAAAGTGAAAACAATATACTTTGATCTACATTTAAACTTCATTGTTCTTTCTTTGGATGTGGAGAACATTTTCCATCTCCAGTCTTTTGGAATTGTCTTTCATCACATACTGCTGAGAAGAGCCAAGTGTTTCATAATTAATCATCTCACGATGTTGCTGTTAATTTATACAATGTTCTCTTGGTTCTGTTTAATTCACTCTACATTAGTTCATGTTATTCTTTTCAGGTTTTTCTGAAATTTAGTAGTATTCCATCTCATTCCTATATCACAGCTTGTTCAGTCATTTCCAATTAATGGACATCCTCTCAATTTCCAATTCCTTGCCTCCAGAAAAAGGGCTACTATAAATATTTTGTACATGAGTCCTTTTCTATTTTTTTATTATCTCTGTGGGATATAGATCTAGAAATGGTATTGCTGGATCAAAAGATATTTACAATTTTATTGCCCTTTAGGTATAGTTCCAAATTGCTCTCCAGAAAGGCTGTATTAATTAACAACTCCACCAACAATGGACTAGTGGCCCAGTTTTCCTACATCCCATCCAACATTCATCATTTCACTTTTCTATCATAATAGTCAATCTAATAGGTGTGAAGTGGTACCTTAGAGTTACTATAATTTGTATTTCTTCAATCAATAGTGATTTAGAGCACATTTCATATGGCTAGAGATAGCTTTAATTTTTTTCCTATTCATATCCTTTGATTAATTAGAAAATGACTTGTATTCTTATAAATTTTACTAAGTTCTCTTTGTATTTGAGTAATAAGGCTTTTATCAGAGACTGCGTGTTTCTGTTTTTTTTTTTTTTATTTAAGGCAATGGGGTTAAGTGACTTGCCCAAGATCACACAGCTAAGCAATGATTAAGTGTCTGAGGCTGAATTGAACTCAGGTCCTCCTGACTCCAGAGCCAGTGCTCTATCCACTTAGTGGCCCCCTTCTAATCTTGATTGCATTGGTTTGTTTGTACAAAAACTTTTTAATTTTATGCAATCAAAATTATCCAATTTCATTTTATAATGTTTTCTAGAACTTGTTTGTTCATAAAATATTCCTTTCTACAAATATCTGACAGATAAAACATTCCTTATTCTCCTAATTGGCTTATGGTAATTCCTTTTATATCTAAATCATGTACCAATTTCAACCTAATCTTGTACATCTTGTGAGATGTGGTCTATTCTAGTTTCTGCCATATTATTTTCTAGTTTTCCCAGCAATTTTTGTAAAATAGTTTTTTTAAGGTTTTATTTTATTTTATTCTTACTTGCACAATAACACTTGAAGTCTTTTGAGAATATTTTGAAAAGTTGAAAAACTAGGATACTCTTACAATAACTGCACCCCTCTTGAGGCTTATGTGAGGATTAAATAAAACAACTTGCTTAGAGCATTTTGTAGGACATAAAATGATATATAAAGGGAGGGAGTGATGAATCTAGGATCAAGAATTCCAGCATTGTCATTTACTTTATATGTGAATTTCTTCAAGTCTCAGTTTCTCTGAAGTGATTTAACTATTTAAACATGAGGGATGATAATAATGATAAGTCACATCAGAGGATTAACTGTTTTAATTCTAAAATTAGAACTTTTAAACATCATTATTATTATTATTATTATTATTATTATTATTATTATTATTATTATTATTATTGATACATGGCAATAGAGGTTTATTGATTGTGCCTCTACAGGACCCAACTCCCCTTGAAGAATGGACTCCTTTGAAATAAGCATTTCAGGAATTTTTATTACCCCTGTTTTGCAGATAAGGTATCTGAGGCTGACAGAAAGCAAATGATTTGCCTGCATCTACATGGCTAGTAAGTAGAAGAGGATGGTTTTTACTAAATAGTTATTTTTTATCCCAGAAACTAGGGCCTTTGAGTTTGTCAAACAGTAAATTACTATTGTCATTAACTACTATTTCTTTTGTATTTAATCTTACCCACCACTCCAGTACCAAATAGTTTTGAAAATTATCATTTTTATAATATCGTTTAAGATCTGGTATGACTAGGATACCTTCCTTTGCATTTTTTCATTAATTTTCTTGATATTCTTTACTTGTTCCTCCAGTTGAATTTTGTTATATTTTTTGTAGTTCTATAAGATATTTTTGGGGTAGTTCGGTATGACACTGAATAAGTAGATAACAGAATACGTAGATACTAGAATTGCCATTTTTGTTATATTAGCTTGGCATGTTCATGAGCAAGTGTTAAATTCTAATGTTTGTCAATATTTTAAAATCTGACTTTATTTGTGAAAAAGTGTTTTGTAATTGTGTTAATATAGGTCCTTGGCTTGTTTTGGCAGGTAGACTCCCAAGTATTTTATACTGTTTACAGTTACTTTAAAATTTCTCTTTCCATCTCCTGCTTCTGGGTTTCTTCTTAATTTATAGAATGCTAATAATTTAAGAGGGTTTCTTTTAGCTACTTTGCTAAAGTTGTTAATTGTTTCAAGTAGGTTTTAGCTGATTTTCTAGGATTCTCTAAGTATATCACAATATCTGCAAAGATTGAATTGTTTCCTCATTTTCTATTCTAATTTTTTTCAATTTCTTTTTCTTCTCTTATTGCTAAAGGTAACATTTTCAGTACAATAGTGAAAAATAGTAGTTATAACAGGCATCCTCTGATCTTATTGGGAATGTTTCTAGTTTGTCCCCATTACCTATAAAGCATTCTGATGGCTTTACATAGATAGTGCTTGCCATTTTAAGGAAACCTCAATTTATTCCTATATTCTCTAGTGTTTTTAATAAAAATGCATGCTATATTTTGTCAAAAGCTTTTCAGCATCTATTGAGATCATCAGATCATTTTTGTTAGTTTTGTTATTGATATGGTCACTTATGTTGATTGTTTTCCTAATATTGAACAATTCCTGCATTCCTACTATAAATTCCACAAGGTTATAGTATATAATCCTGGTGAGAAATCGCTGTAATTTCCTTACTAATATTTTATTTAATTTATTTGCATCGACAATTATGATGGACTCAGATCCTCTAAGCAACTAAATGATCAAGGACAATTCTAAGGAACCTATGATGGAAAATGCCATCCACATCTAGAGAAAAAACTTTGGAGTATGAATGCAGAGCAAAGCATACTATGTTCATTTTTTAAAACTTCTTTTATGTTTTTCTTTCTTTCTCATGTGATTTTTCTATCCTTTGGTTCTTAGTCTTCTTTTACAACATGATTAATAGTGGAATATGTTAAGCACAATTGCACACCTACAATGTACACCAGATTGCTTGCTGCATGGGGAGGAGTGAGGGAAAGAAGAGTGGTAAAAAATATGTGGAAATCATAAAGCTTAAAAAGAGAATGAATGGGGCAGCTGCGTGGTACAGTGGAAAGAGCATAGGTCCTGGAATGATGGCTTTACATAGATAGTGCTTGCTATTTTAAAGAAACCTCAATTTATTCCTATATTCTCTAGTGTTTTTAATAAAAAGGGTGCTATATTCTACCAAGGCAGAGCAGCACCTTCCTTGAAATATTTTGCTTTGAAGGTTTATACTCTTCCCAGGCAACTAAGTGACACCATAGATAGAGTTAGGTGGTGCAGTGGATAGAGCATAGGACCTGGACCTGAGTTCAAATCAGACCTCAGATATATCATATTTACTTAGCTTTGTGACTTGAAGTTACTTAATCCCATTGTTTTGCAAAAACCCGAAAAAAGATGAATTTTGAAAACTATCTTTGCATGTATCTGGAAAAAATAAAATAAAATATAATATAATATATATATATATATATATATATATACTTTTTTTAAATTTTGTATCAATATTCACTAAAGAAATTGGTTTGTAACTTCCTCTGTTTGGGTTCTTCCTGGGTATTAGCACCATATTGGTGACTCAATAGGAATTTAGCAAGAATCCTTTGTCTATTTTTTTCAAAAAGTATCTAAAGAATTGGAATTAGTTGTTCTTTAAAGTAGAATTCACTTGTAAATCCATCTTGTCTTGGAGATTTTTTTTATTAGGTAGTTCATTGATGAGTCGTAAAATTTCTTTTTTTCTGAAATGGGGTTTATTATTTTATTTCTCTTATATTAATCTGGTCAATTTATATTTTTGCAAATATTCATCCATTTCCCCTAAATTGTAAGATTTATTGGCACACTGTTGGGCAAAGTCACTCTGAATTATTACTTTAATTTTCTCCTCATGGGTGGTAAATTCATCCTTTTCATTTTTGATATTGGTAAGTTGTTTTTTTTCCCTTTTTATAATAAAATTAACTAAACTTTTTTTATAAAACCACTTATAATTTTATGTAATTTGCTTGTTTTCTTGCTTATTAATTGGGAATTTTTAATTTTTAATGTTCTTTTTTCTATTTTTTTATCCACATGCCTAATTTACTGATCTCCTCTTTTTCTATTTTATTCATTTAGACAATTAGAGATTTAATTTCCCCTAAGAATAACTTTGCATCATGGTCTGAGAAGTGTGTATTTATTATTTCTGTCTTTCTGTATTTAATTATAAGCTTTTGTGCCCTAGCATATGGCCAA
Organism: Macrotis lagotis; assembly: GCF_037893015.1. NCBI lineage: Eukaryota > Metazoa > Chordata > Mammalia > Peramelemorphia > Peramelidae > Macrotis > Macrotis lagotis. The sequence continues at coordinate 586,110,150 of NC_133658.1, forward strand.
TTTTGGTGTAGGTGCCATGTACTGCCAAGAAAAAGGTATATTCTTTTCTATCCCTATCAAGTTTTCCCTGGAGGTCTATTATATATAAGTTTTTTTTTTAAGATTTACTTCACCTTCTTAACTTCCTTCTTGTTTATTTTGTTGTTGGATTTATCTAGTTCTGAGAGAGGGAGAGTGAGGTCTCCCAGTATTAAAGGTTTGCTGTCTAAAAACAAAACAAAACAAAACATACACGCAAAAAACCAACCCTTCAGAATCTGATGAGTGCTTTATAAAAATTATCTCTTATGTATCTCTTTCCCCTTAATTCTAATTGCTCATATAAAAAATTATTAATCTGTAAACATGTTTATCAAAATATGTTTGTACAGTGCTAACCTGACTGTTTGCCACTGAGGGGAGGGGGGGTAGGAAGTGAGGGTGGAAGGAAATTTTGTAACTTAAAAATAAACATGTGCATATTGAAAATAAATACATTTTTTTTTAAAAAAGAACAGCTTTGACTATATCCCATAAGTTTTGATATATTACCTCATCATAATCATTGTCTTGGCTAAAATTATTGAGAGTTTCTATGATTTGTTGCTTGACCCACTCATTCTTTAAAATTATATTATTTAGTTTCCAATTAATTTTAGTCTTTTGTAACCTTTAATACATAATAATCTGAAAAGGGTGTATATAATATTTCTGTCTTTCTTCATTTGATTGGGAAGTTTTATGCCCTAATATATGGTCAATTTTTGTGTAGGCCCTTTAGGAATTATATCATTCATGTACTTACATTTTGCTGTACCTATTGGTTTTCACGTATAGTAAGTGATTAATAAATATTGTGGATTTGTTGATTGATACCCTGAGTTCCAGTTTTTCTGCTATCATACACTAATCTTGTAACCTAGAGCAAGTTACCTAATTTTTCAGTGTCCTCAGGATGAGGGAGAGAAAAAGCACTTGTTAAGTTCTTACTATGCTTTAGGCATCATGCTAAGTGCTTTCCAAATATTAACTCCTTTGATTCTTACAGTATCCTGGAAAGTATGCACCATTCAGATGGGGAAATGGAGGCAAACTTGAAGTTACTGACTTGCCAGGGTCACACAGCTAGTAGGTGTGGATTTGAACTCAAGCCTTCCTGATTTCAGACTCAGTGCTCTATCTATGGTGTCAGTTGCCTGGGAAGAGTACAAACCTTCTAAGACAAATATTTCAAGGAAGGTGCTGCTTTGCATTGGTAGAAGAAATGACTTATTGGAAAATTCTTACCTGATAAAATTTTATATCCAGATAAAAACATAGGAAAAGATATCCATTGAAATAAAGCCTAGAGAAAGCAGAAAGATATAGAATGAAGGCTACAGGGTGAGAGACATTACCTATGGAAAAAAGTCAGAGATAGAGAAAGGAAAGAAAATACACAAAGGTTTTAAGGGGAAGAAGTGGAGAGATGAGGGAGTTACCATTAGATAACTTTACTTTTCTGAGTGAAACATGAAGTTTAAGTAGGCAGGTATAGGAGAAGTATTTGGGAAGAAACAGAACTGGCAACTCCAGAGAGGAAAAGTTTTGGTAAGTCTCTGTGGAAAATGAGATAGGGATTTTGTAACCATAGAGCAGGATTTCCAAGAAGTAGTGAGGAAACCCTCAGATACATCCGAATTAAAACCCTGAATAAAAGGGAGAAAAATCAGCTTAATTTCGTACTCTGTCTGATGATGTCCTTTCCTTCAAGCTGTTCTTTGACTTTCAGGATAAAAGGTAGTCCCCTCTCATTGAGTTTATCATATTCTTTTATCTGAATTTTTTTTCCTATCTACCTTAAGTCACAGTCATATCTTAAGGCCTTACTGCTCTCCACTCAAATACATACAGCATTACAAAATAATCATCTTGAGAACAAATTCAATGTAATATCTATTTGATCCTCCATCTAGCATAGGATTCTTCTTTCAGTAAGTGCCTAAATAAATGTTTATTGAATTGAATGCAACTGAAATCTGGACCTGTCCAAGATCAAGTATACACTTTTTTCTTAAGCTCATTTTCATTGAGTTACTTTTGGTATTTGGATTGTCCATTGAGTTTAATGTTATTAGCAGCTGAGCTGAATCTGAGCAGAGTAAAAGGTAATTCTTAGTGTAGCAATGCCAGGGTAGATAATGCTGCAACCTTGCACATGGGTCAAAATTCTCACTATTGTTTAGATATTCTGGAAGGGACTTCATGTAGAGGGTCTCCTCTTGTCAGCTGGTGATGAGCATTTCAATTCACATTCCAATATTTTCCAAACAGAAAATGCCTACAGCATCTTTGAAAGATATTCTCACTGACATCCAATTTAACAATTAACATTTTTTTATTGTTTTTCAACCTTGGGGTTTAGCTACTACTGGGATGCTTCACAAAGAGGGCAGTTTGCCAAGCACTAATCTGTTTGGCCTAGAGGGCATTACTATACAGCTGATTTCATTTGAGTGAACATCATTCTTCTGGTCTTATTTATGAACTGTCATATGGTGTGGAGGCTTTATTAACTATTTGAAGTTCATAATCTTATGGAAAAAATAAAATGGTAATAAAATTTAGTATTCTCTAGCTGGAAATGACTATATATATATATATATGTATATATACATATATATATATATATATATATATATATATATATATGACTACACTTAACTAACATTCCTGTAATTTGGAACAGGGATCTTGGGAACTGGATCCTTAAGCTGTTCTATAGAGCAAGATCCTATTTTGTTGATCTATTGGTAAACCTCAAGGCTGCTCTGGAGGCGAATTCACTGCTTTGAAGAAACAGAAATGCTTAATGTGGAGAACAGATTTATAGGAGTTATGATGCTATCTTTCAGTATTTGAAGGACTGAAGAGGAATTTGACTTCTTTTCTTGACCTGAGAAAGCAAAAGTGGGAACAAAGGTGGGAAATTATGGAAAACCAGAGTTTGGTTTGAAATAAGAAAAAAATGTAAAAATGAAGAAAATATTTTAAAATGACTGTTATCCAAAAAATAGATTGGGTTGATTGAGGGGGTACAGGGATCTCATTCATTGAAGATCTAAATGACCATTTATTTGAGATGTTATAGAGAAGATTCCTGTCCATGTACAAATTAAAAGTAAACTCTTTGAGGATAGGGAATATTTCATTACTTACTCTGTATCATCAGAGTTTAGCCCAGTACTAGGGACATATATATTTGTGGTTTTAGTTGAGTCAGAAAAAATGATGTCTGAAGTGTCTTCTAAATACATGGTTCTATGATTAATGAGCTCACCTTTATTTAATGGGGTTGAGAATGCTTTCAGAAGTACATTCCATCTTTTTGAGGCCATTTAACCAAAAAATACAGTATGTCTGGCAGTGGTCACTTAGTAGCTGTAGATTTTTAATGGCATCTTTTCCCTGATGGTCAAACATCTTTCTTATTCCTATGGCATCTGCAGAGACAACACTTTCAAAGAGATTTTAATTACATACTCCTCTCTAATTTCCTTTTGTGGAGGCTTATTATCAGAAATACATGTTTTTTTATACAATACTTTTTTATACAGCCCATACATGTTCTTTGTGTATTTTTCTTTACTATTCTCATATCTTACCAAATCTTGCTGTACAATGCTTTTTTTCTACTTGGAACAAAAATTCTATGTCTGGTTATGATTTGGAATCTGAGCATAGTTCTCTGACAGAACAAATCATTCATGTCTTACAAACTGGACTGACTACACTGGCCTTGATTTGTTTGTATCAGGGAGGTGAGTAAAATATATAGCCACAGGAGAAGAAAGAAGTTTCCTAGACTAGTGATAATCCAATCAGAGGTTACATCTAATTAGCTTGCAACAACCAAAGTCAAGGTGTTGAGGCTGGCCCCTTCCCCACATTTAATTCAAGTTGCATGCTGGATTTGGTTGCAATTTCTCTCTCTCTTCAAATGATGTCTTTGAGTTTCATATTAATCTCATTCACCTTCAGATATAGGTTGGTAGAGAGAAAAATGGTAGCTATTCATTCATCTTATTGTTCAGTTGTTTTTAGTCATGTCTACTCTTCATGATCCCATTTCAGGTTTTCTTGGCAAAGATACTTGGAGTGGTTTGCCAATTCCTTATCCAGATTCTTTTATAATACATGAGAAAACTGAGGCAAAGGAGTTTCTGACTTGCCTACGGGCATACAACTACGAAGTATCTGAGGTCAAATTTGAACTCAGAAAAGTGAGTCTGCTTACTTCAGACCTGGCACTCTCTCTACTATCTGCTGCAAGGTTAGCTTACTAGTAAAAAATTATTCTTGGATGCTTTATTGTTTACAGCAAAACTATTGAAACAGAATTTCTGTTGCACAATTAGAAAGTACCTGGACAAACTGTATTTACTTTAATGTACAAAAGGCAAAATAATGGTTATGGAACTAATTTCAGAAACTGTAAGAACTAAGTTCAAATTCCACATCTGAAATATAGAGGCTGACTTCCGGCCAAGATGGCAGAGAGAAGACAGACACACTTCTAAAGTCTCCTAATCTCTTCCCCATCTATCACATGAAACAAACCTCTTAAAAGTAAGCCGAACCAGGAAACCCAGAAAGAAAAGCCAGGATAGGAAGATCTACCTCAGGATTTGTCTCCCGCAGCAGCCTTGGCTGAGTACTGGAGGTTGAATCTGGGCTCCGAGGGAGACGCAGCCTGGGATCAGCCAGATTAACAGCTGAATTGGAACCGGGAGTCTGAGGGCCCGAAAGCCAGACCTGCTGGATCAGCAGTGGGTCTGGATGAAAGGGGCTTGGGTCCGCGGGGAAGTAGAGGCACTGGTGTTGGTGCTGTCCCCCTGGAGCTCCGGGACCAGGCTTGGGGAAGTATTTTGGTGCAGGGGAACGGCAGACACCATCCCTAGGCTTCTCGGGTCTGAGAAACTCTGAGGGCATGCCTCAATTGCACAGAGGCCTCTCCCCAAACAAAGGCAAATTACTTCTGCCTCAGGCCCAGGTGTGTGAGCAGAAGAACCAGCCCAGCTGAGGAATCACCTCAGGCCAGGGTAAAGCCCACCATTGATTGAAGGCAAAATAATTCAATAGTTCCAACTCCCCCATTTGGGCAAAGGGAGAAGGCCTCCCAACCAAGGTCACAGACACTCCAGAGAGGGCAACCAGCACCTCCTATTGGCCATCCAGAGAAACTGCACTCAGTAAAGCCTTCAGCGATCTCAAGCCCAGGTGAACCAGCCCCACCCCCCCAACTCAATGTCTTAGCATAATGAAGAAGGGTCAGCGGAAAGGTGGATCCATAAAAAAATTCCTGGAAGGGAAAGACCCCAACTCAGAGAGACCTGAAACCTCTGAGGAGAATACATCTGGTCTCCAGCACAGAAAGACTTCCTTGAAGAAATAAGGAAGGAGCTTAAAAATTTGGGAGAGACAATTAATACCTTAGAAAGTACAATTGGACAAAAACAAACGGAGAATAAATCTCTCAGATCATCAATTGGACAATTAATAAATGAGAATAATTCTCTAAGATCCTCAAATGAGCAAATACAAAAAGAAATTAATTCTCTCAAAACCTCAATTGGTCAAATGGAAAGCTCTTTCAAAAGTAGAACGGACCAACTGGAAAAGGAGTTGCACAAGGTTAATGAAGAAAACTCCTCCCCCCAAAAAGAATGGAGTCTACAGAAACTAATGACTCCATGAGACAGCAAGAGTCAGTTAAACAAAATCAAAAAATAGAAAAAAATAGAAGCAAATGTAAAATACCTCATCAACAAAACCACTGAACTCGAGAATAGATCAAGGAGGGGCAACCTGAAAATTATAGGACTTCCTGAAAACATTGAAGAGAAAAAAAAAGCCTGGACTTAATATTACAGGATCTAGTGATGGAAAACTTCCCTGATATCATGGAATCAGAGGACAAAGTAGTTATTGAAAGAGTACATCAGTCCCCACCAGAAAAAGATACTAAAATGAAAACACCAAGGAATATTGTGGCCAAACTCCAGAACTATCAGATAAAAGAGAAAATCCTGCAAGCAACCAGAAAGAAACAATTTAAATATCAAGGAGCCACAGTAAGGATCATGCAGGACCTGGCTGCATCAACTTTAAGGGATTGAAGGGCCTGGAACGAGATATTTCGAAGAGCATGGGAGTTTGGAAAGCAGCCAAGAATCTACTTTCCTGCAAAGCTGAGCCTTCTCTTCCAGGGAAAAAGATGGACATTTAATAAAATGGAAGAATTCCAAAAATTTCTGATAAAAGGACCAGAGCTAAACAGAAAATTTGGACATCAAACAGGAGGTTCAAGAAACACATGAAAAGGTAAAAAAAAAGGGGGGGGTGGTAAAAGGAAAAAAATGCAATCCAGTAAGTTGAAACTGGCTATATCCCAGCATGGGGGGCGGGGAGGAAAGAGACTCTCATAAATCCTGAGAAATGTAACTCTAACAGAGAGAATATGCCTAGCCAGAAATGATGGACATCCATGACCTATCCATGAGACTGCTATCGAATGGGATGTAACTGGTTTTATCCCCACTTGGGAGAAAGACTCTAACAACTCTCAGGAATTTTGACTCTATTCAATAAAATATACTGAACTAGAAGGGACAGACACTCAAAATTTTCTATGACCTAGATAGAATGATCTAAAAAAATACACTACCTCCCTAAAAAGGGGGACAGGAAAGACACGGGAGGAGGGAGGGGATTGAATGGGACAAATCTCATTACACTAAGAGGTACAAAAAAACCTATGGTAATAGAGCTGAAGAAGGGAGCAGAGGAGAAACACCTGAATCTTCTTCTCATCAGACTTGGCTAAAAGTCAACCTACACATACTCAGTCAATTTATAAAATATCTAACCTTTCAAGTATTAAAAGGGGAAAAGGGGAGGGGGGATGGAGAAAGGGAAGGGGAGTGGGGGAAATAAGGGGAAATAACAAAAGGAAGGGAAGGGAAAAGGGAAAAAGGGAAAGGGGAAAGAAAGGGGAGGGTGTGATATAAGAGGGCAAACACACTGAAGGGGGTGGTATTCAAAAACAAAATCCTGGGGAATATGGATAAAAGGCTGGGGAAAGAGGGGGAAAATATAAACAGAGGGAAGATAGCACAGAGGGCAATAAAGAGTTAGTACACATAACCTTGAATGTGAATGGGATGAACTCTCCCTTAAAATGTAAGCAAATAGCAGAGTGGATTAAAAAACAGAATCCTACAATATGCTGCTTACAAGAAACTCATTTGAAGCAGAGAGATACATATAGAGTAAAGGTAAAAGGTTGGAACAAAATATATTTTGCCTCAGCTGAAGTAAAAAAAGCAGGGGTAGCAATCCTTATCTCAGACAAAGCAGCAGCAAAAATAGATAGCATTAAAAGAGATAAGGAAGGAAACTTTATCCTCCTAAAAGGTACCATAGACAATAAAGTCATTTCAATATTGAATATAGATGCACCCAGTGGGACAGCACCCAAATTCTTAGAGGAAAAGCTGAAAGAATTACAGGAAGACATAGACAGCAAGACTCTACTAGTAGGAGACCTCAACCTCCCGCTATCAGATCTAGATGAATCAAATCATAAAACAAACAAAAAAGAAATTAGGTAGGTAAATAGATTGTTAGAAAAATTAGATATGGTAGACTTATGGAGGAAACTGAATGGGGATAGAAAGGAATATACCTTTTTCTCGGCAGTACATGGAACTTATACAAAAATTGACCATGTACTAGGACATAAAAACCTAATGATCAACTGCAGAAAGGCAGAAATAGTGAATACATCTTTCTCAGATCACAATACAATAAAAGTCATATACAATACTGGGCCAAGGAGATATAGAACCAGAACAAATTGGAAACTGAATAACCTCATTTTAAAAAATGAGTGGACCAAAAAACAAATTATAGAAAGAATTAACCATTTTATCCTAGATAATGATAATGATGAAACAACATACCAAAACCTATGGGATTCATTCAAAGCAACTCTCAGCGGATATATTATAGCTCTAAATGCTTATATGAATAAATTGGAGAAAGAGGAAATCAATGAACTAAACATGCAACTAAAAAAAATTAGAGAAAGAACAAATCAAAAATCCCTAATCAAATACCAAATTAGAAATTCTAAAAATTAAAGGAGAAATTAATAAAATCAAAAGCAAAAAAACTATTGAATTAATAAATAAAACCAAAAGTTGGTATTATGAAAAAACCAATAAAATTGATAAACCTCTGGTCAATTTAATTAAAAACAAGAAAGAAGAAAACCAAATGGCTACTATTATAAATGAAAAAGGTGAACTCACCACCAATGAGGAGGAAATTAAAGTAATAATTCGAAATAATTTTGCCCAACTCTATGCCAATAAATTTGATAATCTAAGTGAAATGGATGAATATTTACAAAAATATAATTTGCCCAGGTTAAATGAAGAAGAGATTAAATACCTAAATAACCCTATCTCAGAAAAAGAAATTCAACAAGCCATTATTGAACTCCCTAAAAAAAATCTCCAGGGCCAGATGGATTCACAAGTGAATTCTACCAAACATTTAAGTAACAATTGGTTCCAATCCTATATAAACTCTTTGGAAAAATAGGGAAAGATGGAACTCTGCCTAACTCTTTCTATGAGACCAACATGGTACTGTTCCCTAAATCAGGAAGAGTTAAAACAGAGAAAGAAAATTATAGTCCTATTTCCCTGATGAATATATATGCAAAAATCCTGAATAAAATCTTAGCAAAACGACTCCAGGAATGCAGGGATGGTTCAATATTAGGAAAACTGTTAGTATCCTCAATTATATCAACAGCAAACCTATCAGAAATCATATGATCATATCAATAGATGCTGAAAAAGCTTTTGACAAAATACAGCATCCATTCCTATTAAAAACACTAGAGAGTGTAGGAATAAATGGACTGTTCCTTAAAATAATTAGCAGTATCTATCTGAAACCATCAACAAGCATTATATTCAATGGGGAGGGGCTAGAGGCATTCCCAATAAGATCAGGGGTCAAACAAGGGTGCCCATTATCACCACTACTATTCAATATTTTATTAGAAATGTTAGCATAAGCAATTAGAGAAGAAAAAGAAATTGAAGGAATTAGAATTGGGAAGGAAGACACATCTTCGCAGATGACATGATGGTCTACCTAGAGAATCCCAAGAAATCATCTGAAAAACTACTGGAAACAATTAACAATTTTAGCAAAGTTGCAGGTTATAAAATAAACCCTCATAAATCCTCAACTTTTCTATATATATCTAGCAAGAAACATCAGGAAGAGCTAGAAAGAGAAATCCCATTCAAAGTAACCTCAGACAGTGTAAAATGTTTGGGAGTCTATTTGCCAAGACAGACTCAGAATCTCTTTGAAAACAATTATAAAACACTTCTCACACAAATTAAATCAGATTTAAATAACTGGGCAAATATCAACTGCTCATGGATAGGGAGAGCTAATATAATAAAAATGACAATTCTTCCAAAACTAAACTATCTGTTTAGTGCCCTACCAATCAAAATTCCAAAAAATTACTTTAATGAGTTAGAAAAAATTGTAAGTAAATTCATATGGAGAAATAAAAAGTCAAGAATTGCCAGGAGCTTAATGAAAAAAATGCAAACGAAGGTGGCTTAGCACTACCCAATCTAAAATTATATTATAAAGCATCAGTCATCAAAACTGTTTGGTATTGGCTAAGAAATAGAGTGGTGGACCAGTGGAATAGACTAGGTGTAAAAGCAGGAGAGGATTATAGTAATCTGCTGTTTGATAAACCCAAAGAATCAGGCCATTGGGATAAAAACTCCCTCTTTGATAAAAACTGCTGGGATAATTGGAAGATAGTATGGAAGAAACTTAAATTAGACCAACACCTCACACCCTTTACCAAGATAAGATCCAAATGGTTACAGGACTTAGACATAAAAAACAATACTATAAGCAAATTAGAAGATAAAAGACTAGTCTACCTGTCAGATCTATGGAAAGGGGAACAGTTTATGACTCAGGAAGAGTTGGAGAACATCACTAAAAACCAATTAGATGATTTTGATTACATTAAATTAAAAAGCTTTTGCACAGATAAAACCAATGTAATCAAGATCAAAAGAAAAGTAGTAAATTGGGAAACAATCTTTACAACTAATGATTCTGACAAAGGACTCATTTCTAAAATATACAGAGAACTGAGTCATATTTTTAAAACAAAAAGCCATTCCCCAATTGACAAATGGTCAAAGGATATGCAAAGGCAATTTACAGATGAGGAGATCAAAGTAATCCATAGCCATATGAAAAAATGCTCTAAATCATTAATTATTAGAGAAATGCAAATTAAAGCTTCTCTGAGGTACCACCTCACACCTCTCAGATTGGCCAGTATGACCAGGAAGGATAATGATCATTGTTGGAAGGGATGTGGGAAATCTGGGACACTGTTACACTGTTGGTGGAGCTGTGAACTCATCCAACCCTTCTGGAGAGCTATTTGGAACTACACCCAAAGGGCAACAAAAATGAAACATATAGGCTTTGGGATCTTGGCCAAGTGCTTTCATTTTTCAGAGTTCTGTTCAAATCTTTAAGACTATAAATTACACAGTGGCTAGGTAGCGCAGTGGATAGAGCATAGGCCCTGGAGTCAGGAGTACCTGAGTTCCAATTTGGCCTCAGACACTTAGTAATTACCTAGCTGTGTGGCCTTGTGCAAGCCACTTAACCCAATTTGCCTTGCAAAAAAAAAAGCCTAAACAAAGCAAAAAAAGACTATCAGTTACAGGTAAAGTTACTTTCCTGCATCTATACCTGCAACTTTGTAAAAATTCTTTATCCAGGCAGTTTCCTACACTAAAGAAACCACAGGTCTATCAATATCATATTGCTTATATTGGTGTAATGTAATAATATGATGCCAACAATAATAAATATAAAGTACATTCAAAATATCAAAAGACTTATGAAACATATTGCTGAGCAAAGTGAGCAGAACCAGAACTATATATATATATATATATATATATATATATATATATATATATATATATATACTGACTAAAACTTATTTTTCAGAAGCAAATGAAGCAAATAATGAAAAAAAGAAAGGGAACCAGAATCAGATTTAGTTGAACTTTTGAGAGGTCCTCTGGGAGACACAGAACAAAGATATTTTTTGTTTTGTTGTTGAATACTAATTCATTGATCTGATGTTATTACAAGTCAGGGATTTGGGTTAAGCTTTTAAACTTTTCCTTGCATGTTTGTTTATTTTTAATTGATATTTTTTTGTTATTGTTGTTGAATCATTTAAGTCATATTCAACTCACTGTGACCCCATTTGGGGTTTTCTTGGCAGAGGTCCTGTGGTGGTTTGCCATTTCTGTTTAAGCTATTTTTTTAAAAAATTATTTTGTTCTGAACATAAGAAATAAAACAGGCATTTTCATAATATAGCAGAAGAGGAAAAAAGTTGATAGTATATGAAACTGCAAATACATTATGTACAACTTGCTGTTCCTTTTAAATATATAATAATATTACCATGCAACTCTTTTCCTAATTTTCTTTCCTTCTCACTTTCCCGTCCTAGAGAGAGTTATAATTAGACACAAATATGAGTGTGCCTGTGTGTGCAAAACCATTCTAAATATACTATTTTTATCTTTTCTTTCTCTGGATACAGATAGTCTCTTTCTTCATGTGTCCCTAATAGTTAATTTGGCTATTCATTACAGTCAACATAACTTAGTCACTCAAAGTTGTTCTTAAAACAATATTGTAGTCAACATTTTCTTGATTCTGCTCATTTTTCTCTTTATTATTTCTTGTAAGTCTATTCATGTTTTTTCCTAAAATCATCAAGATCATCATTTCTTATAGCACAGTAGTATTCCATCACTATCACATACCACAGCTTGTTCAGTCATTCCCCAATTGATGGGTAAACTTCAATTTCCAATTCTTTGCCACTACAAAGAGAGCTGCTATAAATATTTTAGAACATATACGTTCTTTATCCCTCAATCATCTTAGGAAATTGGCCTAGTAGTGATATTGTTGTGTCAAAGGTTATAGGTAGTTTAATAACTCTTTTCTTTCTTTGTCATTTCCTTCTCTAGCTCATTTTATAAATGAGGAACTGACACAAATAGCATTAAGTGATTTGGCAAAGGTCACAAAGGATCTGAGGCTACATTTGAACTCAGATCCTCCTGATTTCAGGGCCATCATTCTATCAACTATTAATAATTGTTAAACTTGTAATAAAAATATTGACTGGAGAAGGGGTGTATAGTGTGATTTATTTCAACCTGCATGTCTCTTCAAGAATTACCTTAAAAATGTAAGAAATATACTTTTGGGGGAAAAACCCGACAAATTGGGAGCTTCTGGGAAACTAACTCTGAATGAATAGTGAACTGGAAATTAACAAGAAAAATCTCACTTTTCTTATCATAACTAAAATTCAGGAAATGATAAGTATAAGAAGGAATGCCCTTTATACAATACAACAAACTTCAAACAATTGAACAACCTAAAGACAGTTCTATCAAGAAAATTGAGTGCTTGGTTTTGAAAGGAAGCCCAGTTCCCTTTTTACAATCTCACAAATGGGGCTCAGATGGGGAAAGTTCTGAATAAAGTCAGAGAATAATATCAATGGCAAAGTACATGGGGAAAATTTTCTAGTTCTTTGTCACCACAAGGAAAGTTGTTATAAATATTTTAGATTAGAACATATAAGTACTTTTTCCTTAATCATCTTGAAAAATAGACCTACTATTGTTGGAAAAAATAAAGAAAGCTTCACAAGAAAACCTTATAGAAAAAAAGAGGAAAGATTGGACAGATAGGTAAACAAAAAGACTTTTTAATGCAATTAAGTAAAATCAAAGGGTAAAAATTTGTAAAGAAAACAGAGGAAATGAATAACACTGTGATAATAACTGGGTTCCTAGAAATTAGAACAGCTATAAAAATACCCAGAATGGGTGTGAAGTTTAATAAAGTGTGAAAGGAAGAGATAAAGAGTAAAATTAGAACTCTTAAAGAAGAATTCAAAAGGAGAATGAATCATATAACATATAGTAGAGAGTTTTACTATAGAAGTGGGTCCTCTGAAAGAATCAATGGCAGAGACACAGTGGAAAATATCAACAAGAAATGTTAGAGCAAATTTTGTATGCTTTTTTACAAAGTAAAGCAAATGACCCTGAAGATAAACCTCATAGTAATATCAAAGAAATATTGTCCTAGTCTTGGAATCATAGTATATTTAGAATGGTTTTACACACAGAGACGACACATATTTGTGTCTAATTATAGCTCTCTCTGGGACAGGGAAGTGAGAAGGAAAGAAAATAAGGAAAAGAGTTGCATGGTAACATTATTATATATTTAAAAGAAACAGCAAGTTGTACATAATATATTTGTAGTTTCATATGATGTTCTAGAAGAACATGAAACAAGAGGGCAAGGGACAAGTTACAAGTTGAGAGAACTCTCAGATTTAATTCATTCAGAAATCTATTCAACAGGTTCATTATCAAACATAGAATCTTGCAACCAGTCAAGAGGAAACCCTTCACAAATTAAGGAAAAGCCTTGTGAATCATGAAATGATAATAAATGAAATAAAAGGTTGCAATATTCTGAAAAATAGGATTCTTGTTCAGCACAAAAATTATTCTTTATAAAACAATTTAACAATGATTAAAAAAAAATAAGATGGGTTTCAGTTAAAGGAAAAAATTTGAATCTCCTATAAAAACCCCCTATAGATAAACAGGGTGTTTTCTATTCAGATCCTTCAAAGGAAATAAATTGATGAAAGTCAATAAGTCTACATGACATGAAAAGAGCAAGGAGATAAATCATTATTTACCTCTTTTAAGGAGGACTTGAAGCTAAGTAGCTTTTAGATGTATCATCTTTTCTGAGGTTCATTGAAAGAAAGGACAGTGAGTTAATAAATATTTATTAAACGCCAATGATGTGACAGAAACTGTGCTTAATACTGTTGAGAAATCTATTTGCCAACAATAAGGAAAAAAATTATTAGTGAAGTCCATGAATGGGGATCAGAAGAATGTATCCAAGAGAAGGGAAGGGATATGGAAGAGGAAGAAACATATTGATTTTTATTAGAATTGAATTTCCTACAGTAAAGTCAATCAACCTTGGGGATTATTTGTTCAATGTCTTCATTATCAAAGGAAAAAAATTAAGACTTATGAAGTTGAAATGATATCTAAAGAGTCATATTGATAGCTAGTTGGAAAAGCCTAATTTTCCTGGTTTCTGGTCTTGGGTTTAGCACTATTCATAATACTAACTTCATTTCTAGTCTTATGCTTGAATATTTGTTACCTTCTAGATATACCAGAGCTTTTGAGAATCAAAGAGCATCAGAGCATTAGAGTATATATAGCTTTAATGTAATTTTTGTAAAAAAAATTTAAAAATCCTGAAATTTGAGCTTGTAAAAGACATTTTAAGCTCAAAATCTTCATTTCTGAAATCTCATCCAAACCCTAATCTCTACTAAACTTTCTTTTTATTGTCAAAAGCAATGAGGAGATCAAAGCAATGCATAGCCATATGAAAAATTGCCCTAAATCATTAATTATTAGAGAAATGCAAATTAAAGCTTCTTTGAGGTACTGCTTCACACCTCTCAGACTGCCTAATATGATCAGAAAGGATAATGATCATTGTTGGAAGGGTTGTGGGAAATCTGGGACACTATTACACTGTTGGTGGAGATGTGAACTCACCCAACCTTTCTGGAGAGAAAATTTAGAACTATGCCCAAAGGGCATCAAAAATGAGCATACCCTTTGATCCAGCAATACCACTACTGGGTCTATACCCTGAAGAGATGATGAAAAAGGGTAAAAACATCACTTGTACAAAAATATTCATAGCAGCCCTGTTTGTGGTGGCAAAGCATTGGAAATCAAGGAAATGTCCTTCAATTTGGGAATGGCTTAGCAAACTGTGGTATATGTATGTCATGGAACACTATTGTTCTATTAGAAACCAGGAGGGATGGGAATTCAGGGAAGCCTGGAGGGATTTGCATGAACTGATGCTGAGTGAGATGAGCAGAACCAGAAAAACGCTGTACACCCTAATAGCAACATGGGGGTGATGTTCAACCTTGAAGGACTCGCTCATTCCATCAGTGCAACGATCGGGGACAATTTGGGGCTCTCTGCAATGGGG
Organism: Macrotis lagotis; assembly: GCF_037893015.1. Classification (NCBI taxonomy): domain Eukaryota; kingdom Metazoa; phylum Chordata; class Mammalia; order Peramelemorphia; family Peramelidae; genus Macrotis; species Macrotis lagotis. The sequence goes on from NC_133658.1 coordinate 586,125,420, forward strand.
AATACCATTTGTATCCAGAGAAAGAGCAGTAGAGTTTGAACAAAGTTCAAGGACTATTCCCTTTAATTTAGAAAAAAAACAGATATCTTATTGTCTGATCTTGTTACCTCTTAGACTTTTTATCTCTTCCTTAAGGATATGATTTTTCTCTCTCATCACACTCAATTTGGATCAATGTACAACATGGAAACAAAGTAAAGACTGACAGATTGGAGGAAAAATTGTAAAACTCAAATAATATCTTTAATAAAAAAAAGCATCATGATTCTTCCAGAATCCAAATTTCATAAACTTGACATCACCCTAGATTTTTCACTCTTCCTTATCCCACATATTCAACCAATTGCCAAATTCTGCTTTTCCTACTCCCACAAAATCTTTTCCCTCCACCCATTTTGCCCCAAATACATAGCTATCCCATTTGTCCAGGTCTTCAGACACTCTCACCTAGACCATTGCAGTAGTTTTCTAGATGGTCTAACTACCTCAAATCTCTCACCCCTCCAGTCAGTCTTGCACACTGCTATGAAAGTATTTCCTTTTAGATGAAGAATTGACCATGTGTTGTTTTTCTACTCAATAAACTCCAGTGATCCCCTATTGCCTTTAGAATCAAAAATAAACCTCTTTGATTAGCTTTTCAAGACTTGTAAAGCTGAACTTAATCTGTAATTCCAGTTTCATTGTATATAATTCACCATCCACTTTCTTTGTTCTTCATACTCAATATTAAACTTTTCAGCTCCTTAAGGAGTTCAGTTTCCTCAAATATACTTTTTATTGCTTATGCCTCAGTCCCTTCTTTTAAGCTGTATTTCAAGTACTATCTATTCATAAGGCCATCTGATTCCCCCCAACAACTAGTACTCCAGTTATTTCTCTAAACTAACTTGTATATAACTATTTGTATAATTTGCAACTATCCATTCATATTTCTACTATGTATATTTATAAGCTGTATGGATTTGCATATGAACTCCTTATGAATAGGGATTTTTTTCTTTGTACTTATATCCCCAACATGGACAACATATTAAACACTTTAACTTGTTGACTGATTGACTAAATAGAAAATTTCCCATCAGATGGGTTAAGCTTCTAAAGTACTATTTAGATTGAAGAGAGAGAGAGAGAGGAGAAAGGATGTTAAATAAATTTAGAATCTTATTTCAACGGCCTAGGTAAAAATTATTAAGCTCATAAAATACTTTGATAGTAGTTGGGGGTCTAAAGGGGCAAGCAGACTGAATACAGGTAACAGAAGTGGGATCAACAATACTTGACAGCATTTGTATTTAGCAATATGACTTTCAAGATCTAAATCGGTCTGAGAAATGAGCATGCTTTAGTTAAAAAAACTGGGAAATGAGGAGTCAGATCGGGGTTGGAGAGGAACAATTAAACTTCTTTACACTTATTATTCTATTAGCTGATCTACAAAGATGGACACAGTGGGACAAAAACCATCCACTACTTGACACAAATTATATTTATTTTTAAAAATAGAAAAATAAAAATATGTTACCCAAATATTAAAAAATTTTGTGGTAACATCATATATTTTCACTCTTTACAATTCAACAACTTGCATTTACTGAGTAACTTCTTGCATAGAGGGCTAGGTTCTAGAAGAGATATAAAATGTATGATTCTAGCCCCCTGAAGCTTTCCTTTCAGTAAAGGGATAAGATACATTCAAATAATTATAATGCCATATCGAATAAAATAGATATATGAGGAGAATTTTTAGGGAAAGGGGGGAAACTGTTTTCCCTCTTTGGTAGCAATTTTTTACTCATATTTTCTTTTTTGTATTTATTTAAACTTTTAAAAATGCCCATCATTATGAAGTCAAAGCTGACATTTTGGAATATCTAATCAAAGTTATCATACAACCTTATTCTGTTTTCTCCAATAGTAATCCTGAAAGCTGCTCTAGGAAAATCCTATTATACCACAGCTTGTCCTTTCACAGATTACAGTATACCTCTAGTCAAATCACGTTTCCCCAAACATAACACCTACATATGGGAAAAACCTGACAAGGCTGTAAGACAGGGATTAGCCTTGTCCCCCAACACCAATATTACAAAGGGATTCCATAGCATTGCTTTTCCTTGGATGTTTAATAGAAATAATGAGATTGTGTTCAGAGCCTCTCAGCAGCAGTCCCTTTTTATGTGAAAGAATAGAGGGCAAGGAAAGGAGTGGACACCAAGGGAGAAGAGACAGAAGACATCAAGAAAAGAACTGAAAAATCAAGACAGGTGGAGGTTGGTGAGGCATAAGAGAAGATAAGACAAAAAGCCCTTGGTTGGCAAAGTATTATTGTGAGAATAGTGAGGAGACCATGAATGATAATAAAAACATTTGTGAAGTAAGATTTTGGTTTATAAAACAGTCATATATTTACTACTTCATTTTATTCCCATGGAAATATTTGGAGGTATTATTTTCATCTTACAAATGATGACTTTGAGACTCAAAGATTTCAAATGACTTGTCCAGGGTTACATAACTAGCAAATACCAAAGGTGGGATTTGAACCAAGGTCTCTTGACTCTAAATCTAGCATACTTTTTATTGTATTATCTTTTATCTCCAGTGACTATATCAAAGTGGTTCAGAGCTGCATAGAAAGTTATTTAGGAAAGGAGACAGATTGCCAAGGAGATAACATCACACATGCAACAGATGGGTAATCACTTCATCTCCCACAAAACATAATCAGGATTCCAAGGTTGAGCCCAGTCATAAACAACAGCAGCCACAGCAAAAGAGTAAATAGGAAGGTCACTGACATTTAAGCATCTGTTGTTCCCCTAAACTATGTTATGAACAGTCTTTTCCACCAACATGGCTGCTTCCACTTGCCTATTCAACTGAGTCTAATTCATCAGTAGATTTAACCTCCCTGCATGGATGAATCTTATCTATAGCTGTCATGAATATTCACAAACAGAAGATTTGTGAGTCCATATCAGTTCAAAAACTCATCAATTATTTAGACTAAGAGAGAGAGGGAAAATTTGTACCATTTGTGAATAAAAATAGAAAGAAATAAGGAAAATTGGCTATTTCAATTCAAAATAATTCTGATTGGCTGATGTACTCTTTCTGTCTCTCTGTCTCTGTCTCTGTCTCTGTCTCTGTCTCTGTCTCTGTCTCTGTCTCTCTCTCTCTCTCTCTCTCTCTCTCTCCCTCTCTGTACCTGTCTTTACCCTTTCTGTCTCTCTGTCAAACACACACACACAAACTCAAACACAAAAACCTCATGTACACATATACATATTCTCTCTCACACACACATGCACACACCCCTGCACACACAAACAGACATATATACTCTCTCTCTCTCTCTCTCTCTCTCTCTCTCTCTCTCTCTCTCTCTCTCCAAGTAATTTGTTTGTTCACTACTTTTTGGCATAGACTGTGATCGCACTATACTATAGATTATTCCCAGTAAGAAAATTATCTTGTCTTCTTCCCAATATAATAACTCATATTTTCTACCACTTAAAATCTGTTTCTAAGATGTATAATGTATACCTGTGCATTTTTACATATGCATGCTAGTGTGTAGAAATATACACATGAATATGTGTGTATGTATAATATATATATATGCATATATATATATATATGCATATATATATATTATACATACATATATATCAGGAAAGAGAACTTAAGAGAACTTTCACTATTCCCTCATGCTGGGACACACTTATTCTGTTTAGTGAGAGTATTTTGAGAAAGTGATGACAACATCACCATGCAAGCCACTGCCAGTGGATTTATCACCAACTAAGTACATTCTAGGGCATTCTCTGCAAATTTAATTCTTTCCCTGTAGAATGCACCATTGTTTTCCTTTGTTATTTCCTCTGCATTAAGTGCATGTTTGGGGATGGTTTCCATGACTATGGATCTCTTCCGATACCATAAGGTATGTTTCTATAATTGCAGGTCTAGCAATTTCACTTCTTATCTCATTTCTATTTCCATGACTGTCCATCTCACTCATCTCTCTTCATATTCCTTGGCAGGGGGCTCTATCTCGCCATCTTTCTCACTCTATATTTATTTTATGTAACAGCCTATTGATCAGCCTCTTTCTTAAACTGAATTTATGTACTTTTCTCTCTTCTCCTTTTCCTTCATCTCTTTCACTCTCTGAAATGCTTTTCAATTGTCAGTTTCAGTTCTGGATTTCTATGGCAACAGCAAAACCCCAGCCTCATTGCCCATTTTTCCCCCCCTATCCCTCCCTTCTGCAGCCCCCTCCCCCACCTTTTTTTTTTTTGCATGAAGTGAATTTACAGGAGAACTGCTGACAGGCTGATCTTCAAGTAATTTATCTCATAAAACAAACAGCTGAGGAGAGGGAGGGTTGGAAAGTCAGACTTGGGAAGCCACACAGGAATATAGATATCTAAAGAAGGAGTTGGGCAGCTAAAAGCTTCCGAGGTCTTGGAGTTGACAGCTCTGTGAAGTTAAAGCTAACTTACCCCGAGTAGCAGGGAGAGGTGTTGAAACTTCCTTTACAGATGTGGACAGATGGTGGGCTGTGTGTTAAAAGGGCTGTTTACAATTACACATGAGTAGTATGAACTCATTGGTAGGGGTTGGGCCCTGAGGGAAGTGTGACCAGCTGGCCAGCTGCACAAAAGACAAAAGGAAGACAGGACCAGAGAGCCAGTTCACACAGGAAGAATCAAGCCCCCCCCTTCTCTCCCCTCCATCTCCTCATTATAGAGATGAGGGCATCTGAACTCATCAGAAACTGAAATGTCCTCACATCAGATGCCTTTTTCATTGCACTGGCTCTAATGGTCATTCAGATTCATTCAATTCCTCTGTAAACCACAACTCCCATCTTCCAAACCAAGCTATGTGTTTTAGAAAAGGGGGCATTACTAGGTTAATTACAATGGAATACGATTTAGTTGGAAACCAAAGCAAAGGCACTTTACATGGAAGTCAGTTTAGAGCTGTTCAGCCAGAGAGGAGAATAAATATTAATGGCATTATTACATGTTTTTAAATAAATAAAAGAAATATGATTTTGGTTGTTAATGACCTCCAAATTATCAGCTTTTCCTAAAAGTTCTTATGTATTTTTAATTCCAAATGTAGCTGAGAGTCAGAGCTGTGGCAGCAATGAAAGCACCAGGCAGCTGAGTATTTTTGTTTTTGTTTTAAATAAGAGCAAATCCAGATCATTATTTTTGAGACTGTCAGCTTTTACTCTTTATAATGTATTCATTTTTTTTAAAACCTCCATCCCTGCCCCCTTTTCCTCTTTGAAGCTTTTTAAGCACTTTCCTCCAGAAAAAGAGAGTAGTGTCACAAGCCTTCTGTCATAGTAAAGGTTGGGGGTGGGGCCGAATTTTTCACTCTAGCTTATCTGTTAGGTCATCCTAGTCATAGACTTGGTCGCCTAAGTCCAAAGAATTCTATCTAAAGAAAATGATTGTCTCTGATTACTGAGGCATCATAATGAACTTGGGGGGAGGTAGGCTTCCTTACAGGTTATTTTGTTCCTACAACTCAGAGAAAAACAGGTTGATTATCTTAACCTCTTTCCTTAGTAAAAATAAGAGAGGCCATGACTACATTGTATTATAGTAAATAAGCCTCTTGCCACCGAGACCACATAGTTCTCAAATGAGCACCATGGTTTGTCTGATGATTTTGTCAGCATTTAATAATAATAATAGAATCTGGAGGGAAAGGATGGTTGGTGGAAAAAGAAAACAGGAGCCAACATTTTTGATATATAGCATGGAAGGAACAAGAACCTTGAGGCAGGAAGACTGCAGACCTGCGGACTACTGGGAAGAAGCTTACTAACCCAATCCCTCCAGAGAGAAGTCAGTCCTGGGAGAGAAAATCCAACTGTATTTCCTCCTTCAATGACTCTTGATCTAAGATTTAAAATCTATTATTTTTTTTCCTTTTCACCAACCAAAAATAATGATATCTCAAATAGAATTTTATACAGAAGCTTGGTGGCTTCCTGAGTAGGGGAATGCATGGTCAAACAGTGACAAAAGGCTTTCAAATTGTGGAGCTGAGCTCTTACTGCTAACATATTCCTCCCCATGGTTTAAAGGCAATTAATGTATCATTTAGTAATGATAATGATAATGCTCTGCATTGATGGCCTCATAACCCTCACCAGGATTTCAAATCCAACCTTGTATTTTAACCAAGCTTTTTCTAACTGGCACTTGTAGGTTTAATTGTGCAGGGCCTGCAGTGAATGGTATTCAGTTTCCATATTTAAATATGATTGGATAGCTCTTTATAAAATCTTGCCAGCTTGATCTCAGATCAATTAGGTTCTGTGATTCTAAGCACCTAGCTGAGAAGTGGGAAAGATGAGGATACTGATCTTTCCCAAGGTACCTCTTGGGAATATGTGGTGGGGCGGGAAAGGACATGCTCCTAGGGCATAGTCCCAGACCTATAGTTTGCTTCAGGCTAGATTAGAGGTAGTCATGTCTAAAGACAGAGGGGAAAAACTAGGAAGTTTTTTTTCTTAATTGAGATTTTATTTTTCCAAATATATGTTATGGAAGTTTTTCAACATTCATTCATAGGCCTATGTATATTGTTAAGTTACAAAATTTCCTTCCATCCTCCCTTCCCACTCTGCTCCCCTGAGCAGCCTAATAGGGTTATCCTAGCTCTCTGAACTGCTCAAAGCAGCTGCGTCCATTATGACAGATCATCTCACAAAGTTGTTATTAATGTGTACATTGTTCTCTTGATTCTGTTCCCTTCTCTAAACATCAGATCCTCTAAGTCATTCCATGCTTCTCCAGAGTCTGATCATTTATGGTTTCTTATAGAATAATAATATTCCATAATATTCATGTACCATAACTTGTTTAACAATTCCCAATTAATAGGTATCTCCTCAATTTCCAATTCTTTGCCACTACAATAAAAAGCTGCTATGAATACTTTGGAACATGTAGCAATTTTCTCATTATTTATGATTTCTTATAGATACATAGGCCTAGAATTGGATTGTTGGGTCAAAGGATATGAACAATATTATTTATCCTTGGGCATAGTTCCATATTGCTCTCCAGGATGATTGATTCACTTCACAACTCCATCAGCAATGCATTAAAATCCCAATCCTCCCACAAGCTCACCAATATTGATCATCTTCCCTTTTTCTCATCTTAGCCAATGTGATAGCTGTGAAATGATATCTCAGAGTTGTTTTAATTTGCATTTCTATAATCAATAATGATTTGGAGCATTTTTCTTATGATTATATATATATATATATATAATTATATATATATATATAGCTTTAATTTCTTTATTTGAAAATGGTCTATTCATATCCTTTGACCATTTATCAATTGGGGAATGACTTGCAACCTTATAAGTTTGATGCAGTTCTCTATATATTTTATAAATGAGAGCTTTATGAGAACTGATAGTTATGATTTTCCAGATTTCTACTGTCCTAATTTTGAAGGCATTAATTTTATTAGGACTACAACCTTTTTTAATTTAACATGGTCAAAATCATTCATTTTACAGTTTATAATGTACTCTATTTCTTGTTTGGTCATACATTTGTCCTTTTTCCATAGATCAGATAGATAATCTCTTGTTCTATTAATTTATGAGTGGTTTTTCCCTTTATGTCTAAATCCTGTACTCATTTTGACCTTCTTTTTGTATAGGGTGAGATGTGGGTCTATGCCTAGTTTTTGCCATCCTATTCTCCAATTTTCCCAATAATTTTTATCAAATACTCAGTTCTTATACAAGAAGCTACTATCTTTGGGTTTGTCAAAAAGCAGATCACTGTAATCATTTATTGAGTTTTCTTTGGAACCTATCCTGATCCACTGATCCACTACTCTATTTCTTAACCAACACCAGGCAGTTTTGATGACTGCTGCTTTATAGTATAGTTTTAGATCTGGTATAGTTAGGTCACCTTCCTTTAAATTTTTTTTCCATTACATTTTAGTTCCCTTGCTATCCTTGACCTTTTGTTGCTCCAAATGAATTTTGTTACTAGTTTTTGTAGCTCTGTGAAGTAATTATTTGGTAATTTGATTTGTATGGCACTGAATATATAATTTAATTTGGGAAGAATTGTCAATTATCTTATATTAGCTTGACTTAACCATGAGCAACTGACATTTTTCCATTTATTTAGATCTGACTTTATTTGGGTGAGAAGTGCTTTATAATTGTGTTCATATAGTTTCTCTAAGTCTAACATTTATAATCTCTAAGCCTACCATCCATTCTGCTTTCTGCTTCCATTTTATGGGACAGTTCATTCCATTCACATTTACAGTTAAGATTACTAATTCTGCATTTCCCTCAACACTATCTTTTCCCATTTATGTTTTTCTCTTTCGTTTTCTCTTATTCTTCCCTCACCAAATTTTTACTCCCTTTCTCCTTTAACTTTGCTTTTAAATTTTAACTTTCAATTTATTTTCACTTATACTTACATCTCCCCTTTTATCAATCCCTTCTTCCCCTATCTTTCCTTTCCTGTGTCCCAGCCTTATAGAGTAGGATAGATTTTTAAATCTAAGTGAGAATGCATCTTATTCCTTCTCTGGACCAAATCTATTGAATAGAATTTACTCAGTGTTCACACCCTTCCTTCTTTCCTGCCAAAATTACTAATTTTTGTGCCTCTTCACCTGGTGTTATTTATTGCTCTAGTACTATTAATCAGGTATCATCAATTATAGTTTGATTAATTGATTGATTGATAAGTTCAAAATGTTATCAAATTACCATGACAGTTTGAATGATTGATTGCTTGATTGTTTGATAAGAAACATTACCTCAGAGCCACTATGTACTGTACCCTCTTCTATCTCATTAGAAGTATACTTTTCAAGAGTCGTGAAGTACATCAAATTAATTTTTTCCTTACTCCCTTTTCAAGTAACTTCTAAGGACACAGAATCCTCATGAGCCTAAGTATCATCCAAATCATTTTATATACTATTAGTACCCTTTCCTCTAAACATACTTTTGCTCACAATTGCCCCCCCTCCTCCCAGGGTACTAAACCCTTTGTTAAGAAAAGCATGGGTTAAGTCCAGCCCTGATTTAATTAACTATAAGAACCTCATTTTCCCCCCCTCCACTTAAGAACTTTACAATTGACTGTAAATTATGGGAGATACTGATTCAGGTCTGCTCAGCTTATGATGCCCTCATCAGAGAAAGCACTAAACTTTATGATGACAGCAGAATTAAAGGAAGCTGAGAAACTTAAATTTAGAATAAATGCCCTTGCTTTTCATCAGATTTCATCATCTCAAATATAGTGATGTCATCTTAGACCTCTTCAATGGAGAGACAAGGTCCAACCATACCCATATCCTTTAAGTCCCATCTCTTCAATTATATTCAACTCTTTAAAAAAATATTTATTTAAGACAATGGGATTAAGTGACTTTCCTAAGGTCACACAACTATGCAATTATTAAGTGTCTAAGGCCAGATTTGAACTCAGGTCTTCCTGACTCCAGGGTTGGTGCTCTATCCACTGTGCCACCTAGCTTCCCCTATATTTGACTCTTTAGTTATCCTAAGAGACATACCATTCTCAAGAGTTATTAATGTTATATCTTCTCTTTTGGGGTTCTATACAATCCAGTGGTCTTGACCAACATTTGTTTCATTTTGTTATATCTTTTTCCTTTTCAGTTACCTTTTCATGCATCTCTTGAGGATTGCATTTGACAGTTGAATTCTCTGTTCAGTTCTGTTCTTTTTTGTCAGGAAATTTTGGAAGTCCTCTATTTTGTTGAACATCCATCTTTTCCCCTGACAGTGTATGCTGAATTTTCCAGGGTAGTAAATTCTTGGTTGTAATCTCAAGTCCTTTGCCCTCCGATATATGGTATTCCAGATCCTCTGGTCCTTCAATGTTGAAGTTGATAAGTTCTATGTGATAGGAAGTTGCTTAAAGGTCTTCCCAGATATGTGGTTCAGCTTTGATTAAATTTTAGCTTTTGTTATTTAGGAAGCACTTTTTCAAATCAAACCTGTGGAGTAAGTAACAAAGATATTGTTAATATTCTAAGGTTACGAGGTTTTAAGAGCAGAGCAAGGAACAGAACAATAGTAATTTAATTTTAGCCAAGATTCAAAAATCAGTGTCTGTCTTTTTTCATCCTTTCACTAAGAAATAGTCAGGTACAGGCTGCCTAAGGATCAAGAAAGGATCTTATTCTCCTGTCCAAATATCAAAGTAATAGGAGAAATAAGGTAAGAGAAAAAGCATTTTTCAAGGGCCTATTATGTTTCAGGCACTATATTTAGTGTGTTTTATGCACATTATCTTATTTAATCATCAAAATAACCGGAAGGAAGGTGCTATTATTATCATCATCATTTTACAGATGAGGGAACTGAGGCACAGGTTAAATGATTTGTTGACTGTCACCCAACTAATAAGTATTTAAATCTATATTGGAATCACATTTTTCAAATTCCCTGAGAAGTCCTCTATCTACTGTACCATCTAGCTATCCTAAGTAATGCCTTCATGGTAAAAGGGAGAAACAAAAGGGAAGGACAATCTAACCTCTCTTTCCTCCTAAGAAACACCTTAGGTTCCATCTTGACATCAAGGCTTGAATGGTTAGAAAATAGAGAAGATGCAGAAAAGGCAAGGTTTGAACTCAAAGTACCTACTCTGAACTTTCTTCAAGAGATATGGTGCTCATTTGGAATTGTGCTCACAGGGCAATAAAACCGCATATTCTTTGATCCTACAACACCAGTACTAGGTCTGCATGCCAAAGAAATCATAAAAAAGGGTAAAAACCCTCATGTACAAAAAATAGCAGCTCTTTTTGTAATGATAAACAATTGGAAATTGAGAGAATGCCCATCAATTGGGGAATAACTGAACAAATTGTGATATATGAATGTGATGCAACACTATGGTTCTATAAGAAATCATGAGGGATGAGCCATCAGAAAAGCAGGGAATAGACTTGCATGAACTGGTACTGAGTGAAGTGAGCAGAACCAGAAGAATTGTACATACTAACAGCAACATTGGGTGATAATGAACTACAATGGACTTCATCATTTCTGCAATACAATAATCAAAGACATTGAATAAAGACTAAAAGACTTATGATGGAAAATATCATCCATATCCAGAGAAGGAAATGTGAAGTTTAAATGCAGATCAAAGCTTACTATCTTCAACTTTTAAAAGTTTATTTTTTGTCATTTTCTTTATTCTGCTTGGATTTGATTCTTCATTCACATCATGATTAATATGGATCTGTGTTTAGCACGGTTATATATGTAAAGCCTATATTATATTGCTTTCTGTCATGGGAAGAGAGGAGTGAAGAGAAGGAGGGAGAAAAATGTAAACTCAAAACCTTTTAAAAATGATTGTTGAAAAAATTTTTAATATGGTACTCTTAAGGCAGAGGCAACTTGTACAGCTAGAGATTCAAAGAATCATATTGTAGTGCCCAGTTCTGAAAGTAATGAGAAAAAAAACTGGGGGAGGTGGAAACAAATGAAAGAGAATGGGTTAGAAAGGCAAGACTCTTTGAGGGAGGAAGTTTTTTTTAGCACAATACTTAGTACATAATAGGTATTTAATATTTTTTGAATTGACTCCTATTAATTCTTTCTCTTACAAGCTGACCACAGTCAGAATGATAATAAGAGATGGAAGAGGACTGAATGATAATAGATAAATGGGAGTGCCAATAACCTAAACAAAGTAATCAGGAAAACTGCATTACAGTGTGAACTAAATCTTAAGAAACATATTCAAGATAAAATAGAGAAATGCTTTTAAAGCTATGTTCAGAGCAGACAGAAAAGTTTTTGGAAGCAAATACTAAAATTCTTGGAGATCAAATAATGTAATTGGAGATCAAATAACTTGACAAGGAAACTATACAGGCAAATAGGTGATACCAGACTTAGAGCACTGTGTCTGCAGTCAGGAAGATCTGAGTTCAAATCTAGTCTAGGAGACTGATTAGCTGTATGAAAGTGAGGAAATAATTTAACCTCTGCCTTAGTTTCTTCATCTGTAATATAAGTATAATATAAGCACCCCCTTATCTCAGGATTTAAGAAAAGCATATTTTTCTCCTTCCTTTAATATCAAGTGGCAGGACTAGAACTTGATAGGGTAGTGTATTATAATAGTTTCAAAGATAAGGCAAAAATGTAACCTGAATAATGTTAAAGTTATTTTTATATCAAAACTAAAGGATTTAAATAGTATTAAAAGTAGACCAAGTCTCCAGTAGCTTGCCAAAAGGATCTTTCCTTGACCATTAATCATTTTCATCAATGTCTTAAAGGCAGAGATAGCAAAATAATTGAAGGATACATTTAATGACAAAATTGAGAAATCAAACCCAGATGTTGTGAAGATTAAAAACAATATTTCTAAAACACAATACAGTACCTGGCATATAATAAGTCCTTAATAATGATTCTTCCTCTCTTCCCCACCTCCTATCCCTTTCTTCCTTTCTACTTTTCCTCCCTCCTCTCTCCCTCCCTCCCTCCTTCCCTTCCTTCCTTGTTTTTTTTATTTATTTTCCCCAGATACATGCAAAACCAAGTTTCAATATTTATTTCCAAGACCTTGAGTTCCAAATTTTCTCCTTTCCTCACATTCCACTCCCCCTAATTAAGAAAAACAAGTTATTTGGTGTAGGTTAAAAATGCAGTGATTGTTCTATCCTTCCTTCCTTCCTTCCTTCCTTCCTTCCTTCCTTCCTTCCTTCCTTCCTTCCTTCCTTCCTTCCTTCCTTCCTTCCTTCCTTCCTTCTCCTTTACTTTCTTTTTTCCTTCTTTCATTCCATCTAGCATGTATATAGTGCATTTAGATTTGCACCATACTTAATATACATCATATCATTACTTTTCAGTGTCAGTATATTATGGTTAATGTCCTGTTCTCTTAGGAATAGCATTGCCAAATTTGGTTTAACATGATAATGATTTTTCTATTAATTAGATTTGTCCCTATTGTGATGAATTAGATTTCTGCATATCTGTTTATACTTTATGTCTATGTTGTCCATGGAGCTTTGTCAGGTAGGAAATAATCTGTCACTTTAAATATTCAAGAGAGATATATACTGGGGAGAAAATAAGTAGTGCAGTGGATAGAGTACTGACCTTGGAGTCAGGAGAGTAGGAGTTCAAATTTGACCTCAGACATTTGTTTGTTACCAGCTGTAACAGCTGGACAAGTCACTTAACCCTGATTGCCTTGCATCCAAGTTCATCTCCAATCATTTTGATTCATATTTGGCCACTGTATCCAGATGTCTCTGGAAGAGAAAGTGGGACTGGTGACTTTGCACAAACACACACACACTCAAATTCAATTCCTGTGCTTGTCATGGAATCAACTCCCTGATGTCATAGTTTTCCTCAAAAATGAAGGACAAATTCTTCTTTTTCTTCTTCTTCTTCTTCTTCTTCTTCTTCTTCTTCTTCTTCTTCTTCTTATTATTATTATTATTATTATTATCATCATCATCATCATCATCATCATCATCATCATCATCATAATTGTTATATAGGGGAGAGTGACCAAAATGAAGAAAGTATTTGAAAGTAAATTGAATAAGAATCAGAATAGAATCTTCAATAAGGAAGTGAGGATCTTCAGCTTAGAAAATATTAAGAGGATTTGAGTTAAGGGTCTTCCCAAATAATAAAAAGGTTGTCATATGGAAGAGCTATTGGTCCTTCTGTATTGCTCCAGAAGGCAGAACACAAGAGCATCTTCTAACAGTTTTGTGAGATAGTGAGTTCTCCATCACTTTAGCACCTGCTGTTCAGGGCACTCTAGAAAGGAATCATTTATTGGAAAGAGGGATGCAAAATTAAACCAGAGGTTTTCTTAATAAATTGATTTTTTCAACTCCATATAAACTTAGTTTACTTCATTTTTGGTAAGGTTTTTGGTTCTATATTTTTCTCCCTTCTCCCTTCCTTCCTCCCTCCCATTGACAGTGAGTGATCTAATATTGGTTATTCATATATAACTATGTTAAAATGTTTCATATTAATCATGTTTTAAAAGAAGAATCAGAACAAAGTAAACATGAGAGGGAAAAATATAAACCATAAAACTAATTTTAAAAATTTAAAAGAGAATGCTTGGGTCTGCGTTCAAACTCCATAGGTCTTTCTCTAAATCAAGATAGTATTTTCCATTGCAAGTTGTTTAGAATTGTCTTTGATTATTGTATTTCTGAGAAGAGCAAATCCATCATAGTTGATCACACAATATTGCTATTAATGTGTATAATTTTCTTCTGGTTCTGCTCGCTTCACCTAGCATCAGTTCATGCTAATCTTTTCAGACTTTTCAGAAGTCTGGCCACTCATGATTTCTTTCTTTTCTCCACTGCTTTATTTATTTTTTTATTTATTTATTTTTCCCCAGCTACATGCAAAACTAAGTTTCAATATTTATTTCCAAGACATTGAGTTCTAAATTTTCTCCTTTCCTCCCACTCCACTCCCCCTCATTAATAAAGCAAGTTACTTGGTGTAGATTAAAAATGCAGTCATTGTTGTAAAATTAAATATAAGCCCTCCAAAAAAGAGAAACCTCAAGAAAAATAAAATGAAATAAAAAATCAGTCCGTATTCAGATGCCATCAATTCTATCTTTAGGATGGATAGCATTCTTTATCATAAATCCTTTGGAGTTCTGTTGTTTCACAGCATTGCTGAGAAAAGTTTTCATTCACAGCTGCAATGTTGCTGTTACTTTTATCAGGTATATTTTCCATTGCATCTGCTTAAGTTTTTTACTTAGAGCATCCTATTCATCATTTCCCAGAACATCATTTTATCTCAATCACATAGCAGTTTGTTAGTCATTCCTCAACCACTGGACATCCCTTCAATCTCCAGCTCCCCATCACCCAAACAAGTTGCTATAAATATTCCTATACATAAAGATTCTTTTCTTTCCAAATTTCATCTCTTCTAGAATTTCTGGAATCTTTTTTTTTTTGGTCATGGCTTTTAGATAGTCCAATAATTTTTAAACTATCTCTCCTGGATCTGTTTTCCAGGTCAACTGTTTTCCCAATGATATTTCATATTTTCATCTAGTTTTTCATTCTTTGGATTTTGTTAAATTGTTTCTTGATTTCTCCCTAATTTCAATCTCTTCTTCTAGGTCAAAGGGAAGGAGTGATTTTATAACCCCTTGAGCATTGTTCCAAATTGCTCTCTTGTGTTCTACCTTTCTAAAGCAATTCAGAAGGTCCAATAGCTCTTTCATATTACAACATTTTAATTTCTTCGGAACACCCTTGACTCAAATCCTCTTAATATTTTCTAAGCTAAGCATCCTCATTTGCTTTCACTGAAGATTCTCTTCTGATTCTCATTTGATTTACTTTCTTTTTTATTATTAATGAAAGATTTCATTTATTTTGAATTTTATAAATTTACTGCTATTCTTGCTTCCCCCCCCCACAGAAGGCAGTCTGTTAGTCTTTACATTGTTTCCATGGTATGCATTGATCTAAGTTGAATGTGATGAGAGAGAAATCATATCCTTAAGGATGAAAAATATAGTTTAAGAGATAGCAAAATTACATAATAAGATAATGTTGACTTTTTTTTCTAAATTGAAGATAATAGTCTTTGGTCTTTGTTCAAACTCCACAATCCTTTTTCTGTATACAGATGGTATTCTCCAACACAGATAACGCAAGATTATCCCTGATTATTTCCCTGATGGAATGAGCAAGTCTGTTAGGGCGTACAATATTTTCTTTGGTTCTGTTCATCTTGCTCAGCATCAGTTCATGCAAATCCTTCCACACTTCCCTGAATTCCCATCCCTCCTGGTTTCTTCTTTTTGTGACTTTATTTAAACATTACTAAAATATTCTTGTTTAAGTGTAAATATAATACCCCCTCCACTACAAAAATATAAAACCTCATGTGAAATAAAGTAAAAGAAAGAGAAAAGCATGTGTTTCAATTTGTGTTCTGATACCATCAGCTCCATCTCAGGTGGATCACATTCTTTATCACAAGTCCATCAGAGAAGTTACTTCCATAATTTTCCATAGTTGCTGTTGTTGATTGTAATTCCCTAAATTCATTCCTCCCCACAACCATATATTATATTTTCTCTCTCCTTTCACTCTGTCCTTTTTCAAAAATGTGCTGTAGGGTAGCTGAGTGGTACAGTGGACAGAAAATTGGCCTTGGGGCCAAGAGGCCCCAAGCCCACATCCCACCCCCAAAGACACAGCAACCACCTGGCTCCATGGCCCCAGACAGGCCACCCAATTCCAGCACCTTGCAAAAAGTAAAAAAGAAAATGTGTTGTATCTGACTATTCTCTCCTATGTTCTACCCTCTACTCTATCACCCACATCCCCCTTCCCCCGTTCCCCCTTCTCTCCTTTTCATTCTACATGTCTATACCCTATTGAGTGTATATGTTGTTTCCTCTGAGTCATTTCTGATAAGAATAAAGGGTCCCTCATTCCCCCTTATCTTCCTCCCTTCCATATCATTACAAAAGCTCATTGCAAAAAAATCTTTTATATGAAATACCTTAGCCTATTCCACTTCTCCTTTCTCTCATTCCCAGTACATTTCCCTTTTATTCATTGACTGCAATTTTACAATATATTTTACCTTCAAATTCAGCTCTCTCCTATGCTTCATCTTTCAAAGCTCCTTCTACCTGCTCTATTAAATGAGAAGGTTCATGTGAGTATTATCAGTATCATATTTCCATGCAGAAATACATGTAGTTAATCATCATTAAGTCCATCATCATTTACCCTTCTCCTCCACTCTCTATGCTTCACCTGGGTCCTGTTCTTGAATATCAAACTTTCTGTTCAGCTCTGGTCCTTTCAACAGGAACATTTGAAAGTTTCCCTGTTTCAATAAAAGTCCATCTTTTACCCTGGAAGAGGATGTTCAGTTTTACTGGGTAGTTGATACTTGTTCGCATTCCAAGCTCTTTTGCCTTCCAGAATATTATATTCCAGTCCCTATGAGCCCTAAATGTAGATGCTGCTAAGTCCTGTGTGATATGACTGCAACACTACGATATTTGAATTGTACCCTTCTGGCTGCTTGTAATATTTTCTCTTTGACTTGGGACTTCTGGAACTTGGCTATAATATTTCTGGTGGTTGGTTTTATTTTTTGGATCTCTTTCTGGGGGGAGATTGGTGGATTCTCTCAATTTCTATTTTGTCCTTTGCTTCTAGGATATCAGCAATTTTCCTGTAGAAATTCTTAAAAAATGAGGTCAAGGCTCTTTTCCCGATCATGAATTTCAGGTTTCCCAATAACTTTTAAGTTATCTTTCCTGAATCTATTTTCCAGATAAATTGTTTTTTTCAATGAGATGTTTCACATTTTCTTCTAATTTTTCATTCTTTTGGTTTTGAAGTATTGTGTCTTGATTTCTCATAAAGTCATCAGCTTCCTTTAGCTCCATTCTATATCTGCAGGATTGTTTTCCTCAGAGAGCTATCTTATCTCCTTTTCCATCTGGTCAATTCTGTTTTTAAAGCATTCTTTTCATAACAATTTTGTGAACTATTTTATCCATTTTATCCAGAATATTTGACCTAAGCTGGTTTTCAACATATTTTCTTCAGCATTTTTTGGATCTCTTTGTCTAAGCTGCTAACTGTTTTCATGTTTTTCCTACATCTCTCTTATTTCTTTTCCCAATTTTTCTTCTATCACCCTTACTTGATTTTCACAATCTTTTTTTGAGCTCTGTCATAGCCTGAGCCGAACTCCTATATTTCTTGGAATCTTTAGATGCAGACGCTTGGACTTTCTCATCTTCAGATTGATTATTTTGGTCGTCCCATGGAGAACCAAAGCAATTGTCTATTATCAGGTTACTTTTTTTTTCCTGTTTACTCATTTCCCTGGCTGGTGCCTGGTTTGGGGGTGTTTCCTGAGCTTTTGAGTATTATTGGGATACCCTGACAAGGACCTCAGTGTGTGAGCCTCTGACTACTCTCCTGTTCTCTAAATGACCACAAGCTCACCCCTCTGCCCTGGAGGCTGCAGGGGGGGGGCTGCTCTATGGGGGAGCTTAGACTTTGACCAGGGTCTGAATGTGGTCAAAGCCCCAGAGTACTGTTCCAGGTAAAGAGGACAGACCTTGAAAGTCTCCCTCTACTCCCTTACTTTAGTGGGCTGAGCACTAAGGGCATGTGGCCTGGAGGCTCCTGCTTGCTGGCTCTGCAACAGGCCTGCTTCTGTTTTCTGGATCTGGACTGCTGCCCACACAACGACTGGCCTGAGTATGGTGATGCCGCAACTGCACTCAGGGCCTGGGCTTCACTCTCATTCTGGCAGAGGTCTTCCTGCTGATCTTCCAAGTTGTGCTTGATTCTCCTTGGGGTGCAGGTTAGGAAACTACTTCTGCTGCCAGGAGCCATGGCTCCCAGGCACCCTAGGACTGTTCCTGGGAGGCTGAAGTTTTTTCACTCTGGTGGGGAGGCCCCTCTAAGCCTATGGAACAGAGTTTTCCCACTATTTTCAAGGTTTCCTTGGGATGGAGAATTGCCTCACTGGATCTTTCTGTGGGTTCTGTTTCTCAAAAATTTAGTTAGAGTTATGATTTTAAGATTTTTGAATACTTCACAGAGAACACCTCGGAGAGGCTCTTCTCCTGCAGCCATCTTGGCTCTGCCCCCTCCCCCTTTGATTTACTTTCAAATACTTTCTTCATCCTGGTCACTCTCCCCTATATACTACTACTACTACTACTACTACTACTACTACTACTACTACTACTATTATTAATGATAATAATAATAATGATAATTATTTTTGAATCATTTCACAACTCCTCCAACAGTATCAATTTCCTTACACTTCTTCCAACATTTGTCAATTTTTTCCTTCTGTCCTATTAAGCCATCCAGTTGGTATAAGGTAATACATCAGAATTGTTCCAACTCACATTTCTCCTATCAATAGTGATGTAAGACATTTAAAAAAACTAAACAGATTGTATTGATAAGTTCATCTGAAAACTGTTCATATATCATTTATCAATTGGGGAATGGTTCTTATTTTTTATAAATTTGACTCAGTTCTCCATGTTTGAGAAATGAAGTTTTTATCAGAGAAATTTATATTTTTTCACCAGTTGCTATTGCTAACTGTATTTCCCTACATATTATCCCCCACCCCATTTATTCTATTCTCTCTCTCTCTTTTTTTCCCTGTCCTTCCTCAAAAAGTGTATTGTATACAATTAATCCATCCCATGATCTTCCCTCCCTACTATCACCTATACATCCCTCCTCCCTTTTTTCCCGTTACTTTCCTTTCTTATTTGCCTCTAGGATAAGATAGATTTCTTAACCCATTTTAATGTATATGTTATTCCCTCTCTGAGCCAATTCCTATGAGAGTAAGTGTCACTCATTCCTCCTATCTTCTCCCTCTTCCACTCCACTGTGAAAACTTTTTCTTACTTCTTTTAAGTGAAATAATTTACCTCTCCTTTCCCTTTCTCCCAATTCATCCCTTTCTTGCCCATTAACTCTATCTTTTAACTATATATATATATTATATTAAGCTCCCCCCTGTGACTTGTCTATATATTCTCCTCCTAACTTCCCTAATAAATTAGAAAATTAATATGAGTTATCAGTATTACTTTTCCATGCAGGAATAAGTTCCTTATGATTTGCCTTTCCTATTAACCTTTTACATGTTTCATTTGAGTTTCATGTTTGAAGATCAAATTTTCTGTTCAGTTTTGGTTGTTTCATTACAAAAGTTTGAAATTCCCCTAATTCAATGAATGCCTTTTACCCTGAAACAGTATGTTCAGTTTTGATGGGTAGTTGAATTTTGATTGTAATCCAATCTCTTTTGTCTTTCAGAATATCATATTGCAAGCCCTTAATATAGAAGTTGCTAAATTTTGTATCATACTAACTCTAGTTCCATGATATTTGAATTGCTTCTTTCTGATGGTTTGCAATATTTTCGCCTTGACTTGGGAGCTCTGAAATTTGGCTATAATATTCTTTGCAGTTTTCATTTTGGGATCTCTTTCAGGAGGCTATCAGTGGATTCTTTACATTTCTATTTTACCCTCTGTTTTTAGGGTATCAAGGCAGTTTCCCTGGATAATTTTCTGAAAAATAATGTCTATGGTATTTTTTTGGTCATTGCTTTCAGGTAGTCCAATATTTTTTAATTTATCTATCCTAAATCTATTTTCCAGGTCAGTTATTTTTCCAATAATTTTTTACATTTTCTTTTAGTTTTTCATTCTTTTAATTTTGTTTCATTGTTTCTTGATTTCTCACTGTCATCAGCTTTGCTTAGCTCCATTCTACATTTTAAGGAATTATTTTCTTCAGAGAGCTTTTGTATTTCCTTTTCCATTGGCCAATTAGGCTTTTAAAAGCATTCTTCTCCTCATTGGTGTTTTGGACTGCCCTTAACATTTGATCCAAACTCGTTTTTTTAGATGTTATTCTTATCTTTATGATTCTTATGTCCTACACCAAGCCACTGACTCAGTTTTCATGATTTTCAGATATAACTTTCATTTCTCTTCCCAATTTTTCCTGTCTCCCTTACTTGATTTTCAAAATCTTTTTGAGCTCTTTTTTAGTACCAATTCATATTTTTCTTGGAGGATTTGAATTCCGAAGCTTTGACTTTGCTATCTTCGTCTAAGTGTGTATTTGGTCCTTCATAGTACCAAAGTAATTGTCTATAGTTAGATTTTTATCTTCTGTTGTTTGCTCATTTTCCCAATATGATGTGGTTTTAATTCTTTATTAAGTTGGGGCTCTGTTTCCAGGGTGGATAATACACTGTCACAAGCTTTTGAGGTTTTTGCAGCTATTTTCAGGGATACCCCTCAGGGACCTGCAATTTCTCAGTTCCTCTAAGGTCTTATGAAAGATTATCACTGCTCTACTGGTCTGTGGATGACCACAAGCACTTTATTCTGCCCTGGAAATATGAGAAGTGTCCCTGCTCTGCTTCAGGTAGTAAACTCTATTTACTTCTTCTGCTCCTGTTCCTGACACTGGGTTACCAGATTGTGACCCAGATCTGAGTCTAGGCAAAGCAACAGTGTACTGCTTCGGGGATAGCAAAGAGATCTCCTGCTGGGCTTCCCAATGGTCTTTGGCAATCCCTAGACTGTGACATCTGGAAACCACCAGTTTGCTCTGGGATGGCCTAGGCTTTGTTGTAGGCCCTTTCTAACCCTATTGTTATATACTCTTCCTATGCATCTTCCAAAATGTCTTGAGCAGAAAATTGCTTCACTCAGTCTTTTTGTGGGTTCTGCCATTCTTAATTTGGTTAGAGTCATTATTTAAAGGTATTTGGAGTGGTTTGGGGGAGATTTTCTAGGAGTCCCTGCCTTTACTCTGTCATCTTGACTCTGCCCTCTTAGCTCATGATTTCCCACTGAACAATGGTATACCATCACCTGCATATACTACAATTTGTTTAGCCATTCTTCAATTGATGGGCATCCTCTCAATTTCCAATTCTTTGCCCGTTCAAAATGAGCTGCTATAAATATTTTTGTACATGTGGGTTTTTACCCTTTCTTATGATCTCTTTGAGATACAGATGTAGCAATAGAATTGCTGAATCAAAGGGTATGCAGTCTTGTGGCCTTTTGGGAAGAATTCCAAATTGTTCTCCAGAATGATTGCATTAGATCTCAACTTACCAATAATATTTTAGTGTCCTGGTTTTTCCACATTCCCTCCCTCACTGATCATTATCGTTTTTGTCATATTGGTCCATCTGATAGGTGTGAAGTGGTGTACCTCAGAGCTGGTTTAATTTGTATTTCTCAAAACAGGCCCATGGAGCCACCCAGCAGGGAGGCACCTAGCAGCTGCTCCCAGAGCATTCAGCCTATGGAAAGTAACGGGATGGGGAGGGGCGACTTTCAAGGTTTCTCTTCTATCCCTGAGACAGGACTTGTGCTTTGTCCACATTCAGAACCTGGTCACAGTCTTGGGCTCCACATTGCTATAGAATAGGGACCCTCCTCATAGCTCCAGGGCATAGGGGAGTGTTTGTGGTCATCCACAGATCAGAGCAAAGGCAAGAGAGTCTCATAAGAACTTGAAGGAACAGAGGTCTTTGTGGAGGTGTTCCAATAATACCCAAAAGCTTGGAAAGCAACTCAAAAACCAGGATACAGACTGGAGAAATGAGTCAACAGAAAAAAATAACCTGACCACAGATAATTAATTTGGTCCTATGCAGAAGAAAACAAAGTCCAAGATTCTGTATCAAAGAAAATTCAAGAAAAATAGGAATTGGGCACAGGCTATTGGAAAACTCAAAAAAGGTTTTGAAAATGAAAAGGGAGGAAAAATTGGGAAGAGAAATGAGGGCGATGCAGGAAAATCACAATAACCAAGTCAGCAGCTTGGTCAAGGAGATTAAAAAACACTGAAGAAAATAACATGCTAAAAACCAGTTTAGGTCAAATAGAAAAAGCAATCCAAAAAGTTAATGAGAAGAACTCCTTAAAAACCAAAATTGCCCAGATGGAAAAGGAGATAAAATAGCTCTCTGAAGAAATCAACCCCATCAAATGTAGAATGGAGCTAAGGGAAACTGATGACTTTTTAAGGTGTTAGGAGAAAACCCAAAATGAAAAACCAGAAGTAACCAAGAAATATCTTATTGGAAAAACAACTGACCTGGAGAACAGATCCAGGAAAGATAATTTAAAAATTATTGGGCTACCTGAAAATCATGACCAGGGGAAAAAAAAAGTCTTGGTTCATTTTTAAATAAATTATATAGGAAAATTGCCTTGATATCTAGAAGTAGAGGGTAAAATAGAAATTGAGTGAATCTACCAATCTCCTCCTGAAAGAGACCCCTAAATAAACAACTCCCAGGAATATTATAGTCAAATTCCAGAACTCTCGAATCAAATAGAAAATATTACAAACAGCCAGAAAGAAATAATTCAAATATTGTGACTCTACAGTCAGGATTACAAAGGAATTAATGACTACATAAAGGACTTATAGGACTTATATGGTATTCTGGAAGACAAAAGAGTTTAGAATGCAACCAAAATCAACCACCAGCAAAACTGAACATCCAATTCTAGGGGAAAAAGATGGACATTAAATGAAATGGGATTTTCAAATTTTCCTGTTGAAATGACCAGAATGGTACAAAAATTTTGATCTCCAACTATAGGACTCAGGCAACACATAGAGAGGGTGGATGGAAAGCAAATTATGAGGGATTCAATGATGTTGAATCGCTTCTAATCCTGCATGGGAAGAAGATATTGATAACTCATATATCAATAGAGCAGTTAGGAGTAGTATATCTGAACAAGGCACAGGAGAGACCTGAATATGAAGTTTGAATATATTATAAAGATGGAATTAATGGGTAAGAAAGGAATATACTGGGAGGAAGGAAAATGAAAGGTAGAATGGATTAAGATATTTCATGTAAAAGAATCAAGAAAAAGCTTTTGCAATGGAGTAGAAGGGGGGAAAGTGAGGGGAAATGAGTGAGTCTTCATTCTCATCAGAAATGGCCCAGAGAGAAAATAACATACACACTTTATAGGGTATAGAAAGCTATCTGACCCTAGAGGAAAAAGGAGAGGAAGATAATGGGAGAAAAGGGATGGGAGAGTGGAGGGGGGAGGGAGTATATGTGATGGAGGAGAGATAAGATCATGGGAGAGGGTAGTCAGATACTGCATACTTTTATTTTGTTTTCTTTGCAAGATGATGGGGCTGGGTGGCCTGCCTGAGACCCCATGGCAGGGCCAGTGCTCTGTCTTCTGCACATTTGGCTGCCCCAAAACACACTTTTGAGGAGGGACAAAGTGAGAGGAGAGAGAGAAAATAAATGAGAGTGTGAAGGAATGGATGAAGGGAAATACAACTAGCCCCAGCAACTGTGGGGAGAAAATACAAAAGCAATTTCTGTGATGGACTTATGATAAAGAATGCAATCCATCCCAGAGAGAGCTAATGTAATCTGAACACAGACTGAAGTACAATATTTTTTCTCTTTTTCTCTCTCACTTTATTTCTCATGAGTGTTTTCTATTTTTGGGGGGAGGGGTGATCATGTTTATTCTTACAATAAGACTATTTTAGTAATATATAAACAAAAGGAAATACAGTTTTAAAAATTTGTATTTCTCTAATCAATAATGATTTAGAGCATGCTTTTATATGATTATAGATCACTTGAATTTCTTCATCTGAAAACTGTCTATTCATTTCCTTTGACCTTTTATCAGTTGGGGATACTTATAAATTTTACTTATTTCTTTATATATTTTTGAAATAAATCCTTTCTCAGAAACTCTAGCTATAAAAATTGTTTCCCAATTTACCACATTCTTTTTAATCTTGGTTGCATTGAATTTATATGTACAAAGACTTTTGTTTTGTTTTGCAAGGCAATGGAGGGTAAAGTGACTTATCCAATGCTACACAACTAGGTAATAAGTGTCTGAGTCCAGATTTAAACTCAGGTCTTCCTGAATCCAAGGCCAGTGATCTACCCACTGTGCACATAGCTGTCCCTAAGTATTTTTAATTTAATGCATAGATTAGAGAGTCTTAACATGAGTTTGTGTCTTTGTTTTCTTAATATTTTGAAAACTGCCTTTCAATGGAATTAGTTTCCTTGTGAAGTCTGTGTTATTTTATTTTGTACATCTAAAATTATGATTCTGATGAGGGGTTCACTCTCAAAGAGATCTGTGACTGATACAAGAACCTATTTTCTAGGTGATTATTAAGGTCCCTTCCAGTTTTGAGGGTTTCAAAGTGTAGGTACCTGGGACAGAGAAGCTATAACAGTAATTGCCTTAGAAAGAAAGTCTGGGAGTTTATATATAATACAGGTATGAATCAGCTCAGAAGTGGGAGCCTAGGCACAGCAATTACAGTAGAAGAAGTTACTTTTGTCTGTCAATGGCATAAGGGTTTAAAGTTTTACCTTCAGTGAATAGCAGGAAAAAAAAAAGATTAGCCACTTGGTGAGAAGTATGCTCAGAGGGGTGGGATGGGAGGAATAACCTTTCTCTGTTGAGCACAATGATAATGGCCAGGACCTTCCCTTCTCTCCTACTATGGAGATGAAATCACTTATATAAGCATGTTCCAAGTCAGTAGACCCTGAACACCATTGTAGGAGCTCTGTTTCCAATCACTCTGCAGTCTTGCTCATTCTTGTAGGTTTCCTTAAGTTAACAAAAAAAATTGTCTGGTGCTAGTGATCTTTAGAGAGACCCATTTAATTCTGGGGAAACAAGAGCGAGTATGTCATGACACTAAATTGTAGTTGCTGTGGAGCATATTAGGACAGGGTCCTATAAAGGAACCAATACTGAGCTTCAAGTTTCACAGATCAACTGGCATCATGGTATCTCAATAAAAGCTATTTTAGAGGGGAGATTTTTGCCTTTGAAGGGAAGGGAAATGGAATAATAATTCACATTGTACCACTGTGTGCCTTTGCTAAGTGTTTTTTGTTTTTTTTTTTTTGGTAAATATCTACTTTAGGGGTAGCTAGATGGTGCAGTGGATAGAGCACTGGCCCTGGATTCAGGAGGACCTGAGCAAGTCAGTTAATCCCATTGCCTTGCAAAAAAAAGAATTTATAAATATCTCCTTGGTTCTCACAACTCTAGAGATGGTGCTATTATTATCCCCATTTCACATTTGAAGAAACTAAGGCAAACAAATTAAGTGACTTGCCCAGAGTCACAGAGCTAGCAAATATAAAACAACAGATTTCAATTAAGGACTTCCTGACTGTAGGACATTGAAACATGTACCTGTTCTATTTGAACCTTTGGGATTTTCATTTTCCAGTTTTTTTCAGATTTTCACTAAAAAAAATTTCCTAGATTTTAAGGGAATGCACTGAGTCCCTGAGGACTTCCTGATCCATCAATGAACTTGATCCCATGAGTCTGGAGATCTGCTTTACCCAGTCTCTTTTTACCTCTACATCTCTACATCAGTTATATCTCTACATATATCTCGACATTAGTTACTGTCATTCTTCCTGGTGTATTATCCTTTTGAGTATTCACTTTCTTATTCCCCTTTTACCATTTATCTCCCCACATCCCAGATAATAGCAAGTGGGGGGTGGGGAAGAATGTTCACAAATTCAGAAGTAATAAAATAAGTCACAGTGATTAATATCACATATAAAATAAATGTACCCTGTTAAGCAGAGTGCTATGGTATGTGTTCGAAATCCCAGTTACTATGAGACTGAGGGTAGAGTATCTACTGAGTTTAAAACTTCTAAGCTGCAGTGGGCTAAGTCAATCTGGTGTCAATATGTTGTTATTATTGTGGATACATTGTGAATAGAGTGCTACCCAATTGCCTAAGGAGAGGTAAGCTAAGGAACTCGTCAGATCAAATCTATCTTGGCAATCAAAAATAGGATCAGGGTCACGAGAAGTTCCTGTACATCATACCTAGACAGGACATATTAAAATGAATGAATTAATGAATGAATAAATGGTAGAAATATATAAAGATTAAAAAAATCATAAATAATAGAAAAAGCTGAATAGATTATATAAAATGGAAATATTTATATATGTATATATATATATATATGTATTGGGTGAGATGGTAGAAAGAAGGAAAAAGAAAAAAATATGGAATTCACCTATTCTTATACTGAGAGACATTATAAATTCATCCCATTTGATCTGGCCTGGTCTTTAGTGTTTTCCTCTAGGTCATGTTTATCTAACCCCTTGATATCTCCAAACTAGTATGGCATCTCTACTGCTCCCCAAAACACCCAACACATTTTTAATTATTTTCTACATACACTTATTGAATAAAGTTATTTAGTTCATCCTTTCAAATCCAGATTTATACTTCAACAATCTAGAAGTCCCCTCATGGCATAATATGCCTGTCAGATAGCCATCTTTCTATTTGATCACTTCATTAAATATCTTTGCTCCCTCTTTTCAAAGTATCCAGAAGGATATAAAAGAATTATCAGTGAAAATTGTAGGGGTTTTTTTCCTTTTACCTCAAAAAGATCATATTTCAACCTAAAACCCAGGTCACTTCTAAAAGTCACCAATGAAAGCCCTTTTATTTATATCCTCCTATACCTCCTTTAGTCATAATGACATTGAAGCTCCATTCTTATATTCTGTAGGAATGAATTTAAGCTCCAGAGGTTTCTTTCCATACTGTTTAGAGATTAGGAGGCTGATCTCATTCAAAATCAGATTTTTAAAAAATGTTTTAAATACTTACAATTATACATAGTGAGGGGTGACCTATCATAGTAGAATGAGAGCCAGTCTCAAAGTAATGAAGACCTGTTCCAAGTGCCACTTCTGACCCATACTAGCTAAGTGACCCTGAGCAAGTTACTTTGTCTTTTAGTGCCCTTAGACAACTCTCTAAGACTGATTATAAGGTGATAAAATTAACTGCATTGGCTTAGAGAATTTTCATGCCAGAGATTCTCTATATCAGTGATGAGAAGCTTAAAAAGAAATAGGTCAATCCCCACATAAGGATCCCTACTGATCACAGATTGACTTAATTTTAAACTACAGTATTACCTATTTCATTTTATTTTATTAATATTGTTAAGTGTTCACCAATTATATATTCTATTTTGTCACACTTGGGAGTGTTGTGAGGCATGTAGCAGGTTGTAAGTGGGTCACAGCCCATGTTTATTACTTTTACCATACACCAATGAAATCACACAACAATAATGATAACACAAATTACAAAACATGTGCTTGACACTAGGAATATAAAGACAACAAATTAATCAGTCTCTGCCCTCAACAAGTTTTATAATTCTACTGGAAAATTACAAGTAAATATAATTTGAAGGAGAGAACTTGTATTGACTCCAAGGGTCAGTTTAGCTGACCCTTGAAGGACTTAAAATTAGAATTCTAAGCAGAAGAGATGAAGAATGTACATTCTAGAGATGGAACCTATTCAAAGGTCTGGTGGTAGGAAACAGAGTGCTGAGTTTGCAGAACAGTAGGCTGGTTTATTTGGATTGAACATAATATGTATGGAAATATATATCTATGAAATTTATATTAGGGAATAGTATTCATGGAATGAGAATCAGTCAATAGATATTGTGAAAAGTTCTGGGATGACAAGGTTTTATCTTATCATAAAGATCAAATTTTTACCCCAAGTTCATGAGGATGTTTTTCTAGCCCATTAACAAAGGAAGCAGTATTAAGTTCAGAAGACTGTATAGTAGGCTCTCCTCCCAGTCTGCACCAGTCACAACCCTGCCTCAGTTCAAGTTCCAGAATGGACTATGTCCAAATTTACAGTTCTATGATACTATGACTTCATGACACTAGAATAGTGAGTCTATAATTAGCATCCTCATAACCTTCAGCAAAGTTAAAGGAACACTAAACTTAAGCATTCCTCAATTCCATATCAGCTAAATGTAAAGGCAGCTTTAAGGGAGTCCTCCAAGAAATGTTGCCAGAACTCTGAGAGGAAATCAGTTTTCTGAATATCACCAAGAGGGAGCTCCAGGAACTTTTAAGGGGCCTCAAATTCACACCCTGGTGCTTTTGGCTGGTAGCTCCCTTCTACCACCTGGTCCACCAAGGGTGGTTTTCTGGGAGGGCATGAGTGCTTATCTTCACTGATGAGATGCCTATGGAGACTCTTAGCTTGGTCTTGGATTTGATGCCTCCCTGATGGCAATATCTCTGTGAGTCTTACTAGAGTTGAGCTGCCTTTCCTGATCTGTTTCCCTGGCTCCTTGTCTGTCTATGAACTGTTGAGCTGAAGGCTGCCAAGGCAGCAGACTTCAGTGACAGCTTTCTGCACTCCATGTTGTCAGGGAAGATTTGGGTGAGTCCTTTGGATAGGAGATTCAAGACATCTCCTTCTGCTGGCAAAAATCATCATCACCTCACTTCTACACACCACTCAAATGACAGGGTGAGTTCTCCCACCTGGTGGGCCAGAATAGCTGCCAATTCAAAGGAAAGAAAGCAGGATAGATTTTCTCATCTAAGTCTGCTTGGAAGATGACCAATACCAGTATTTACTAGTCAATTTCTGAAGGGCAAGCTTAAGAATAGAAGTCAGACTGTGGGTAAGCAAGAACAGATAGTTTAAATGACCCATCGCAATGTAGAGGGATTCCATGTGAGCACATAGGTATGTATGTGGGCAGGATCTTCCCACCAGTAAGTGGTGCTATGATAAAAGTTATGAATTAGAAATCAGGAGGCTTGAGTTATAAAATTAGCTTTATTAATAACTAGCCATGTGATCCCACACTTCACATTATCTATCTGAGACTTAATTTCCTTCCCTTTATGAACAAGATGATCTTTAGCGTTCTTGTCAGGATTCATTGATTCTTTTTTTTTAATTACATAAATGTTTTGTTTGTTTTCCAATTACATATAATAGTGGTTTCTACCAATCTATTTTTTGCAAGGTTTTGAATTTTATAATTTTTTCTCCCTTCCTTCCCTCTCCCCTCCCCCCAACAGAAGGCACTCTGATAGTCTTTACATTTGCTTCCATGATACGCATAGATCCAAATTGAGTGTGTTGAGAGAAGAAACTGATGCAAAAGTAAGAAAGCATTACAAATAACAAAATTATATAATAGATAAAACTTTTAAAAATTGAAGATAATCTTTGGTTTTCATTTAAACTCCATAATTCCATTCTGGATACAGATGGTATTCTCCATCACAGATCCCCTACAATTGTCCCAGATTATTGCACTGATGGAGTGAGCAGGTGTATAATGTTCTTCTGGTTCTGCTCATCGTACTCAGCATCAATTTATGCAAGTCTTTCCAGGCTTTTCTGAAACTCCATCTCTCATGATTTCTTACAGAAGAATAGTGTTCCATCACATACATATACCACAATTTATTCAGCTATTTTCCAATTGATGGGCATCCCCTTAATTTCCAGCTCTTTGCTACTACAAACAGAGCTGCTATGAATATTTTGTACATGTGGGATTTTTACCCTTTTTTCATGATCTCTGAAGGATACAGACCAAGTATTGTCCTTTAGCCATAATTCCAAATTGCTCCCCAGAAAGGTTGTATCAGTTCACAGCTCCACCAACAAATTTATTGATTCATTATCAATCATTATCTAGAACAGCAACAATAGTAGCAGTAGCATTCCTTATTGAAGTTCTCTGCTTGAATCACAGTTATCACTCTGCAGTTTCAGCACCATGGATGGAAAGGGCATATCAGTACTTAAATCCCATTATTCTAGTTTGCCCTGCCAATAACTTTGAACATATGTATTTGTACTGGGCAACTCTTTATTTCTTTAAGGACCACTAAAATATTTAAGTGAATCAGCCAACTTATTAGCATTTATTGAGTACCTTCTATGTGGTCAGAAGTGTTACAGGAAGGTATGAATGAAAGGAAACGTGAACATATATACATTTTAAAAATAGAGATTGGTAGATGGTGCAATAGATGGAATTTACCTGAAATTAGGAAGCCCTGACTTCAAATATAACTTCGGAATACTTATGTGACTCTGCTCCATTCTCTCTACTGATGCCTGCCTCAGTTTTTTTCATCTACAAAAAGGGGAGAATAATAGCACCTATCTTCTAAGAATGTTGTGAATATCACATGAGATAGTAGTAAAATGCTTAACAAGTGCACTGGCATAGACTAGGCCCTTAATGTTTCTTCCTTCCTTTCTTCTCATTCTGTCTGTATGATACTGGGAAACTCAATTACTCTGTGTCCCAGACAACACTTTAAATATCAGAAAAGATGAGGATCTATTTTAATAACAGGTGATACTTTACTGGGAATTGCCTATACCAGTGAGATCATATGTTCAGTTTAAAAAATTACCTTAAAAAGAGAAAGTTTATTCAACCTGAGAAGTGATGGAATTCCACTAAATAGGAAAACTGAGGACAGAACTGAAAGAGAAAATCAGCTGGGAGAGGAAAACTATGAGGGGGAGGTGAAAGTGAAGGAGAAAAGAAAGGTAAGTAAAGGAAGAAAAACATGAAAGTGATATTTACTAATTAATTTATCAGAACTATGGAAAGGAGCTGGAAAGAGAACAAAAATTGATCTTCCTGAAGGATGACTGGATTATCACCATGAAGAAGAGGATGCCAACTCTACACTACCAAACAAGATATGAGTTTGAGGAGAGTTGGGAATTAGTCATCTTTCTCTATTGTCAGGCCTCTCCTTCCTCTGTTTCTTTTAGCCTCTCACTTTTCTCCCTCATCTTGATTATCTTACAAAGCACTTTCATTAGACAATTAAACCTTTAATTTGGATGAAAGAAGAGAGGGTATGAAAATGATAGTTCACATCAGGGTAATTGTTATTACTGCTTCTAATTACTATTGAATGGGATAGACAGAATAAAACTCAAATGTTTCCTAGGGCTCTTAAGGAGTTATAAGGTTGAACATCCTGTTAAGGATAAAGAATCAAACCAAATTTGTTTCCTCCCTTCTGCCCTTGATTGTTTATCTTCACTCATATTTTCTTGAAATGAATAAATGCTATTGATATATCTTGTTTTTACATCTCCTCTATTTCCTACTCTCTTTCTCTCTTCCCAATGCACCCCAGAGAGCTACAACTATTTTACAAAGACAACGAATAGGGAAAATAAAACTTCCAAAAGTATTTATTCAAAAGAGAATGGCTGGTCATGTAGCCATGGAGAGATATATAATGAGTAAACAATCTGGGTCTCTCAGGAATCTCATGATTGAAGAAAAATCAAGGAAAACTTCTAATATATTGTGTAGACCTTACTGTCAAAAACTTATGGGCACAAACAAGTTTCATAGATATGCAGACATATATGGGTTGAGAATTGCATTGTTAGAGGCAGCTAAGTGGCTTAGTGAATAGAGTGCTAGAATTAGAAACCACAAGACCTGACTCCAAGACAGTTTGTGATAGAAAAGAAAAAATTCAGGCAAAATTTGGTGATATTTAGACATGCATTCTAGATTGAGAAAGAAGATTTCAAATGACTCAGAGGAAAAGTAGGACTAAAATGTAATAGAGTACCATCCCAAAGATGGAAGAAAGAGCAGGTAACAGAATGTGTATTTGAAAACATGGCATGGTCATGTAAAAATTGTGACAAGTACACTAAAGCTCAAAGTGAGCTTAGACTGGTGAGGAAAGTCAAAAAATGGTTGTATTGTTTGCATTTTTTGTTTGTTTTAGCTCTATTGAGAGAAAAGAAAGGATAGGGCCTTTGCTCGGGATACATGGGAAAGCCAAAAACAAATAGAAAGCAGAACTCCTTTATTTATGCCAAGGAGAATTACTCTTGCACTGGCAAAAGACAGGTCAAAAATGATAAACATGGAGCTGATATTCAAGATAAGTAAGGAGACAGTAAGATTGCATCTAGCCACCTCTGATAAATTCAGATCATCTGGTTCATATGAGTTAAAGACATAGAACCTGAAAAAAATATTGTGTGATTATTAAGTTATTGAAGGGATATTTAAAAATACTTTAAAATAATAGAAGCTGGTACTTTTCTTTCATTATTGAAGAAGACCAAAATGACATCATTATGTTTGAGACAAATCATTGTTTGTCTGTCTGTGACTGATCAGACCAATATGAGCCTGGAATGCTCTGCCACAGGTCAAGCACAAATAGTTCATGTGAACACTTGGGATGGGTACTCTAAACTTATTTATGTCATGTTTCCTTTGATCTGCTTCAATTTTGCCCTTCTCATAGAGTGCAGCCCCCTCATTGATGAGGGCATGGCATTCTGGGCCAGTGTCTCCTATCTGAACAATGAATTCTAAAGTTATTCAATGAGACCTTCAGGTTATCTTGATATCTCTTCTTTGACTCCCTTGTAAGCACTTGCCCTGTGTGAGTTGTCCATAAAAAAGTTTTGTTGGTTTTTTTTTTTTTTTGGCAAGCGTATGTATCTGGCATTCTATCAACCTGTCCAACCCATTGTGGTTGCACTGTCTGTAGTAATGTTGGAATTCTAGGTAGTATAGCTCAACAAAGGACCTCAGTATATGATATCTTCTCCTGCCAGGTGATCTTTAGAATCTTCCTGAGACAATTTAAATGGAAGCTATTCAGTTTCCTGACATGGCACTGGTAGATTGTCCAGATATCACAGGCATATAGATAGCAGTGAGGTCAGCACAGTGGTTCTGTGGACATTCAGTTTGATAGTCTGTTGAATACCTCTTCTCTCCTACACTTTCTTTCAGAGATTCCCAAATATGGAACTAACCTTGGCAATGCTTATGTCAACTTCATTGTCAATGTGTACCTCCTTGGAAAGGACACTGACAAGGTAAGTGGACTTGTCCACAGTACTCAAAAATTCTCCATTTGCTGTAATCAATAGTTTCACATGTGGATGATGTGATGCTGGCTGATGGAGCACCTGTGTTTTCTTGGTGATAATTCTTAGACCAAAATGGGCACAAGCAGAAGAATCTCTCCATACTTTGTTGCATCTCAGCTTCAGAGGCTGCCTTGAGTAAATGGATGAATATGCACCAATAATCCCTCCTATTTAGTCTTGGTTTGTAGCCTTTTCAAGTGGAAGAATTTGCCATTAGTTCATTAGCTGAACTTGAGGCCATATTCATCTTCAATGAAGGCTTTTGATAACATGCTAAAAAGTATGGAAGCAAGGACACATCCTTATTTTACTGCATTGGTGCCAGGGAAACCTCGGGAGCATCACCTACTATCCAGAAACCTGGGGAAGCACGCTGTTATGAAATTGATGTACCTTACTGATGAACTTCTTGGGCAACCAAATTTTGACATTATTTTCCATATGCCCTCATGACTGACAGTATCAAAGAACTTAGTCAAATCTATAAATGTTCTATATAGTCCTCTGTTCTGTTCTTGGCATTTTTCCTGCAGTTATCAGGCAGCAAACACCATATCAACTGTTTCTTTACCTTTTCTGAAACCACAATGGCTCACAGAGTTGGGGGGGGAGGAGTAATCATCTTCCAGTTTTCCAAAAGGGAAAAAGACTCAAGCTCAGGGATGAGGAGAGTTTTTTCTTCCAAGGAGGAAACTTTTTTCTTCCAAGTGTCATTTGGATATTTATATCATAATTTGTTGACCATACAGAATTATCAACTTAAAAATTAGCCTACTGTTTTTGGTCAATCATTTAATTAATTCACCTCTAAAAATCTCCTAGATTTATTGAATTTCAAGTCCCACCTGAGGTTAACAGAGCAGTGCCAGACCAAATGATTTCACAGACCTGTGGCCCACATATTCCCCATTCCTGCTCAAGACCATTAAGCTTGATTTCAATTTCTGGGGCAATTTTAGGAGTCATTATATACATATATATATATATATATATATATGTATGTGCGTGTGTGTGTGTGTGTGTGTGTGTGTGTAGACATGTGTTCACCTATCGCACAACATCCAAGGAGTTATTCATTATAACAAAATTATTAAATGAGGGAGAATATAAACACCACTACAAAATAATGAAATACAAAAACTGAGCCTAACTACAGCACACATACACACACACACACACACACACACACACGTATATATATATATATATATATATATACACACACACACACACACACACACACACACACATAATGTTGCACACTCTCATTTTTTGTTCATGAATATAGAATGTTTAGTTTTGTTTCTTCTATCCTATTGATGTAATCATTGTATCCACTGTTTGGGTTATGGTTCTGCTTACTTGGTTTAGCATTCATTCATATTCCTTCCAATACTTTTCTGTTCAATTTCACTCATGTATTAGAATTTGATTAACTATGCTCCAATCCATGGAAATTCACCTTATTTGCAGTTCTTTGGCACCATAAAAATCTTAAATGAATATATTGGATTTATGTGGGACCTTTCTGTTTATCTTTCTTTTCCATTTTTCAATTTCCATGTAACTTGCTATCCATAGAATCTCTGGATCAAAGCAACCCTTCATTTTACAAATCAGAAAACTGAGCCATAGAGAAGTGTACTCCCTCAAGTTCACAGAGGCTGTAAGCAATAGGTATTGAACTCAGTTATCTGAATCTAGATTATATTTCTTTTCACTGTACTACACTGCCTCAGCTAAAATTCTTTTATTTCAAAATTAAATTGTTTCTCAAAAATGTGCCTGATTCATCAAAATGGGGTTGAGCTAATAGTTACTAAATCTAATCCAGTGACATTTACTGGGTAAGAACTAACTTTTCCCTTTTTCTTTTCACTATTTTATTTCCGACCCTTCCATTTTCAAAAGAGGGTATTTGGCACCATTGGGTCATAAACAGGATTCAAAATGTCTAAAGCCAGATAGTTTCCAGAATCCTCTAAACTATTAGGGTAAGGATACAAGATTTATGGAAATAGGAGAAAGACTTCAAACACTTTATCTCAAGGGAGAGATTTGTGATGAGGTGGGTGTCCAGCTGAGATACAACTTGAAACCCACAGTTTGGTAGATACTTTTAAAGGCTGTGAGAGATGGTATCTTGAAGATAAGAGAAAGGATTATGGAGTTAGGATCACAGAACCCCAAAGAGGTATAAGCAGTAAGTAGAGTGGTCAAGATATTGAAAAGTAAGAAAAATAATTCTCATGAAGAAGAAAAAAGGAAGCCCAGTGTCATTTTTTCCCACTTCCAGGATAGTCACTAAAACTCTTGATTCCTCAGGCACTTTTCTAAGATTAAAAATTACAAGTGGCTTGCCAGGCCTCATCAGTAGAAGAAATTGCATACTCAGAGATCTCCATATCAATCAAATCACAGATATGGACCAAAGCAAACAAACCGCAAACATATTTCTTAGGGAAATCTGTCTTAACTGATGAATTGATAAATTTGATTGTTAAATCGCATTCAGTTTAAGTTACTATTCAAAAGATCTGTCCGTGTTGTGAGAGAGCAATGTCTTGAACTTTTAATAAAATGGTCTGAGGTTATTCAGTCAAACCACAAATATCTAGAGACTCTCCTATATGCAAGGCATTGTGGCAGATGCAAAGAAAATGATACTGTCTCTGCCCTTGTAACTGTATGCTATTTCCTCCCTGGACAAAAGTAAACAAGAAAAAATCAGAACTGATTTACCCCCAAGGGACTTATTACCAGTCTGAGCATTGAATATTTTTCTGAAATAATCAAGGGAAGTATCCTAAACTCTATGCATCTATTGGACAGAGATTCAGTATATCCTGAGTTAATATACCAGTTCTGACACTCACTAATTATGTGACTGTGAGAAAGTCCCATAATCACTATGAATTTTTTTCTCGTCTGTAAAAAGAAGATAATAATAGTATTTCTAGGACCTACTATATGACACTATTGTGAGTTCCAAAAAGCATCTAACACAGAAAACAGCCAGGCAATGCTAGGTTTAAATCACAGGGCTAGTGATCTTCTGTAATCCTTGCCTTCATAATCTGCTCTGGGTACCTACCTTGTTGGGTATTTTACTTTCATAGATTAATTAAGTTTTCAATACTTCAATTCTGTCCATATCTCAGGTTCTTGAAAACATTCTATTTGTGGCTCTAGCCCAAGGGATCCAAGGGGTACTTTACAGGAAGAAGTAAAATGGTATGGGGGAATACAAGCAAGAATCAGTTAAAGAACAATTTTATTTCCACAAAGGAAAGGAAATGCTAAACCATTAGAGAATTATAGAATGATGAGAATTATTTGAAGGACTTGTGTTGAAGGCTTATCAGAACATATGCAATAAAGTTGCTCATTAGTTATTTTTACATTATGTCACCACTGATTATAACTTCTTGGTGACAAAATGGCATCCCTCTCACCAATTATTCAGGGCTCATAGTTGCCCTTAGACATCAAGGTTAAGAGGAAGAAGTTCTGATTTGGTTCTACTTCTACCTCTTCTATAGTTCTACTAAGTAGACCAAAAAGATTATTTTATGGAGATCTATAAAGAACTTTGCAGTTGATTGCTCAGCTTGGAAATCATTGGAACAAGACTACCCAGTATGGTGTGCCCTCATCAGAGAGGGTGTTATGCTCTATGAGCAAGACAAAATTGAAGTAACTCATAGGAAACATGACATGTGCAAGTTTAGAGAACCTACCCCGGGTGAACTATTTTATTTCAAAATTCAATTGTTTCTCAACAAAGTGCCTGTTGGATGATTTGTGCCCAACTAGTTGTATAGCATTCCAAATCTGTATTGGTCTAATTAATTATGGAAAGACACACTGTAACTTGTCTTTAACATAGTGATGGTATCTGAAGAAGACATAGTTAGATACATAATGACATCATTTTGTTCTTCCTTGATAACAAAAGACAAGAACCAACTAACCAACCATCTCTATTAAGTATCTCTGTGATTCAGAGTTGACTAAGTTGGGTTCTCTTCACTGACCACCATTCTCTTGTTCTTTATCATCCTTTCATGGAAGGCCCATTCCTCTTAGGTTCCAATCCCACCTTTTCACTACCCTTTCATTGAACCTCTAGAGTTCATGTAGAATTGTTAACAAATTTCCCTTCTTATTAAACCCATTGCCCTCCCTCTGGAAATGTTTTTGTTTATGATCTCAGCCTACTAATATGAGTACTTATTGTTCCCTTCTTTCTTTATAATATAAGATCTCTGAGGGAAGGGACTATTTCATTTTGTCTTTGTATTTCTAAGAGTGTAGAATAGCAAAAGACAAGCACTCAATAAATACTTTAAATGCTTGTTAAATTGAATTGAATATAACAATGTTTTGGGGGGTTCCAAAGAAATGAAAAAAGTAGATTTTCCCTGATTGGGGGACAGCTTAATAAATTTAGTTCTATAGATATAATTTAATATCATTGTACCTTAAGAAGTGATGAACATAAAAACTAAAAATCATGGAAAAGCTTATATGAACTGATGCAAAGGGAAGTATGTAGAGTCAGCAAACAGCATGTATCATGACTAACAATAGAAAGGGAAGGAACAATAAATCAATCAATTAAAACTGAATACTTGGAAATTTGATAGCAAAGAAAAGATATAAAAAGATATCCTGTCCTAATCACCCTATTTGCAGAGCCAGCTATAGAACGTTGTATGCAATTAATACTTTTTGTCGAATTGATAATTCTTATTTATAGATTTTTTCTCTTTTCCTTTCTTTTTAAGA
Organism: Macrotis lagotis; assembly: GCF_037893015.1. NCBI lineage: Eukaryota > Metazoa > Chordata > Mammalia > Peramelemorphia > Peramelidae > Macrotis > Macrotis lagotis. The sequence continues at coordinate 586,163,729 of NC_133658.1, forward strand.
CAGTACTTTGTTATAAAAGATGATTGTTTGGGAGGGGAAAGGACAGTTATAGAGGGAAATCTAGGTAATTAAAAACAAAAGGTATCAATAAAATATATTTTACAAGAATTAATTGATCCTAGTTGAGTAAAACAAAGAGACTAGAACAGATGATTTCTAAGATCCTTTCTATTTTTAACACTCCAGGATTCTAGATTTTTATTTCTTTGGTACTTAAAGTCTGTCTTGGACCTTTCCAAACCCAAGTATTTATGAGTAGAGGTATGCTAGAGGTACCACTTGGGGAAAGTTAGTGGGCAAGGCCTCAAAACACACTCAGTCCTATAGAGAATGTGAGAATGAGATCCAATCTGTTTCCTAGAATCATGAATTGTAAGGTATACTCACAGCTTCTGAGGGGTAAGAATCTAGACAAAGTGTAGTCTCTGCTATTTTTAGGGTCAATGATACTATAATTCAAAGAGAGCTGAGAAGGGTTTTACTTTTTCCATATATGTGAAGAAAGGGCTTGCTAAGCAAATGAAATATAAGAAAGATTGTTGAAAGGCATGGCTAACCCACTTACTGGAACAAACTGTCTCTAAGGACAACCACAGATTAATTGTTAGCATGGAAATGGATGCTGTTAATTACAAATGAATCCAGTCTATTCATTAAAGCAGACAGGGCAAGACCTCAACCTGAAAACATTCACAGTTCTCAGTTGCTGCACATGTTTTGAAAGTCATATAATTGCATTTCCTTAAGCATACATTAAAATTCACATTTTTACTGACTTAGAGCCATTCTCTTCACTTTTCCCCCCTCACATGAACGAAGTTTGTTGGAGGCAAAAGAAATAGGTGATATTACCCGGAAAGCAGTTCCCCTCTATCTGAACTTTATAAAATATGTTGATATTTCACAGTTTAGATAAATCTTAAAAATGTTGGGCAGGAAACATGGTTCATTTTTTTGAGGTCATAATGCATTTGTTTCCATGGTTCATTTTTAAGTGATGACAGGAAGTATGGTAAGAAAAAAAGATTTGAAAAGGGATTACATAATTTTGTATGCAAAGGGCCTTTTTGTATTTAGGGGAAAATATTTAAAGAAATAAAAGTTTTTAAAACTGCATTAACCCTTATAAGAAAGGAGTACAAAAGTGTCAAAGGGAGCTGGAGAGACATGAAAGAAGAGTGATGGAGATAGAGGAGTACAAAACAGCTTTATGGAGAGTGGGATGGCATTCCCTGTGTTACCTTTTACTCCTACTAGACTAAGCACATGGCTTCCCTTCACATTGGAAGTGTGGGTCCTTCAGTTGAAACAGCAGCACTTTGGAGCTATTGAAATTTTTCCTTATGCAAGAAGCAGCAACCATTGGGATCTGACACTTCAGTGTGCTTAGACCAGGAGTCAGAGTGGGGAGACTTGATCTCTTCTAGACAGAGAAGCAACACCAATAGCATAACACCAAGGTGTCAATTAGTGCAAGCCAAGGTGTTGAGTCTGGAGGAGGGAACCCAGGCCGACATCAATATGATGCATAAGCTGGTTCGTTTATTGATCACAGGATACATACTTTTATACTCTACATTTACGTAACCAATTACATAAGCATTTTAGCAAGCATTTTTTTTTTCACATGCATAACTTGTGTATGTCTTAGGTGATTGTTTTGAGAACCAAACAGTGTTTTGATAAACAGAGTGAATATTGTTTTGAGAACCAAACAGTGATTTGATAAACAGAGTGCAGAAGGTAATTATCTCAGAATGCGCTATCTGAGCCTGGGAATGTACCTCCTTAGCTCAGACATGAAGCTACTCCCTTATCTAACCTCTGAAGCACATCTTGCTTGTTAAAGCACATAACTATTTCTGTGTTAACCCTTCATAGCTCTTAGCCTGGAACACATATGACGTAACACCAAGGTTTAGACTGGTGAGCAGAGCATTAACACCTCTTTACAATTTTTCAACTTACAGGACTGTGCCACTCCAGTATCATAGGACACTGTGAAGAGTGTATTCACACATTCTCCAGACTGGAGTTACACTCCAGGAAGGAAAAACAGTTTGGTAAATAGGTGACATTTGCACCTTAATTATAAAATTCTTATTGCTTATCTTAAATTTTATTTTGAGCTAAATTGTATTTTTTTAGTCAACAAAATCTAACCCCCCCCCATACAAACCTTTAAAATAGGATTGTCTACCATACTTTTAAAAGCTTTTATTGGACTTCTGGGGCAGAGCCAAGATGGCGGCATGAAGCTAACTTGCTCCTGGAGTCTTTCCCTACCAAAGATAAATGAAGCCTCTACTCTGACATTCACATAACAGATCACACCAAGAAAAAGAGAAGATTCAAAGAAATTTTCAACTGTAGACATAATGGAGGATCTTCAGTGAAGGTCTGTCTCTTTGGGGGAAAAGAGAAGTAAAGTCCAGGAGGCAGGAGAGTGGGGAAAGTCAGCAGGAGGCTTTTAGTGCAATCCAATTCCCAACAGCTTAATAATAACAGAGGTCCTGGATGTTAGATAACAAGCTAGCAGGGAGGATCCCAATCCAAAACAAAGTCTGAACCCTGATTGCACTGGGGTAAAAAGACAGGACTGGGTTGGGAACAGTCTTCTGTCAAGTCAGAATCTGGATATAAAGGAGGAAACAAACGTCAGCAAAGGCAAGGCCTAGAATGCATAGGCATCATCTTGGTCAACAAAAAGCCAGGGCTCAGACCCCAGCACCAGCAAAATAAAATCTTGGATCTCTACTTCATTTACCCAGGATCTATACTCCATATACCCCAGGAGCAGAACTACAACACCAAAATGAACAAAAACAGTAAAAGAGCACTCACTATAGAAAAATACAGATAAAAATGACAGCAATGCCATATCTGAAGAAGAAAGCTGTGGAAAAATCGCTCACAGAAGAAGTATCAAAACGTCTATAAACTGAACTCAAATACAAATGCTCAATGAAGAGCTTAAAAAGAATTTAATAACCAAATAAGAGAGGAAGAAGAAAAATGGAGAAAAGAAATGAAGGCCAAGCAGGAAAATTATGATAAGTTGACCAAAGAATCATCTCTATTAAAAATAAAAATAACCGAATGGAAAAGGAAACACAGAAGAAAAATGAAGAAAATAAAATCCCCCAAATTAGAATTGAACAGTTAGAAGCTAATGAATCTACAAGATTACAAGATTCCATCAAACAAAATAAAAAGGCTGAAAACATTGAAAAAAATGTAAAGTACCTTCTAGGGAAAAATGACCTGAAAAACAGATCCAGAAGAGACAATCTATGAATCATTGAACTATTAGAAAGCCTAGACCAACAAAAGAACCTGGAAAATATCATGGAGGAAATTATAATGGAAAACTGTCCCAATCTACTAGAACAAGATAACAATATAACAATTGAAATAATCCACAGAATCCCTCCAGAAAGAGACCAGAGGATCAAAATTCCAAGGACTGTAATAGCCAAATTCCAGAGCTCTCAAATAAAAACAAGAATATTGCAAGCAGCAAAAATAAAACAATTCAAATACAAAGGGAACACAATCAGACTAACACAGGACCTATAAGACTCAACACCAAAGGATTGGAAGAACTGGAATAACATATTTTGGAGAGCTAAAGACCTGAGATTACAACTCAGAATATACTATTCTACAAACTATCATAGACTGTCAGGGAAAAAAATGGATGTTCAATGAAATACAGGACTTCCAGTATTTCCTGACACATAGACGAGAACTGAACAGAGCCTTCAATTGCCAAATATATGACTGAAGTTACATTAAAAAGGTAAATTTAAAAAGGAAGAAATAATTATTCTAATTCTTTAGAACTTTACTTCTCTAAGGAAAATTAGAGGGCAGAATATGATTGAAGAGAATGACCCTAAAGGATATGGGTATAATTGTGGCTTGTCTCTCAATTGAAGAAGCCCAGCCACAAGACTGTTTGAGACAAAAAGCCCTGAAAAAAATAGGGGTGTTAACTTTAACTTAGTGTCTCTTATACTTTGACTCACTTTAATAACAAGGTGCTAAGCACCTTGTCCAATGAGGGCATCATAAACTGCAAGGACCTGAGACAGTGTCTCTGTTACTTACAATCATTTGTAAAATCCTCAGTAAGACCTCCAGAGCCTCCCAGTACATAGAGATCTTCAAGATTCTTACAGTTAATTAGATCAGGTGCTTCACTTACTAAGGGGTTAAGTACCCTGCATGGGTGGGAGGTGGAGTGTGAAAGAAAATAGACCTGGGGAGAGGGGCACAAATATTTCAAGAAATGGCTTTGGATGATACTTTAGCTTCTAAAGAGGATTGTGTGTACTTGAAAGATACTTGAAAAGGGGTTTAGGTAAAAAAATGATTATAATTATAATTTGATGCAATTTGAGTCAATGCTGCTTATCAAGCAATCATATAAACAATTTAGATGATATCTTGATAACAAATTGCTTATCAAGCAATCAAATAATTGAACCATGATTGATGATACCTGATTAATAATATTAGAGCATCAAGGGAAGAAGCACAAAGATTTATAATTTTAGAGGGGAAAGAAGGGAGAATGTGAATGCTGATTAAATTCTACTCAATAGATATGCACAGTGAGGAAATAAGATACATTCCCACCTGAGTTTAAAAATCTAACAATATACAAGGAAGGGGGCCCTGGGAATGGGAAAGATAAGGGAAGAAGGGACTGATAAAATGTAAGGAAAGGTATAAGTAAAAATGAACTGAAGGTTAAATTTCTAAAAGAAAACTCAAAGGGGAAAGGTAGTAAAATTTTGGTGAGGAGGAATAAGAGAAAAGGAATGAGATAAATATAAATGGAGAACGATAGCATGATGGTAAATACAGAGTTAGTGATCTTAACTGCAAATGTGAATGCAATGAACAGTCCCATAAAAGAGAAGCAGGTAGCAAAATGGATTAAAAACCATAATACTACAATATGTTGTTTAAAAGAAACACATTTGAAGCAGAGATATACACAGAGGGTAAAGGTAAAAGGTTGGAGCAAAATATATTATGCCTCAGAAGAAGTAAAAAAATCTGGGGTAGCGATCCTAATTTCAGACAAAGTAAAAGTAAAAATCTCATTAAAAGGGATAAGGAAGGAAACTACATCTTCTGAAAAGGTACCATTGTTAATGAAGCTATATCATTATTAAACATGTATGCAACTAGTGATATAGCATCCAGATTCCTAGAGGAAAAGCTGAGTGAATTACAAGGAGAAGTAGACAGCAAAATTTTAGTAATGGGAGATCTCAATCTCCCTCTCTGAGAACTAGTTAAATCTAACAACAAAATAAACAAGAAGGAAGTTAAGCAGATGACTGAAATCTTAAAAAACCTAGATATGATAGACCTCTGGAGAAAATGTAATGAGGACAGAAAAGAATATACCTTTTTCTCAGCAGTATATGGTATGGTCGCCAAAACTGACCATTTACTAGGGCACAAAAACCTTAAAATCAAATGCAGAAAGGCAGAAATAATAAATACATACTTCTCAGACCATGATGCAATAAAAATTTCATGTAATAAAGGGTCAGGAAAAGATAAACCAAGAACTAATTGAAAATTAAATAACATTATCTTAAATAATAGGTGGATTAAACAGCAAATAATAGAAACATCAATAATTAAATTCAAGAAAATGATAATAATTAGACATCATACAAAATTATGGGATGCAGCAAAAGGCATTTAGATGCCTTTATGAATAAAATAAAGAGGAGATCAATGATTTATGTATGCAACTTTAAAAGCTAGAAAAAAGAACAAATTAAACAACCCAGATGAGGAATTCTGAAAACCAAGGGAGAGATCAATAAAATGGAAAGCATGAAAACCATTGATCTCCAATAAAACTAAGAGTTGGTTTTATAAAAAATCCAATAAAATAGACAAAACTCTGTTTAATCTGATTTTAAAAAGAGCAAAGATAACCAAATTACCAGTATCAAAAATGAAAAGGGTCAACTAAACATCAATGAAGAAGAAATTAAAGAGAAAATTTGGAGCTACTTTGCTGAACTAAATGAAAATAAATTGGACAACTTGAGTGAAATGGATGAATATTTACAAAATTACAAACTGCCTAGCTTAACAGAAGAGGAAGTCAATTACTTAAATAACCCCATTTCAGAAAAAGAAATTGAAGAAACCATCAATAAACTCCCTAAGAAAAAGTTCCCAAGTCCAGAGGGATTTACAAGTGAATTCTACCAAACATTCAAGGAACAATTAACTCCTATTCTACATAAAGTATTCAAAAAAATAGGAGAAGAAGGAGTTCTGCCAAACTACTTTCATCACACCAACATGGTGCTGATACCTAAATCAGTAAGAACCAAAGCAGACAAAGAAAATTGTAGATCAATCTCCCTAACGAACATTGATGTAAAAATATTAAATAAAATTTTAGCAATGAGACTACAACAAGTAATTAACAGGAAAATACACCATAATCAGGTTGAATTTATATCAGGCAAGCAGGGATGGTTCAACATTAGGAAAACACTCAATATAATTAAATATATCAATAGTAAAACCAAAAGAAATCATATGATTATCTCAATAGATGCTGAAAAAGCCTTTGATAAAATATAACATCCATTCCTATTGAAAATACTAGAAAATTTAGGAACAAATGGAGTTTTCCTTAAAATAATAGGTAGTATCTATCAAAAACTATCAACAAATATTTTTAATTGGAATAAATTCAGAGGATTTCCAATAAATTCAGGGGTGAAACAAGGATGCCCTTTATCACCATTACTATTCAAAATAGTTTTGGAAATGGTAGCAGTAGCAATAAGAGATGAAAAATAAATTGAAAGAATCAGAATAATCAATGAGGAAACAAAACTTTCACTACTTGCAGATGATATGGTAATATACCAAGATGACCTGAGAAAATCATCTAAAAAATTCCTTGAAACAATTACCAAATTCAGGAAAGGAGCAGGATATAAAATAAACCCACATAAATCATCAGCGTTTCTATATATGAACAACAAAGCCCAAGAACTAGAGATAGAAAGAGAAATTCCATTTAAAATAACTGTAGACAATATTAAATACTTGGGAATCTACCTCCCAACACAAACCCAGAAACTGTATGAACACAATTATAAAGCACTTCGCATCCAAGTAAAATCAGATCTAAATAATTGGAACAATGTCAATTGATCATGGTTCGGTCAAGCTAATATGATAAAAATGCCATGCTACCCAAATTAAATTACTTATTCAGTGTCATAACAATCAAACTACCAAGCAAATACTTTACTGAGCTAGAAAAAATTCTAACAAAATTCATCTGCAGCAACAAAACGGCAAGCATAGCAAGGGAACTGATAAGAAAATATATATAAAGGAAGATGGCCTGGCTCTACCAGATCTAAAACTATACTATAAAGCAACAGTCATCAAAACTGCCTGGTACTGGTTAAAAAATAGTGTAATGGATCAGTGGATTAGGATAAGTTCAAAAGAAACTGCACTTAATGACTACAGCAATCTATTGTTTGACAAACCCAAAGACATCAACCTGTGGGATAAGAACTCACTATTTGACCAAAAATTGTTAGGAAAATTTTCAAAAACTATGCATAGATCCACATCTCACACCCTATACCAAAAAAGGTTAAAAGGGTTGCAGGATTTAGACATAAAGAGAAATACCATAGATAAATTAATAAACCAAAAAATATTTTGTCTATTTGATCTATAGAAAAAGGATAAACTTATGAACAAACATGAGTGAGGGCATATTATAAACTACAAAATGAATGATTTTATGTTTAATTACAAAGTTTTTCACTAATAAAATCAATGCTGCCAAAATTAGAAGAAAAGCAGAAAGCTGGAAAACAATTTTCACAACCAGGAGTTCTGATAAATGTCTCATTCTAAAATATATAGAGAATTGCATCAAATTTATAAGGACACAAGATTCCCTAATTGATAAATGGTCAAAAGATAGGAACATACAGTTTTCAAATGAAAAAATTAAAGCTATAATCATATGAAAAAATGCTCCAAATAACTATTGATTAGAGCAATTCCAATTAAAACAACAATGAGATATCACCTCATGTCTATTAAATTAGTCCATATGAGAAAAAGGGAAGATGATCAATATTGGAGAGGTTGTGGGAAGATTGGGACATTGATGCATTGCTGGTGGAGTTGTGAATAGATCCAGTCTTTCTAGAGAACAATATGGAACTATGCCCAAAGGGCAATAAAACTGTTCATACCTTTTGATCCAGCAATTTCAGGTCTAGGACTATATCCAGAAGAAATTATAAAAAATTGGGAAAAGTCCTACATGTTTCAAAATATTCATAGCAGCTCTTTTTAAAGTGGCAAAGAATAGGAAATTGAGGTGATACCCCTCAATTGAGGAATGGATAAACAAGTTATGATATATAAATATTATGGAATATTATTGTTCTATAAAAAACCATAAATGCTCATAATCTAGAGAAGTATGGAATGACTTACAGGATCTGCTGCTGAGCAAAGGGTGTAGAGCCAAGAGAACAATGTACACATCAACAACATAATGAGATGAACTACCTTGATGGAAGCAGCTCCCCTTGGCATTCCAGAGAGCTGGGCCAACTGCATTTGACTCTATATAATACTCTATATTATCCTCAGCCAGAGGAAGAAAAACAAAACAAAACATACAGAAAAAAATACCCCCATTGAATCTGATGAACACTTTATAAAAATTATCTCTATCTCTTTTCATTAATCCCAGTTCCTCATGCCAAAAATTATTAATTTATAATTATGTTTAACAAAATATGTATGTAAAATGCTAACCTAACTGTTCCCTACTGAGGGGATGGGGGTGAGAAGGAAGGGTGGAGATAAATTTTGTAACTTGAAAATATGCATGTACAACTGGATGAAAATAAAAAATTAAAATAAAAAGTTTTTATTGAAACAATAGGCAATATATTCTAATTTACCATTTTAGTGAGAGTTCTGCAGTAGCTCAGTTTCATTTACTAAAGCATTTAGTAAACATGCAGTACAGCAAATAAAATTGCACTGAGGGCCCTATTTGGACCCACAGGCCACATTTTGGACAGCCCTGATTTAAAACAATCATTTACAGTCATGTTAAAAGACAACAGCAATAAAACATTCACATTGGCCATATCATTCATGTATATGTGTATGACGGAGATTTCATATATATGTATATATATATATATATATATATATATATATATATATATATATCAATGTATGTGTATAAATACACTTGCACTCACACATATACATACACCTATCTTTTTCTGTACTGAGTCCTTCTCTCTCCATGAGGAGATAGGTAGTACATTTCATCATTAATTCCTCTGAAATTTTAGTTGGTTATTACATTGGTCAGAATTCCTAAGTCAAAGTTGTTTTTATAATATTGTTGCCATTGTATAAATTGTTCTCCTGATTCTGTTCACTTTCTGATTCAATTCATGCAAGTCTTCATAGGTTTCTCTCAAACTATCCCTGAATAATTTCTCACAGCACCATATCAGGAGTCTATCACATTCATTTATCATTACTTATTTATCCATTCCCCAATTGATAGATAGCCCCTGAGATCCCAATTCTTTGCCATCTTAAAAAGAACTGTAAAATATGTCCTTAGTGTTTGCTTTCCTTAGGACTAATCCTCCCTTAATCCACCTTCTCTTTAACTCTCCCATCTTTCTCTCCTTTTCTGCCTCCTCTAGTGGCAATGACTGGTGCCATGGATAGAACACTAGACTTAGAATCAGGAAGACCTGAATTCAGATATGATCTCAATTTCTTATTTCATGTGTAATCAGGGCACAAGTGCACTTAACCTCTTTTTACCTAAGTTTCTTCAACACAAAATGAGGATAATAATAGCAAAATAGATTCACATAGTTTTTGCAAAGATCAAATGAGATATTTGTAGAAAAATAATGTAAAACATTTATATATGAGTCATTTTGTGGGAGGGGAAACTCGGAAGGAAGGAAGGAAGGAAAGAAGGAAGGAAGGAAGGAAGGAAGGAAGGAAGGAAGGAAGGAAGGAAGGAAGGAAGGAAGGAAGGAAAGAAGGAAGGAAGGAAGGAAGGAGAAAGAAGGAAGGAAGGTGAAAATAGAATGCTTCATTCTTTATCCAATACCATCAGTCCTTTCTTTGGAAGCAGATAGTATTTTTACTCATGATTTCTTTGTATTGTCTTGGATCACTGTATTGTTGAGAATAGCTAAGTCATTCTCAATAGTTCATTGTATAACATTGCTTTTACTATGGACAATGTTCCCCTTATTTTGCTCAGTTCTCTCCATATCAGTTCATGTAAGTTTTTCCAATGTTTTCTGAACTCATCTTATCCATTATGTCTTGAGGCACAATATTATTTCATTTCAACCATATACTACTTGTTCAGCCATTTCATAATTGATGAACATCCCCTCAATTTTCATTTCTTAGCCATTACAAGAAACCTGCTATAGATATTTTTATATAAATAAGGTTCTTCCCCTCAAAAACACAGAGAGAGAGAGAGAGAGAGAGAGACAGAGAGAGAGAGAGAGAGAGAGAGAGAGAGAGAGAGAGAGAGAGAGTTTTTAAATCACTTTGGAATACAGATCTAGTTATGGTATTGCTGGATCAAAGGGTATGGAGTTGGATAGCCTTTGGTGATAATTCCGAATTCAGTCTATAATAGTTGTATCAGTTCACAACTCCAGCAACAGTGTACTAATGACCCAGTTTTCCCACATCTCCTCCAACATGCTATTTTCCTTTTTTGTCATGTTAGCCAATCTGATATGTGTGAGATGGTACTTCAGAGTAATTTAGAGCATTTTTTATAACTAGATATAGCTGTGATTTCTTCTGAAAACTGATTTTTAATCTCTTTTGACCATTTACCATTTGGGATTTGATATATTCTTTTCCCAGTTTTCTGCTTTCCTTCTAATTTTTGATCACATTGGTTTTATTTTTACAAAAAAACTTTAATTTTATGAATTCAAAATTATCTATTTTCCATTTAGTAAAGCTCTCTATATCTTGCTTGATTCTAAATGCTTCCATCTGACAGGTAAAGTATTCTAAATTTCCCTGATTTGCTTATAGTATCAGCTTTTATGTCTAAATAATAAATTCATTTTGACCTTATCTTGAAATACTGTGTAGGATGTTGAACTATACCTAGCTTGTGCCATAGCTTTCCAGTGTTCTTGGAAACTTTTGTCAAATAATAAGTTTTTTTGGACCTTAAATACTTGGGTCTTTGAGTTCATCAAGTACTAATTTACTATGGCCATTTTACTACTACATACACAGCACACAATTCACTTACTCACCACTTAATTATTTAGCCAGTACTGGATTGTTTTGATGATTGTCACTTTATTTTTTAAAATTTATTTATTTTCATCCATATATACATGTATACTTCCAAGTTACAAATTTCCTTCCACCCTCCCTTCCCACCACCCCTTTTCTCAGCAGGGAACAGTCAGGTTGGCCTTTTATATACATATTTTATTAAACATGTTTACAAAATTAGTAATTTTTGGCATGAGGAATTAGGATCAAATGGGTTGGGTTTTTTCCTGTGTTTTTTTTTTGTTTTGCTTTTCTTCCTCTGGTTGGGGATAATATAGTCAATAACTAGTGAAAAACAGTTGTCCTAGCTTTCTGGACTGCCGAGAGGAGCTGCTTCCATCAAGGTCATTCATCTCATGATGTTGTTGTTGATGTGGACATTGTTCTCTTGCTTCTACTCCCTTCATTTGGCATCAGATCCTGTAAGGGTATAAAACAGTTTTATTGTTCTTTGGGCAGAGTTCCATATTGTTCTTCAGAAAGGTTGGATCTATTCACAACTTCATCAGCAATGCATCAATGTCCCAATCCTCCCACAGTCTCTCCCACATTGATCATCTTCAGATTTTCTCATCTTGGCTAATTTAATAGGTGTGAGATAATACCTCATCGTTGTTTTAATTTACATTTCTCTAATCAATAGTAATTTGGAGCATTTTTTCATATGATTATATATAGATCTAATTTCTTCATTTGAAAACTGTCAGTTCCTATCCTTTGACTGATTATCACTGTATAATACAGTTTGAGATCTGGTATGGGTAGGCCACATTCCTTCATTTTTAAAAATTTATTCTGTTGATTTTCTTGATCTTTGGTTCTTGCAAATAAATTTTATAATTTTTCTAGCTCTGTGATATATTTTTGGTATTTTGAATGTTATGACATAGAATTAATGAATAATTTATTTAGGTAAATTGTCAACTTTACTATATTGGTTCAGCCTACCCATGAACAATTAATATTTTTTGAACTGTTTAGATCTGACTTAATGTGTTAAAAGTTTTTTGTAATTTTGTTCATATAGTTTCTATGTTTTTCTTGGTAGATAGACTTCTAAGTATTTTATAATGTCTACAGTTATTTTAGATTGAATTTCAATTTGTCTAGTCTTTTTTTTAAGGATTTTATTTGCAGGGCAAACAGGGTTAAGTGGCTTGCCCAATGCCACACAGCTAGGTAATTATTAAATGTCTGAGACCAGATTTGAACCCAGGTACTCCTGACTCCAGGGTCAGTGCTTTAACCACTGTGCCACCTAGCTGTCCCTGTCTATTCTTTTTTAATTGATTAATCAATTTTCATCCATATGCACATGTATATTTTTAAGTTACAAAATTTCCTTTTACCCTCTCTTCCCACCCTCACCCCCACTTTCTTCAGTGGCAAATAGTAAGGTTAGCATTGTGCAAACATAATTTGGATAAATATGTTTACATATTAGTCATTTTCAGCATGAAGAATTAGGATTAAGGGAAAGAGTTATATGAGATAATTTGTATAAAGTGTACATCAGATTCCGAAGGGTTGGTTTTTCTTTTTTCATTGTTGTTGCTTATTTTTTCTTCTTCTGGATAGGGATAGCTTTTCCAATAGCCAGTCTAATATGGTTGTCCTAGCTCTCTGAACTGCTGAGAGGAGCTGCTTCAATTAAGGGCTGATCATTTCACAATGCTGCTGGTAATGTGTACATTGCTCTCTTGGTTCTGCTCCCTTCATTCAGCATCAGACCCTGTAAGTCATTCTATGCTTCTCTAGAGTCTGATCCTTTATGGTTTCTTATAGAACAATAGTATTCATAGTATTTATGTACCATTATTTAACCATTTCCCAATTGATGGGCATCCCCTCAATTTCCAATTTTTTGCCACTATGAAAAAAAATGAGCTGCTACGAATACCTTGGAACAAGTAGGATTTCCCTATTTTTTATCATTTCTTTTGGATATAGACCTAAAATTGGAATTTCTAAGTCAAGGGATATGAACAGTTTTATTGATCTTTGGACATAGTTCTATATTGCTCTCCAGAATGGTTAGATCCATTCACAACTTCATCAGCAATACATCCTCCCACAACCTCTCTAACGTCGATCATTTTCTCTTTTTCCCTTCTTAGCCAATCTAACAGGTGTGAGGTGATATCTCATTGTTGTTTTACTTTGCATTTCTCTAATCAATAATGAATTGGAACAATTTTTATATGATTATATATATATATATATATATATATATATATATATATCCTTAATTTCTTCATTTGAAAGGTATCGATTCATATCCTTTGACCATTTCTCAATTGGGAATGAATTGCAATTTGTTTATTCTTGAGAAGCAAAAACTAGTACCTTTACATTTTTTCTATTAAAACATCTAAAAATGCATGAAAATCATTATATAAATATAGAAATGGAATGTATGAAGAGAATGTAAAGAAACACAAATTTTAGAATAATAGAATTATATTTTCCCAGTCCATTAGAGCTAGAAGCATCCTTAAAATCATATAGTTTTAATATTGTATTTTTATTAGAAAACTGAGCCTCTGAGAGGTAAATCTTTCCCTGGTCACTTAACTAAACTGGGAAATGGGAGAACTGGAACTGAATTCCAATGCTATTTCCTTCAAATCCACTGCAGCCTAGATTACTTATTCTAGAGAAGAGAAGACTAAAGTGTGCTTTAATAAATGCTATTTACTGGGGCAGCTAGGTGGCGTAGTAGATAGAGCACTGGCCCTGGAGTCAAGAATACCTGAGTTCATGTGCCCAAAAGGCAACAAAAATGAGCATACCCTTTGATCCAGCAATACCACTACTGGGTCTATACCCTGAAGAGATGATGAAAAAGGGTAAAAACATCACTTATACAAAAATATTCATAGCATCCCTGTTTGTGGTGGCAAAGAATTGGAAATCAAGTAAATGTACTTCAATTGGGGAATGGCTTAGTAAACTCTGTTATACGTATGTCATGGAACACTATTGTTCTATTAGGAACTAGGAGGAATGGGAATTCAGGGAAGCCTGGTGGGATTTGCATGAACTGATGCTGAGTGGGATGAGCAGAACCAGAAATACAATGTACACCCTAACATGGCGGTGATGTTCAACCTTGATGGACTTGCTCGTTCCATCAGTGCAAAAAACAGGGACAATTTGAGGCTGTCTACAATGGAGAATACCATCTGTATCCAGATAAAGAGCTGTGGAGTTTGAACAAAGTTCAAGGACTATTCCCTTTAATTTAGGATAAAACCCCAGATATCTTATTGTCTGATCTTGTTATCTCTTATACTTTTTCTTTCTTCCTTAATGATGTGATTTCTCTCTCATCACACTCAATTTGGATCAATGTACAACATGGAAACAAAATAAAGATTGACAGATTGCTTTCTGTGGGGGGTGGGGGGAGGGAAGTAAGATTGGGAGAAAAATTGTAAGACAAATAAAAACTTTAATGAAAAAATTTTTTAAATAAAGGTAAAAAAAGAATACCTGAATTCAAATCCTGCCTCAGACACCTAATAATTACCTAGCTGTGTGGCCTTGGGCAAGCCACTGAACCCCATTCCTTGCAAAAACCTAAAAAAATAGAAAGAAATAAATGCTTTTTATTAAATAGCCAGTTTCCAGACTTCTCAGTCCAGGAATTGCCAAGGACAATTGGGAAAGACACTGGGAAAACTGTTACACCAGAGTGAGGATGGAGCCCAGGCCAGAGCAGTTCTTGTCTGGAACCAGAAGTAGGTTTGTGGAGCCACCCAGCAACTACTTCCAGAGCACTTAGCCTATGGATGCTAAGGAGGTTGGGGGAGAGGTCTCTCTGCTATCTATCCCTGAGGCAGGATTCTGTGGCTTTGCAGAAGCTCAGATCCAGGCTGGGCCCCAATCTCAGGAAAAGGAGTTTTATTACCATAGCAGAGCAGGGACCTTCCTTACATTCCAGGGCCGAGGGGAATATTTGTGGTCATTCATAGACCAAAGCACTGGCAAAGAGAGCAGTTAAAGCCTCTCATAAGACCTTGAAGGAATTGCAGTCCCTGGGGGATGTCCCTACAGACAAAGTTTGGAATGGTGCATCTTCTACCTTGAAAACAGAGCCTCACATTATCAAAAAATTAAAATCAAGTCATAGTCTGGGGAAATGATCTGACCATAAACAATTACTTTGTTCCCACAGAGGATTAAAATGCATACTCAGAAGATGACAAAGTCAAAGCTTCTATATCCAAAGGCTCCTAGAAAAAGAGGAACTGATCTCAGGTTATAGAAGTCAAATTTTGAAATTTGAATTTTGAAAATCAAGTAATGGAGGTGGAGGAAATATTTGAAGAGAAATGAGAGTGATGGGGGGGAATCTTGAAAGACAAGTCAGTAACTTAGTGAAGGAATTACAAAAAATAGCATCTTAAAAATAGCACCTTAAAAACCAGTTTTAGTCAAATGGAAAAAATAGTCCCAAAAGGTCAATAAGGAGAAGAATGCCTTAAAAAGCAGAATTGACCAGATGGAAAAGGAGATATAAAAACTGTCTGAAGAAAATAATTACTTCAAAAGTACAATGGAGCTAAGGGAAGCTGATGACTTTGTGAGAAATCAAGAAATCATAGAACAAAACCAAAAGAATGAAAAACTAGAAGAAAATGTGAAATATCTCATTGGAAAAACAACTGACCTAAAAAACAGATCTAGAAGAGATAATTTAAACATTATTGGACTACCTGAAAGATATGACCAGGAAAATACCCTAGACTTCATATCTCAAGAAATTCTCCAGGAAAATGCCCTGATATACTAGAAGCAGAGAGTTATATAAAAATTAAGGACATCTACCTCCTGAGGGAGAATTGAGGGACAATCACCTCCTGAAAGAGATCCCAAAATAAAAACTCTAAGGAATATTATAGACAAATTCCAGAACCTCCAAGTCAGGGAGGAAGCAGCCTGGAAGAAACAATTCAACTGTCATGAAGCTATAATCAGGATAACACAAGATTTAGCAGCTTTTACCTTAAGGGCTCATAGGCTTGGAATATGATATTCTCAAAGGCAAAATAGCTTGGATTACAATGAAGAATGAACTATCAAACAAAACTGAATGTATTTTTTTTCAGGGAAAAAGATGGATATTCAATAAAATAGGAAACTTTCAAATTTCCTTTTTAAATGACCGTAACTGAAAAGAAAGTTTGATCTTCAAGTACAGGACTCAGGTGAAACATAGAGAGGGTGGACAGGAAAGACAAAATTATGAGGAATTTTATTTCTCTCACTTTATTTTTCTTGAGGTTTATCTTTCTCAGGGAAGAGGGATTTTGTTCACTTTTAGAATGACTATTGTAATGTCAAAAATGAATAAAAATTAAAAAAGAGAAAGATCAAGCAGGAGTAGAATTATATTTGAAATAAAGTATGAGATCATGGTGAAATAAAGTTAAACTCCTCCCCCCTCCCCCCTACAAACATGATTTTGCAGAAGGGGTTTGAGTTCCTGAGGAATATGACATCATAGTACAAGCTTTGTCAGGTTTTACCTAGATAGAAAGACATTGAATATAGGATTAGCTATGTGTTCAATGGTGCAAGAAAAACCTACATTGTTCTCTAAGACACTACCAGAAGGTTGGCCATCAGGTGATGAATGTATTGTTTTTGACAAAGCAATTAATGAAAACATGGAAATATTGCAAGTCAAATCAATAGAGGAGGCTCCCTACTCCAAGAAAAGCTCACAGATCCTTGAAGTATTGAAATAAAAGAAGTAGGATGGGGAAAATAATTATTTTCTCTCACTGAATTTTATTAAGCATTTATATGGTTACCAAAGAAGGGTATGAATATTTTTTCTTATACTATTATAAGAATGCTATTATATTTTCTATAGTAGTTTAAACAAATGGAGAAATATGTAGCACCTGATTTGTTTGTTGGATGTTCTAAACTGAACCAAACAAAATTTCCTAATGTTGGCAAGATTCTCAAAATGCTTCCCTTTGCATATGGCATGATACCAAATGCATTGAGCCATGGAACACTACTTTGTGAAACCTATACAAATTCAAAAGAAATCAGTTTAACTATCTATATTGGAAGGACAAAAAGAAGCAAAACCATCTATTGATCCAAATTGTGTTATGTAAATGAAAGGGAGGTCAATTGAATCAATTTATCTCTATGTGATTCACAAAGAAATAAATATAGGCATATGTAGTAGAAGTTGTGGGAGAAAATTCAAGGTATTGTTCACTTCTCTGCTAAATGCCAATAATCCTTCCTCTTTTGTCATTCTACTTGTATTTCATTTAATTAAATTCTTTATAAATGAATGACTTTGGGAGAGGTAAATCAATGAGACCCATAACCAGGGACTTCATAAATAGGAGTTGCTAGTGATGTAAACATAAACCCATTCCTTTGGATACAGCTGTGAGACATGCACATTGGAATTGCTTATTAGGATGGCAGAGGAGAAAAGCAGTTATCAAACAGTGTTTTAAGATAATGATAGAGAGCAATAATGAGATTAAATGATATCTACTAGTCCCGGGGGTCCTTATATTGGATATATATATATATATATACATATATATATATATATATATATATATGTATATATTAGATGATCTATGGTACACATATAGTAGACACACATACATACACACACACATATACGTTTTGAATAAATTTCGAATATGGACACAGAGTTGGGTTGCGAATTAAGAAAGAGAGTAAGCTAAATCACCTGTAGAAAACTCTGCAATAAATACTCTAAATGATCCCAAGCTGCTAAATGTTGCATTAATATCACTTTTTATCATAAATATTCACCCCAGTGATGATATATTTAAAAATCATGGAACTACATAATTGAAAGATTCAAAGGGCAATAAATTATAGTATATTACTAATGGTACTTGAAAAAGTATCAGTATCTTTTTCAGAATATAGATAGCTAGAAAGAGAGGTGAGTCTATTATACAGAAAAAACAAAATCTAGTGGACAACCCTAGTCCTACATTGGCATAAATGCCATAATAAAAGAACCATTCTCTCACTACTCTCTCACTTTCTCATATCTCATCATTGCCAAGTCTTGTCATGATTACCACCATATCTTTTATATCTCTTCTCTTTTCTCCAAACATAAGGTAAACAGTGTTAGTCTGGTTTTAATCTGAGATGTTACACTAGATTCATAATTTTTCTCATTACCTCCATTCTCTCTCTTTTTTAAATCCACCCTCTATACGGCTACCAAATCAATATTGCTAAAACATAGGTATGACAGTGTCACTCCTGCTCAGAAAGTTTCCAAGAGTCTCTTTTGCCTCTAGATCAAAATATAAACTCTCTTCCTTGGTATTTAAGCCTTTCATTATCTAGCTCCAGCCTCTTTCTCAACACTGATTCATTCACATTTTATCAAATGGATCTACTTGCTGTTCATCACATTCTATCTCCTTAACTCATGCCTTTTCTTAGAGTGCTAAAAGGCCCTTGAATGGAATCACTAGCACAATTTAAACCTCATAGCAAATACATCTCCCATATAAAACCTTTTTTCTGAACCCCTCCTCCTCCTCTCTATCAATATCATTCTCCCTCCCACCAAATTGTTTTGGACTTATTTATCAGTTTGCATGTCATTTTTCTCCAATGGGTACATGCTTTTGTTTTTACCTTTGTATCCCTATTACCTCTTATAGTGCTTAGAATATAAGGTATAGTTAGGGACTTTGATGTCATTGATGTAGAGAGCTTTAGGTGAAGAACCTCTTTCTATCAAGGTAGATCAGACCCTTCTCTGCAAATGGGTCTTAATCGATTGTCTAGAGAAGTGGAGTCAGTTGCCAAGGTCTCATAGCCAACACATTTTTAAGATGTGTTGCATGAACCCAACTTGAACCCAACTCTTTCTGTCTTCAAAGTTAGTTCTCTTGCACAATAACATGCTTCCACTCTAGTGCAGAATGCCTCTAGTTTATTGGGTTAGCCACTTAGCAAATGTTTGTTGAACTGATTTCAAGGTCTGTATGAAGGCCTGAAGTACATTTTGAGAGAAGGGAAGGTGAATAAACATTGATTCAGCCACTATTACATATATAGCAGGGACTGTTATAAAAGTGCTTTATAAATATTATATTATTTGATCCTCACCACAACCCTGGGGGCTAGGTGTTGTTATTATTTCAATTTTACAAATGAGGAAACTGAGGCAGATAGTGGTTAAATGTTTGAGACTGGATTTAAATTCTAGTTTGAATTCTTGACCCTAGACTCAATGTTCTATACACTGGAGATGGATTAGATGTTTCTATACAAGTAGAATTTGTGAGATTAGATTCATAGAAATGGGTTAGATATTTCTATACATATAGAATTTGTGAGAAAGATTCATAGGAAGTCATGAATAAAAATGGAGCAAGAAGAGCAAGCATGGATTAAGTTGTGATCTACATTGGTGGATGGATAAAATCATTGATCAATATAAATATCTTGGTGTAGACGAACCATTATTAGAGGCATATGTCTATAGCAAGGCAGTGAGCTAAAGCAAAATACCCCTTTAGTTTACATCAAATTTTATAACTCTGGGTCTGCAATTAGGTAAAAGGACAACTATTATAAGATGCATGGCACTAATCCATAACATTCCTTATCTTGGTATAAAGTTTTCCCCATGTTCCTGCACTTAAGCCAGAATAAAAGGGCTAACTGCATGTTCCTTTGCATGTAATAAAGAATTAATATGGTGATTGAAGTAGCAATAATTCCATTGCTATGAAAAGAAACAATAGAACACAAAGCATGGATGTCATGAATCAATCTATGATTTCTCACTCGAACCAGACCCAGAGGAGCAAAGAGAAAAACCTTCCATCTGACAGGTGGCTCCCCTCCCCACAGAGGACCTGACTTTCATTATAGGATACATAAAGTCCTCAGAGGCTTCTCTCATGGGGGGAAATAAGAAAGGAAAATCACTGACTCCAAGTTGAAAGTGAACAAATTATAAATGTTGAACATAAAGCTATTAAAGGTGAAGTTACCATCTAGCATTATGAAATGCATGCTGCAGATGGAGAAAATGTATAATACTGTGGATTAAACTTGTGTCAGAAACAATTCCCTTATCCCATTCTAAAATGCAAGACAAGAAGAGAAGACATAATCCCTGACTTTCCCAAAGCACAGACCAGGTGCCATTTCCTATAGTTTTTTTTTTCCTGAAACTCAGTTATTATCAGTCTTTCCCTCCTGAAATTTCTTTGCACTAATTTATACAGACTTAGCAATTACTTGTGTCTCACCTCAGAAGAATGCAAGTTCCTTAAAGACAAAGACTTACATTTCTATTTTTGTATCTCTAGCACCTGAATGACTTATGGAATTGAACATGTGGTATTAATGCACTTCCATGAAAGGGGAAGCAAGGGAGACTACTAATAGCCTGGGTCTATAGAGCAATGGTAGATTCAGGTATGACTAAAAAACCTGTAAGGCTGAATTTTCTCTTTTTCTCTGTCTGTCTTTCCTCTCTCTATCTCCCTTTGCTCTTTCTTTGTGCCTATTTTTGCTTGTGTTGATCTGTCTCTGCCTGTCTCTGTCTCTGTCTCTCTGTCTCTCTGTCTCTCTGTCTCTCTGTCTCTCTCTCTCTCTCTCTCTCTCTCTCTCTCTCTCTCTCTCTCGCTCTCTCTCTCACCTCTCCTTGCCTATTAGCTCTGCAGAGCTGAGTATATATACAAAACCCAAACTTTTTAGTCCATTCACTCCAAAATTCAGTTTATCCCTTAGCTTAAAATAATTTCAATGACCTAGTGTAGAGAAAAGGAGCAGCAATGAGCTAAAGCCTGAATACTGAATGCCTCTCCTACTTTGATTACCAAATCTCAATTGGACACTTTCATATTATTAGAATCATGAACAGAAGCAGACTTCTAAAATTGAAAGGGAGACAAGAGCCCTCCATTTTTAGTGGCATCCCTGTAATGTTTGGATCTATATACAAAATGACTAAATAGCAGCTGACATTTAGATAGCCCTGGAAGGTTTACAAAGTGCTTTTGTTCCATTATCTGATTTGAGTTTCACAAGAATTTTTTTTTTTTGGATTGGCAGCTACATCATTGTGGGTAGAGAGTTGTCCTTCAAAAGTAGGAAGGACTAGGTTTAAGCCACCCCCACCCCCTAGACCCCACCCCACCTTCAAGTACTTCAGGCAAGCCTTTAAGATGATACATTGCAGATATTGGTCTTCATTGACAAAGGCTCTAAATTAAAATTAAAAAAAAACAGCTGAAAAAATACTCTCCAACCATGTGAGGCAGGCATTTTGCAACTGAGGAAGGTAAAACCTTAGAGAGTCTTTTGGTCTGACCTAAGTCCCATAGTTAGTAAACATCTGATCTGGAAGTCACATTTATCTACTGGGTTCAAATACAATGATTTCTTTCTTATGTCATGACTACCAGGCCTCTCATAATAATGGGAATGAACCAGATGGTTTTGACCACTCATAAACTGCTAAGTTAGTCAAGAGAGTGAAGGAAGGAGTCAAGGATATGGGAGCAGTTTGGGTGGAACCTTTGAAAAAATTTCACTTCTAAAAGGAGTTTTGCTCTGATTATATCATTACAGATACCTTTAACAGCATATGTTATAGGTTATTAACCAAGAAATACCTAAAAGTGGGTAATGTGCTTAGCTGGGAATTAAAGTTGGATTCAAACTACAACTGCAATACTGACTGAGTACCTATAAGCACCATTCTGAAAGTTGATTTCCTTGTCTGAAAAACGGGGACAATAATACCTAAAGTATATGTATCACAGGATTATGGAAAAACTCAAATGAGATAATGTATGCAAAATGTTTTACAAAGCTAAAGACAATTGTCAGTTTTGTATTTGTTATTATTGCTGTTTATATTGTTATATCATCATCATCTTCATCTTGTTTTTTATATCCTAGTTAATGAAGTTTAAACAAAATTGGACCTGAGATAAACTGCTAACCTATTCTTATGATGTACTTCAGTTGTACTGAACAGAGTCAGGCCAAATCATTTCATTTCCCCCAACCCACCCCCTTCAATACTCCCTACTCTATGTACATCTTTTCTATAAATGGAATTTCTTCTGGGACTTAATACACTATGAGGGTGGACTTTCCCACTTATCCCTCTTTTATTCCTCCTTGATGTAATGTTCCATCAGTGATTCTCTTTGGGGCAGGAGAGATTGGGAGATCAGATCTTCTTAATAGTGTTTGTCCATTAATCCAGTTACTTTCATATAACTTATGTTCCCAACATCCAAAGACCCCACTCCTCTCTCCCAGCTGCATTTCAAGGGACTTCAAATCATACAAGCATGGCAAAATAAATACCCCATATAAACCAGGTTAACTCTATTATAGTGCTTCATAACCAAAGAAGCAAAAAGAATAAAACTCAAATCTATTAAAACAACACAACACTGGGTACCAATTTTACTCCTGGGAGTTGCCCACCAAAACTTTTTCAGATCCTAGATTTAATGCCAGAAAGGATTGTGGAAATAAGCTAGTCAAATCCCAGAATTTTATGGATAGAAAACTGAGACCCCAAAAGAGTTCCGATCCCACATGGCTGATAAGTGGCATAGCCATGATTAGTTCCCCCAGATCCCGAACTCCAATAAACATTCTTAATATTCTGTCTCTTAAAGCAAACCCCTGGGAAACCTAAGGTTCAAAACTACAATTTGGATATTTAGAAAACTCCTCATCCCCATCCAATCTCACAGCTGAGCAAGGAGAAAATATCATTAGGATCTTAGTTCTGACTTCATCTATCTGAATACTCTGTAGCTGAGTTGGTTTCAGATGTAGTTTCTTGTCTATTTATTGTTCCTTAAATCATAAAGGGCCGGAAATGCAGATTTTCCCAGGCAACATTTTACCTATGCCTATACAATGGCTGGGGCAAATGTTGTAGGCAGAACACATAGGATTGTGTCTTCCAGTGTCATTATCCCATATAGCATTTTTGGTCCAAGATCCCTCTCAAATACATGAAGTTTTACTTAGATTCCCTCCCTTCCCTCTTATACCAGCCTACATTAGGTTGTAGCCATGACTTTACTCCACAGCCATCAGGAATCTTTGCTCATTTGTGGTTTTATGACCAACCACATCTTGGCAAGATGGGGATGAGAAGGGTTACAGTGCAAAGGAAAAAAAAAAAGCATAAGAGGAAAGGGAGAAAAGGGTCCTATGCAAGAGTAAGGATTTAAGAACCATTCCCTTCTCCCTGTCTAGGGTTTTGCTTCTCTACAGATGTTCTAACAGAACCCTGTTGTGTTGAAGGGTGACCTCAGATCTCCCTGAGGTCAGCTGTTATTAGAAATGAGTCAGGGCAGATATGCCCAGAGGACATCTTGAATTGTATTCTATGTACTATTGTCCTTGGAAAGGAAAAATCCCTCCCAGGGAGAAGCAGTGGCTGTAAGGATCATGCTGGTGATGAAGCAGCAGAGGAATGACCTCCTTTGTAATGGGGAGGGCTGGATGAGGAGCTCATGCATTATTCAGCCACGATGGTGAAGGCTGTTAATAAACAGTAGTTCCTTGGGAAGGTACAGCACTTTTAATAACAAGCAATTGACCGCTGCATGCCGGTGACTAGGGGCTGCCAGTGCAATTATTCAGTCAGGCTCATGTACCGGTGCCAGGCCAGGCTGATTTTTCCCCCCATTTTGAAATCCCTGCAGTTTTTGACATCTCAATCTCATTAGCATTTGTCTATGAAATAATTTTACAATGAAGGACAGATTTCCCCCTTTTTTTGCTTAAAATTTACTAGACCGGGTTAGAGGACAGGAATGTCAATCAGTTAACAATTTTTCATTAAGTGCTTACTATGGCACAAGCCATTGTACTAATTACTGGGCATCCAATTAGGACAACCTTGCCCTCAAGGAGCTTACATTTGAATTGGAGAGACAACATGCAAATAATTATTAACATACAAAATACAAATAGTGGTGATAGAAAGAGGGAAGGGACTGGGGAGGGACAAGAGGGTAGCCTGGGAAATACCTACAGAAGGGAGCATCTAAGTTGAGTCTTAAGGAAACCAGGTAAGGTAGGAGGTAAGCCAGGAGGATAAAGAGTTCAGGAGGGAGGGAATTCTAGGCATAGGGAACAAATAGTGAGAAGTCATAGAAACTAAAGGTGGAATGTTATATATTCAAAAAAGAACTAATTGGCCAGTGAAATTGGATCACAGAGTTCAATTGTCTCCTACTCTTTGCCACCCCTTTTTGGGGTTTCCTTGACAAAGAGAAGTCTGTCATTTCCTTCTCCAACTCATTTTACTGATGAGAAATTGAAATAAACAGGGTAAAGTGACTTGCCCAAGGTCACACAATTAGTGAGTGTCTGAGGTCAAATTTAAATTCAGGAAGATGAATCTTCTTTACTTCAGGCATGATTAACCCCTTTTTGTAAGTAAAATGTAAGAAGACCAAATTGTAGCAAGAGGTCATGCTAAAATAGGCTTTAAATGTCAAAGGATTTTCTATTTAATTATATAAAGAGGGAATAAGGAGCTAGTCGATTTTATTGAGAACATAGGCAATGTTTTCAGATCTTTACCTTAGGAAAATCATTTTGACAGTTGAATGGAGGGTGAATTAGAGAAGAGCTTAAACCAGGAGACCAACTATTAGGCTATTGTAATAGTCTAATGGTGATGCAATAGAACTCTATAATGGGATGGTAACTCTACTAATGAAGAGAAAGAGATGTGAATGAGAGGACTTGTCTTCTTTGCCGACACATTTTTGACTGCAGTCCATTTAAATATTGTGACCTCCCTATAGAACTGGACTGTTTTCCATTTTTAATTTGTACCTCCTGTGCCTTGAATATAGGTGGGTGCTTAAAGAATTTGTATTGGATTAGATTGGATTGGATGGCAGCTGGCTAAAGAATGTATGAAGCTAGTGATGGTGGTGGTGGTAGTTTTAGTGTCCATATTAATACCAAGCAATGGTTTTTCTATTGAGAATTCTGGCAGATACAGGAGAGGCTGATGGTTGCCACGGCAAACATTTTCTGACTTTTAATTCCCATAATGCAAGTCGAACCCCTTGAGGAGAGAGAACCCCTTGAAGTTGGGACTCCCTCTGTGCAATATAGGAGAAGGCAGTCTAAGGCAGTAAGAATGGGAGGAGGAAGGAACAGGTCCCTTTTATTGTTCACACAAGTGTTCCCTGAGAACCAATTCTTACTGTGCCAACTCCCTAGGGAATCTAAATTGTCAATGAAGTGTACTTTCATACTTAACAAGGAGGATAATTTGACAGCCACAATTAGCTCAAATGGGGCTTCAATTCTCTAAAGAGAGGCCAGCCTGTAGTTAAGAGTTAAATGTGCTCTTTGAGTTAACATGGCTTTCCTGCCAGGTATGAGCACGTGAGTCTCACCCAAAAAGCTTGTTCATTTTTACTGGCAGCAGACAGAATACAGGAAGATGTATCAGTTATGAGTCCAAATCTCAGTGGAAAAGGGGGCATTGATGCCCCAAAATAATAACAATAATAATCATCTGCATGACTTAAACCAACAATAATAATAGCAGAATAAATTTGTGTGTTGTGGATTTGTTTACAAAAAAGAAAGTGTTTATGACAATGATTTAGGATAAGATCATTCACAAAAGAATTAGAAAGATTATCATTAAGGAGCCTAAACATAATGATTGGTACAAATTATACAAGGGAATAGTAGAAACCATGCAACATATCACTTCACACTCCAAAAATTTAGCACCTACTGAATACCTAGAGGACAACTAGGCAATTAAGTGGTGTAGTGGATAGAGTGCCAGATCTGGAGTCAGATACACTCATCTTCCTGATTTCAAATCCAACCTCAGACACTTACTTGATTTGTGACCTTGGGCAAGTCATTTAACTTTGCATCAGTTTCTTCACCTGTAAAATGAACTGGATAAGGATATGGCAAACCTTCCAGCATCTTTGCAAGATAACTTTAGATGGGGTCATGATGATTGAAAAATAACTCAAGAAGAAGAGGAAAACCTAGAAAGGCTTAATCAGACAACTAAAACTATATGATGGAAACATGTAATACTTTAAAAACTAATGTTTGGTGAAACCTCATATTAAAAAGACAGATCCCAAAATATGCTTGAGAATTCAACTCCCTTCTCAAAAAGAGTCTTATACAATTAAAATAAAAGACTAAATAATAACAATAAAAACAACCAGAAGGTGCTCATAGGATTGCCTCCCTGAACCCTCAATCAATAAACAGTATCAGTTTGGTTAACAGCACACCTACTCTACTAATGAAGAGAAAGTTAAACCCATGATGTCTTTATAACCATTTTTTAATATCCAAAACCCCTAAATCACTGTGAGATGATTCTGAGATTCCCCACCAATGGTACCAAATTGTAACTAGACTGTGTTCACTGCTCCCTTTCTTTCACCTTAGAGCAGCTAAGAAAGAAGATTTAATGCTTTGGGACAGTAATTCTCAAAATTGTTGGTCTCAGGACTCCTTTATACTCTTAAAAATTATTGAGCACCCCAAAGAGATTTTATTTATGTGTTTCTTTCTTATTTCTTTCCTAAGGAGGTTGAAAGCGAGGTAGTATGTAATTTACTATCTCTTATGGTGATAGGAGAAAATTTTCCTTTGTCTTTTAAATGAATTTTGTTTACATTGCTACTTTTTTGGTTCCCATCTTGAATTTTCTAAACCAAGTTGTTTTCTGCTTTGAAACTAGGATTTCTCCAAATCTCTTCCACAAATTATTGGAGTTAGGGCCTTCACTGGTAATGCACCATGTTAGCAGATCTTCACATAACAATTTTATTTTGATTTTTTTTTAGTTTTTTCAAGGCAGGTGGGGTTAAGTAGCTTGCCCAAGGCCACACAGCTAGGTAATTATTAAGTGTCTGAGACCGGATTTGAAACCAGGTACTCCTGATTCCAGGGCCGTTGTTCTGTCCACTGCACCACCTAGCCACCCCCACATAACAATTTTAAACTAAACCAAGGAGCACCCACTTCTGGCAAATTTAGATCTTATTCTATGGCTTTATAAAGGCCTTCTGGGAGTATGCTTATATTAGTCTTTGGTGTTAGAGATCTATCAATCCACTAATGCTATCTCTAACCCTTTTACTCAGTGTCTTAGTGGTTAAACACAGTGGACAACATTGGCATTCATTCATTCATCCCAAAACATTTATTAAGTTCCTTCCATGTGTTATAATAAAATTTAATGTAATGCTGTAATGTAATGCAGGCTTTGCGGTCAGGGTGGGGAGTCAAGAATGCTATGGGGGGACAACATAATCATTGCCAAGAACATGCACAATATAAACAAAATAATTCCAGGGGGAGGATGGGCTGTAGCACCTGAAGTTTAGTGGAGGAAGAATCAAGATAGCTCTCATGTGAGAAGGAGCATTTGAGCAGACCTGTGGAATTTATCAAGTAGAAATGAAAGGGTTGTTGCTATGGTTTGTTAGTCATGTCCTATTCTTTGTGATTCTGTTTTGGGGTAAAATATTCTTGGCAAAGATACTAAAGTGGTTTGTCATTTCATTCAAGTCATTTTACAGATGAGGATCTGAGGAAAACCAGGTAAGATGTTTTACTCAGGGTCATAGTTAAGTCAGTGTCTTAGGGCCGATTTGAACTTAGAAAAAATGAGTCTTTTGGACACCAGGTCTCACATACCATCAACAGTTCACCTGGGTCCTAGAAATAGAGGGGAAATGTGGAAGATCATATGTGCAAAGATATGGAAACAAGAAATCAAATGCAAAATACATTGTGTTGTGTTAGAACAAACTCAAACTGCTTTCCAAGAATCATTAGATTTTCTGTTTGAGCATTTTTACCTCAGAAATCAGCAAATATTATACATTAGGACTTGATGTATTGTTTGATCACTGTCTAAATGAAATAAGGTAATAAAAATGTTTTCAATATACATTGAATTTAAATATGTTGTGCATACTTTTTTTGGGGGGTTGGGAGAGCTGATTGTTAAAAATTTACTAGTATACTGCCAGTACAAGGAATCTCAAGAGTCTGGTTTGGCTGAAACATGGAGTTCCAGCTTGGAACATAATTTGGAAAGGTAGACTGGAGTCAAAAACACTAAGAATTATCTACTTAGAGAATCCATGTGAAATCAACAAAAAAAGACTGTAGAAGAAAAATGATGACTAGAACAAAGACCTATTATACACAATGGGTGATGGATCAGCAAAAGAGATTGACAACCACAGTCAGATAATTAGGAAACCCAAGAAAAAAACATTCCAATGTGACGTAGAGAAGGGTCAAGAAAGATGAGGACTGAGAAGAAACCACAGGATTTGGCAATTAAAAAATTTTTGGCAGCCTTGGAGAAAGTAGTTTAGATGAATGATAAGGTTGGAAACCAGAGTACAAGTGGCTGAGAAATAACTTATAGATAAAGAAATGAAGATGGCAAGCATAGTTTTTATTTTTCTTACTATTTCTCTGCCTCCACCCCACCACCGAAATTTGTTTGTGAAAGAGAAGAGATATTTAGGAAGATAGAAAGCCTGAGGGAAAGAGGGATGAAAAGAAAGGTTTTTTTGGTTACTTTTAATGGAGGTGGTAGATCTGGGTATCTTTGCAGGTACAGAGAAAGAACCAATAAAAAGAGAATGATTGAAAATAGGGAGTAAAAAGGATGATAACTGTTGCACCAAGTTGGTAGAGAGGACAGGAAGTGATGGAATTAATGTCTTAGAGAGGCTGATCTTAGTAATGAGAGGGGCTCATCTTTTTAAAGGAAAAGAACATCCATCTTCTATCTTATAATACACTGAAAACAATAAAAATATGAAGCTCAATTTACTGTCACAATTACTCTTTATGGGGAAGCTAGGTGGCACAGTGGGAAGAGCACAGGCCCTGTCAAGAGGACATGAGTTCAAATCCTCAGGCACTTAATAATTACCTAACTGTATGACCTTGAGCAAGTCATTTAACCCCATTGCTTTGCAAAGAAAAATCACAATTACTCTTTATATTTTGTTTATGAAATATAGAATGAAAGAGTAATTGTGACTACTGATGCTTCAATGGTAATGTGGCAAAGTGAGTAGGAAATCAGATTTCAAGTCAGGAAGAACTGGGTTCAAATTCTAAATCAGAGACTGTAACTCTGAAGAAGTTACTTCATGTCTCTATGACTCAGCTTCCTCAGGGTTAAAAATGATAACATTGAACTCAGTGGTCTGTAAGGGACCTTTTAGTTCTAAATCCATGATCCTATGATGATGACTTAGTCCATTAGTGACCTTGACCTATCAGACCTGGGCTGAGAACCTGACCCATGACAAGCAGAGTTCTTTTGAGAAGTAGAAAATAGGTAGCCACAAAAAACCATCTAGATATTAGATCATACAACCCAGGAACAAGAAGCCTCGGTTGTCTATGACAAATCTGATTCTTGTATCCTTCACTCCAGTTCACTTTTGCTTCTCTTTCTTCCTATTTTTCCTTCCCCTCCCCCTTAATTTTCTGAAGTTCAGTTCTCCATGTCATCTTGTTCACAGTTTGATATGCCTGATTATTAAGGAATGGATTGGCACTGTAACCCCAAGCAATCTTTCTTGTATTGGCCTCTGCTAGGCTGCTTCTCTCCCTTCCTGGCTCAGGAAATGACACAGGTGAAAGATTTTACCTTGAGGAATAAGGCTCTCCTATGCTTACAGCTCTCTGACTGCTGTGCTTTGTGCCCCCCAATTAACCCCTGCCCCACCCCACCCCCACTCTCATGCCAGCTTGGGATATTTGGCAGAAATGTCCAGAGAAGGTGAGAGAGAGAGAGAGAGAGAGAGAGAGAGAGAGAGAGAGAGAGAGAGAGAGAGAGAGAGAGGCAGAAATGATAGACTGGCTATTCTTATGCAAATTCTGACTTGTCCAAAGGTAAGATGTTAGATACTTTTCACTCTGAGGGTGTACAAGATCTTCTTGACTGTAATGATGATGATGATGATGATGATGATAACTGATATTTATGTAGCAATTTAGTCTTTTTCAAAGTACTTTATAAATATTATTAGATTCTTGGAGTCCTCTCCCGTCCGCCGCAGCCCTGTGCAGCCGGGTAGCGGCGGCGGCGGCGCAGCGATGGGTGGCCGGCTCCGGGGGAAGCGGCCCGGCGGGCACCTGCCCGGGTTCCTGAGGCGGGGGCCGGAGGGGCGTGAGGAGGAGGCCAGCATCGTGCAGCGCCCGCACTTGGAGGAGGAGGAGGAGGAGGAGCAGGGGGAGCAGGCCGGGGGGCCGGAGGGGCAGCCGCCCAGCCCGGACGCCCAGCCCGAGGCGAGGGCGGACTCCAGGAAAGTCCACTTTGCCTTCCTGCAGCAGAGATACGAGCCCCTGGAGGAGCAGGTGGCCGGGGGGAAGCCCAAGAAGAGGTGTCGGAAGAAGCTCCAGAAGTATGGCAAGAATGTTGGGAAAGTGATCACCAAAGGATGTCGATATTTTGTCATTGGTTTGCAAGGACTTGCCACGGCTTATGCATCACCTTTTGTATCATCAGCTGCCCTCCTTTCCTTGGTTCGCTGACAAATCACCAAGACAATGTCCTGTGAGAGAACACTGATACTGTTTGGAAACACTATGAAGCTAAAGCATGTGGACTTTGACCCAGAAACTACTAAAGAGAGAGAAAGAAAAAAACTCACTGGTTTTTCTTGTGGAGGTTGATGAGAGGAGTTAATGAATCAGTTCCTTACCTGCTTTCTATCTTTGAACTATCCTGCCATCATTAGAATTCTGGTCAAAGGGAAGCATGTGTATTGAAATATAGGACCAAAAGGATGAATTGAGGATTCTCTCGGACAAGACTCTCAGTTGAATTTGCTAAATTCTGAGCCTGTGACTCCAAAGCCTGAAGGAGAGCCATACAAAAAACAAGATACGGGAGGCTAGACTTAATGGAAAGGAGACTCCCAGTGAATTAAGATGGAGAGAAATTTTGGCAGAAAATTGGATGTTTGGTGAGCTTTTCCCAGAGTGAATCTTGAGTTAATATACAACTTTTACAGAACACCTATCTAGAATCCTAGTGTCCAAGAAGCTCCTATGCAATGCCTCTCTACAGGTGCCCTTATTTGAAGGACAGATTTCTTTTGACTCTGGTTTTCTATTGATGAAAGCTTAATTACCATTGTGGAGGGGAAAATTGGATGGGGCAATGAATTTTGAAGAATGAGATATCTTGGAAGTAGCATTGATGAATCTGAGAATTTTATTTAAATTTATGAAATGCCAGTGATAGACTAAACTTATCTGTGGCTTGAAGAATTGACTAAAGATGAGATCAGAATAAGACCTGTAGGTTTCAGGAAGGTCACTTGTTTGATGAGCTGTAGGTTTTATCAGTCTAGCCAGCTTGTATGCTGACCATGCCTCCATAGGAACTTCCAACTGCATTGGTTAATCTGATTATTGCAGATGAAATGCCTACAGGGGATGCTAAATTTCATTTTCTTATCTAGAGAAAGTTTCTTGTTTTTACTCATTTGAAAGAATAGAAGTGAAAGACTGAGATGGTTTGGGTTGGGAACTAGTTGGGATTGAGTCAGGGTAGGATTTTTAAAGCAAGGGGCTTCCAGATTTCTATTCCTGAAATAGATGAGTTGAAGAAAGTAACAAGGAAGTAGAGGAGAGACAGGAGAGAGAGAGAGAGAGAGAGAGAGAGAGAGAGAGAGAGAGAGAGAGAGAGAGACAGGCAGAGAATGAAGAGAAAAGAGCAAAGGAGAAGAGAGAAGAAAATGAGAGACAATTGAGAAGTAAAAGAAAGTAATGAGATCAGCGGGAAAATGGAAGCTAGAGTAGAGTATGCTTTTATTAGTAGTAACCGGAATTTAGAATCCTTGAAATAAAATAGCAGAAATATTACCAACTGCTATTTAAAAAAAAAAAACAAACACACTCAAAGTTAGTATTTAAAAAGTGATAACTTTATTTTAACTTAACCTTATCTATGTAAACATCTTGGTATGGGGCCACTATCATGGATCTCAGACATAACCTATTGATAGCAATGGGACCAAAAATACAGGAATATTATAAAATAATTTTTAATGTCACTTTGTATCTAGGTGAACCTTTTGAACAGCATATCAAAGTCTCAATTTTCAAGTTTTTCTGATCAATTCCAGCTTAGAGGAAATTTTAATGAAAGGACAAAGTAGGTTAAAAAATGAGGACAAAAGAAAGGTTAGATGGGGAGCTTGATAGCCATGTACCTAGATATTTCAAATTCAGAAGTATTAATACTAACATATTAAAGTTTATAACAAACTTGACATGAAACCTCTGCTCAAGTGATATCAACATTGAAAATAATTGCTAAATGGTCAAGTTTTAGCCAAAATGATCAAAGAAAACTAATACAGGTTATTATTTTTATATTAATTTTATAATTGTAGAATTT
Source organism: Macrotis lagotis (assembly GCF_037893015.1). Taxonomy (NCBI): domain Eukaryota; kingdom Metazoa; phylum Chordata; class Mammalia; order Peramelemorphia; family Peramelidae; genus Macrotis; species Macrotis lagotis. The sequence continues at coordinate 586,196,670 of NC_133658.1, forward strand.
CTTATTTTTCCAAACTCATTTCTTCCCCCATCCTTTTTTTTTTTTTGCTGTCAGTGAAACTAAGTTTAGTGATATAGATCAGTTAATAACTGTTTACTATAGTGTTTACTATTTGCAGGAGAATGAAAACTTGGGAAGAACAAGGTTATGTGTGATGTCATTCACTGGTGTAAAGTCCTGGTATTTTGTTCAAGCTGACAAATGCTACTAATAAGAGAGAACCCCAGACTCAGCTAAAATGCTTATTGGGGGGGGGGGTTCAAGAGTTCCTAGAGTATTTTCCCTTTTCCTGATGCTTTTTGGATGAAACTGTTCCTAACAGAAATGAAGAAAGGGCTCACATGATCTGACTCTGGTAACTATCAAGGCTGGTTAAGAATTAACTCAGGTTTTGAAAGTTAATCCATACTAGTCTTTGTCCTCACAACTAGCTTCATTTTGAAAGAAGATTAATTCTTGAAAATTTTTGATCTCCATTAACCACAATGATTTTTTCATTCTTTTTTTATTCCAAAGCAATGATGTTCTTCTTTTTCTCATTTTCATTGGGATTAACAAATTGAGTTATTGATAACAGAATTCTCTGGGTAATCCCCCTTTTCTATTCTTCTCCAACCATTACTGATAGATTTTTGAAATTTTTTTCCCTCAATTGTTCATGAAAAACAAAAGAAAATTTGTTTTTTTTCTCTAATCTGACAATGTAAATAAAAGTTGGATTTGTTTATTGAAAAAAATAAATATTATTAGATTCTTACAACACTAATAGGTGATAATCATCTCCATCTTACAAATGAGAAAATTGAGGTAGACAGAAGTTAAATATGTTTAAGGTCAGACAATTAGCAAAAATCCGAAGCTATATTTGAACTCAAGACTTTTGCCTCCAGACCCAACTCTTCTTAACTATACCACTCTACAATTTACCTATTTGTGTATAATAGTAGCTTTCTCTTGGGTGGGACAAAGGGGGAGAGAGGGAAAAAAAGGGGAAAAAAGAAGGCTGCATGATAAATTTAGTACATAATTAAAAGGCAGAGCTTCTTGTACATAATAGATTTTCAGTTTCATGTGAAATCATCTTTTTTCTATTCTACTATATTATAGAAATACTTTTTTTTGAGTTCAGACTGAAATAAAATTTTTGAAAATCTATAAGCAGGACAGTAAACAAAGCTAAAGCTGAGAGAGATGTTGGGGATTAGATAGTCCCACCCCATCATTTTACAGATGAGGAAATTGAGAACCTAGGGAATTGGGAGGACTCTGTTTTAGTGGGAAGGGCCCTAGCTTCAGAGTCAGAAGAACTGGATTCAATTTTTTTCTCTGACATTAATACATTGTGATATCAAGCAAATTATGCCCCTTCAGGAAATCTTGTTTTTTGCACCAATAAAATGAAAAGCTTGGATTATGTGAGCATGAAGATTCTTTTCCATTCTAAGTTCATAAGATATTTAAGATCCTAACAAACATAACTATCCTACCTAAAGAGAAATGGGCTCTATTCTACATTTCCTATTCCTAGAGGCCATCAACTCTACATGAATTTTTATTGCTATTGAAGAGATTTTTGATTTGGGAAGGGTTGTATTGTCTTCTCCTAACTCTAAATCTATGATACTGTACTTTGATAGTGGTGCCCTCAAGGCCTATACTAAGTAATAATGAAAATCTGCATCATAAATTTATGGATAGATTATTTTTCACCCTATCTCTTCCTTTTTTGTTAGTTATCAAAAAATGTGATAAATAGTTATCTCATATATATATATATATATATATATGATACTCCATTTCATAGGCATCATTATAATTGCTATAGCCATAGAATAACAGAATTCCAGAGTTGGAAGAGACTTCAGAGACCTTGAAGTTCAATCTATGTGTAATATTTAAAAAAAATATTTGCTAAATTACAGATGAGTGTTCATTCAGTTTTTACTTAGAATCCCAGTGAGGGGGAACACCATTGCATTCTAAAGCTACCCATTCAAATTTTGAAAGGTTAAGAAGGTTGTAGTTTTTTTATCTTTCTAAATTGGCCTCTCTCCATGTTCTATTTTTCTTGATTCTTTCCTGGGAAGCTAAGCAAAATAAGAGTAATACTTTGACAAGAAAACCTTTCCAAAACTAGACAAATTTCTTCCTTAAGACTTCTTTTCTCCAGGTTAGAGACCTGATCCACCACCAGTTCCTTGAGTCCATTTTTTGAGTGATTGGTATTTTTATTTTTCCAATTACATATTATGAAAGTTTTTCAACATTCATAAACTTGCATAGTTGTATTACATAATTTTCTTCCACCCTTCCTTCCCACCCCCCTCCCCTCAGAAGTTAATAGTCTAATGAATGTTGTGTTTAACATGTTGATATCTTAGTCATATTGTACATGAGCAATTAGGACTAAGGGAAAAGAAGAAGTCCATGGGTTTGTAATGAAAAACATAAGAGAAATTTTTTAAAAGTAGCATAGCATTCATTCAGATTTTGTGTTTTTGTTTTGTCTTAATGTGGATGGCATTATCTCCTTAACAGGTCACCCCCAGGTCTCTGAACTGCTGAATGGAGCTGTTTCTATTATAGTTGATCATCCCACAATGGTATTGTTAATGTATATAATATTCTATTGATTCTCTTCCCTTCACTGAGCATTAGTTCATGTAATTCTTTCCTGTCTTCTCTAGAGTCTGACAATTTATAATTTCTTAAAGAACTATCGTACTCCTTAATATTCATATACCATATCTTATTGAGTCATTCTCTAATTTATGGACATTCCCTCAATTTCTAATTCTTTGCCATAAAAATTACTGCTACAAATGTTTTGGAATATATGGGACTTTTCCATTTTTTATGATTTCTTCTGGATGTAAGCCTAATATTGGTTTTGCTGGGCCAAAGGGTATGATCAATTTTATTGATCTCTGGGCATAGGTCCTTATTGCTCTCCAAAATGATTAGATTAGTTCTCAACTCCACCAACAATGCATTAATGTCCCAAACCTCCCTCAACTTCTCCAATATTGATAATTTTACTTTTTGTCACCTTAGCCAATGTGATAGGTATGAGGTGGTACATCATAGTTGTTTTAATTTACATTTTTCTAAACAGAAATAGTTTGGAGAATTTTTCCCTATGAGTAAATAGAGTTTAATTTCTTTGTTTGAAAACTGCATTTTCATGTACTTTAACCTAATTTATCAATTGGAGAATAACTTGTTACACCATATAAATTTGATAAAATTTTCTATTTATTTAAGATTAATCCTTTATCAGAATGCTTAGGTGTGAAAATATTTTTCCAGTTTTTTGTTTTCTTTCTAATATTGGCAGCATTGGTTTTTATTAGTGCAAAAACCTTTTAATTTAATATAGTCAAATCATTCATTGTGCAATTTATAATCTACTCAATTTCTTGTTTGGTCATGAATGTTGCCCCTTTCCATAGATACAAGATCTATTCAATGGTCTGTAGTATCAACCTTTATGTCTAAATCCTATATCTACTTGGACCTTATTTTAGTATAGATAGTCAGATCCAACTCCATGCCTATTTTTGCCATGCTATTTTCTGATTATTTTCCCAACAATTTTTGTCCAATAGTGAATTTTTATGCCAGAACCTAATATCTTTGGGTTTGTCAAACAATAGATTAGTCTAGCCATCCACTACTGTTTCTTTTGTAGCTATCCTAATCCACTGAACTGTTGCTCTATTTTTTAAGCAGTACTAAGCAGCATTGATGACTGCTGCTTTTGCAGTGTAGCTTCACATGTGGTACAGCTAGGCTACCTTACTTTATATTTTTTTTCCATCCGTTTCTTACATATTGTTGACATTCTGATGTTCTAGTCTTATACAATAGCTATTTGATAGTTTGATTGGTATGGCATTGAATAAGTAATTTGTTTAGAATTGTCATTTTTATTATATTAACTCAGTCTATGAATAATTGATACATTGTTTTTACAACTGCTTAGTTTTGACTTTAGTTGTGTAAAAAGTATTTTGTAATTATGTTCATGAAGTTTCTTGCTTTGCCTTGGGAGGTAGATTCTCAAGAATTTTATGTTGTCCACAGTTACGTAAAATGGAATTTTATTTTCTATCTCTTGCCCTTAGGCTTAGTGGCTCACATATAGAAATACTGATGATTTAAATGGGATTATTTTATTTCCTGCTACTTTGCTGAAGTTGTTGGTTATTTCAAGTAGTATTTAGATGATTTTCTAGGGTTCTCTAAGTGTACCATCATATCATCTGCAGAGTAAAATTTTTGTATGCTCATCACCAATTCTAATTCCTTTAATTTCTTTTTTTCCTCTTAGTGATAAAACTAACATTTTAATACTATGTTAAATAGAAATGGTGATAAGCAGCATCCTTGTTTCACTCCTGATTTTATTGAAAATGTTCCTAGCTTATCCACATTACTTATAATATTTGTTGATTATTTTGGATAGATACTGCTTATTATTTGAAGGAAATTTATGTCTTTTATTTAATTATTCAGTTTATCCCTATAAACTCTAGTGTTTTAATATGAATGGATGTTGTATTTAGTCAAAGATTTTTAGTATCTATTGAGATAAACCAATGATTTCTGTTGCTTTTGATATTGATATTGATATGTTCAATTATATTAAATTTTCCTAATATTGAGCCATCCCTGCTTCCCTGATATAAATCCTACCTGATCATGGTGTACTATAATAATAATAACAAAAATAACAACTTGCTGTTATCTCTTTGCCAAAATTTTATTCAAGATTTTGGCATCAGGGGCAGTTAGGTGGTACAGTGAATAGAGTACCAGTCCTAGAGTCAAAAGGACCAAATTCAAATCAGACACTTAATAGTTAACTAGCTATATGACCTTGGGTAAGTCACTTAACCCCATTGCCTTGCAAAAAGCAATAACAAAATGATTTTTGCATCAATGTTCATTAGGGAGATTGGTCTATAATTTTCTTTGTCTGCTTTCACTTTTCCTGGTTTATGTATCAGTATCATATTTGTATTATAAAAGGAATCTGACAGAACTCCTATTTTAAAAAATTATTATTGGAATTAACTGTTCTTTAAATATTTAGTAGAATTCACTTGTAGATTTATCTTGACTTAGAGACTTTTCCTTATTGATGGTGTCTTCAATTTCTTTTTCTGAAATGGGGTTATTTAAATACTTTATTTTCTCTTTAGTTAATCTGCAAAATTTGCATTTTTGTAAATATTCATCCATTTCACTCAGTTCATCAAATTTATTGGCATATTGTTGCAAAATAGCTCTGAATTATATCTTTAATTTACTCCTCAGTGGTGGTGATCTCACTTTTCATTTTTGATACTGATAATATGGTATTGATTCTTTATTTTAAAAAATCAGTTTTGTTTATTAGATCAATATTATTCTTGCTTCCAATTTTATTAATCTCCCCTTTGATTTTCAGAATTTCTAATTTGGTGTTTAATTGAGGATCCTTAATTTGTTCTTTTTCTGTCTTTTTAGTTATATATCCAATTCATTGATCTCCTCTATTTTATTCATATAAGCATTTAGAGATAGATAAAATTACCCTAAAAACTACTTTGACTGCAACCTGTAAATTTTGGCTTGATTTGGCTATAATTTTATTTAGATGAAATAGCTGATTATTTCTATGATTTGCTGTTGATTCACTCATTCTTTAAAATTAAATGATTTGAATGTATTAGAAGACTTCCAGGGTGGGGCCAGAGGGTGTTGTGAAGCTAACATGCTCTTCCCTTCCAAAGGTAAATAAAGCCTATACTCTGACATTCAAACTACAGATTCCACCAAGAAAAAGAGAAGATTCAAAGAAGTTTTCAATTGTAGACATCATAGAGGATCTACAGTGAAGTTCTTTCTCTTTGGGGGAAAAGGGGAAGTAAAATCCAGGAGGCAGGAGAGCAGGAAAGCCAGCTAGAGACTTTTAGCCACAGGGGAATCCAGGTCCTGAAACCTTAACAATAGCAGAGCTCCTGCCAAGTAGATAGCAAACCAGCAGGGAGAAATCTTATCCCAAACAAATCCCTTGAGGACTGGGTCAGGAGAAAACCACTGTTAAGTTAAAACCTGGACTTTAAGGAGGGGAAAAAACCCTCTGCAAAGGGAAAGACTGGACTGCAGAGGCAATATCTTGATCAATGACAAGCTAGGGATCACACCCCAGACCCAGCATATAAAGTTTGGATCTATACTCCCTATATCCCAGGAACATAGCTCAAACATTTAACATGAGCAAAAAAAGCTAAAACAGCACTCACTATAGAAAACTTCTTTTCAGATAAAGATAATAGCAATGCCATGTCAGAAGAAGATATCAGTGAAATTACTCACAAGGGAAGTCTCAAAATAGACTATGAATTTTGATGCAAATCCAAAAGCTCATAGAATAAACTAAAAAATAATTTCCTCTCAAAGAATAGAGGAAAAAGAAAACTGGAAAAATTATGAAAAATTGACCAAAGAAATCAGCTCCCTTAAAAGTAAAAAAAAAAAAAAAATCAACTAGAAACTAGAAAAGGAAACACAAAAGCTAATTGGAGAAAATAAAACCCTAAAAATTAGAATTGAACAAATCAAAATCAACGAATCTACAATACTATGAGAATCCATCAAACAAAATAAAAAGGCTGAAAAATTGAAGATAATGTAAAGTACCTTTTAAGAAAAATGAATGATCTGGAAACCAGATCCAGAAGAGACGATCTATGAATCACTGGACTTTTAGAGAGCCTAGACCAAGAAAACAAACTGAAAAACATCCTCCAGGAAATTATATTGGAAAATTGTCCAAATCTACTAGAACAAGATAGCAATATAACCATTGAAAGAATACACAGGACCCCTCCAGAATGAGACCCTAGGATAAAAACTCCAAGGCCTGTAATAGACAAATTCCACAACTCTCAAATAAAGGGCAGAGTATGGAAAGCACCAAAGAGAAAACAATTCAAATACTAAGGAAACACAATCATACTCACACAGGACCAATCAGCCTCAACAATGAAATTTCAGAAGACCTGGAATAACATATTTCATAGAGTAAAGAGCCTGGGATTGCAACCCAGAACATGCTAACCTGCAAAATTCAGCACATACTGTCAGGGAAAAGATGGATATTCAATGAAATAGAGGACTTCCAGAATTTCCTGACACAAAGCCCAGAACTAAATAGGGAATTCAATTGCCAAATACATAATTCGAGTTGCATAAAAAAGGTAAATGAAAAGGGGAAGGAAAAAACAAAATAAAACAGAACAAATGTTGGTCAAGAACATTAAATAGTATTCAGCCCTAAAAGGAAACATATAATACTTCTAATTCTTTAGAGCTTTATTTTTCAGAATAATTAAAAAGTAAAAAATAATTGAAGAAAATGAAACTAAAGGATCTGGGTATGATTGAATCTTATCTCTCAATTGAAGAGGTCCAAGATGACATCATTATGTTTGAGAAAAAAGCCCCGAAGAAAATAAGGGGTGTTAACTTTAAAATTAAGTGTCTCATCCCCTTTTGATCCATTTTAATTTCACTGTGCTTAGCACCTTGTCTAATGAGGGCCTTGTATACTGCAAGAACCTGAGTCAGTGTCTCTGTAACTTATAACCATTTGTAAGGTTCTCAGGTGAGAACTCTATAGTTTTCCAGTACTTAGAGTTTAAGATTCTTGCAGTTAATTAGTTCAGGGTTTGATTTATTCAGTGCTTCATTTAACAAGGAGTTCACTTCACTTAACAAGGTACCCTGGGTGAGGGGGGGGACAAAGTGGGAGAGAGAATAGGCCTTGCTTCACTTAACAAGGTTTTAAGTGCCTAGGTGGGGAGGAGGAGAGGTAAAGTGTGAAAGAAAATGGGCTTTGATTCACTTAACAAGGGATTAAGTACCCTGACCCTGTGAGGGGAATGAAGAAGGGTAGAGTAAAGTGTGAAAGAAAATAGGCCTTGGGGGCACAAATAGTTCAAGAAATGATATGGCTTTGGATGATACTTTGGCTCATGAGGAAGACTGTGTGTACTCGAAAGATACTTGAAAAGGGGATAAGGTAAAAAAATGATTTTAATTATAATTTGATGCAATTTGAGTCGATGCTGCTTATCAAGCAATAAAGCAAACAATCTGTGAAGATATCATAACAATATAGCTTATCATTCCATCAAATAATCAAACTGTGATTGATGATACCTGATTAATAATATTAGAGTAATAAATAACACCAAGGGAGGAGGCTAAAAGTTTTATAATTTTAGAGAGAAAGAAAGTAGAATGTGAATACTGAGTAAATTCTATTCAATAGATTTAACCCAGGGAAGGAATAAGATACCTTCACACTTGGGTTTGAAAATCTTATAATCTACAGGGAATGGGGGGGGGGAACTGGGAAAGGGATAGATAAGGGAAGAAGGGACTGATGAAAGGGAAGGGAAGATATACATGAAAATAAACTGAAAATTAAATTTTTAAAAGAAAAGGCAAAGGGAAAGTAGTAAAATTTTGATGAGAAGGAATAAGAGAAAGGGGAAAAGAAAAATATAAATGGAGAAAGATAGCATGGAGGGAAATGTATAATTAATAATCTTAACTGTAAATGTGAATGGGACGAACTGTCCCATAAAACAGACGAAGAAAGCAGAATGGATTACACTATGTTGTTAGAATCCTACAATATGTTGTTATCAAGGAACACATTTGAAGCAGAAACACACAGGGTAAAGGTAAAAAAAATGGAGCAAAAGATATTATGCCTCAGCTGAAGTAAAAAAAAACATCTACTCTCAAATAAAGTAAAATCAAAAATTAATCTCACTAAAAGGGATAAGGAAGCAAGCTACATCTTCTTAAAAGGTACCACTGGCAATGAAGCTATATCAATATATGTACCTAGTGGTATAACATCCTAATTCCTAGAAGAAAAGCTGAGTGAATTACAAGGAAACATAGAGAGCAAAACTTCAATAATGGGAGACCTCAAACTCCCTCTCTCTGAAATAAAATCTAACCACAAAAGAAACAAGAAGAAATTTAAGCAGGTGACTAAAATCTTAGAAAACATAGATGTGATAGACCCCTGGAGAAAACACTGGGGATAGAAAAGAATATATCTTTTTCTTGGTAGTACATGACACCTACACCAATATTGATCATGTACTAGGGCACAAAAACCTTTTAATCGAATGCAGAAAGAGAAATAATAAATAGACACTTCTCAGACCATGATGAAATAAAAATTATATGTAATAAAGGGACATGGAAAGATAAACTAAGAACTAATTGGAAATTATATAAGTTCATCTTAAATAAAGGGTAGATCAAACAAATAATAGAAATAATCAATAATTATATCCAAGAAAAATATACAAATGAGGCATCATACCAAAATTTTGGGGATGCAACCAAGGCAGTTTTTTTCCAGTACTTTTTTTAATTTATTTTTTATTCTGATTTTGTACAAATGTTTTTTTTACATTAATAAAATATTCTTGTTTACAAGTAAACAAAATACCCCTCCTCCCCCATAAATATAGATAGACTTGCTTGGGCGAAAAAAGTAAAGGGGAGAGAAAAAATTAAAATAAAAAAATAATAGTAATAATTGTAGGTATTGCCAGGTGGCACAATGAACGAAGCACCAGCCCTGGAGCCACGAGCACCCGGGTCCATATCCAGCCTCGTAAACCCAACAATCACCCAGCCGTGTGACATGCAAGCCACCCGATCCCCACTGCCCTGCAAAAACCAAAAAATGAAAGAAAAAAGGACCCAAAATAAAATAAAATAGTAATAATAGTAGGGGTGGCTGGGTGGCAGTCAGAGCATTGGCCCTTGAGCCAGGAGCACCTGGGTCCAAATCCGGCCCCAGACACACAAAGATCACCCTGCTATGTGGCCATAGGCAGGCCATCTAGCCCCACTTGCCCTGCACCCTCCCCCAAATAATAACAAAAAATGTGCTTGAGTCTTTGTTCTAACACCAACAACTCTTTCATGGGTGGATCTCATTCTTTATGATAAGTCCATCACAAAAGTTACTTCCATATTTTTCCACCATTGCCATTGCTGATCAAACTCCCTCCTTTCTTATTTCTCCACTACCATGTACTATATTTTCTCTCTCCTTTCACTCTGACTCTGCTGTAGGGTAGTGGAGTGGTGCAGCAGACAGATCCTGGTCCTGGGGCCAAGAAGCCCTGAGCCCCCATACCACCCCTTAGGCCCAGAATCCACTTGGCCCTGTGGTCCTGGGCAGGCCTTCCAATCCCAGTCCCTTGCAAGAAGTAAAAAATGAAAATGTGTTATATCTGACCACTCTCCCCCCATGATCCATCCTCTCCTCCTTTATTCACATCTCCACCCCTTCCCCCTGTTCCCCCCTCCTTCTTACTCCAGATGTCTATACCCCATTGAGTATATATGCTATTTCCTCTCCTAGCCATCTCTGATGAGAGCAAAGGTTCCCTCATTCCGCCTTGCCTCTCCCCTTCCATATCATTGCAATAGCTCATTGTAATAAAAAAAATTTTATGTGAAATATCTTGGACTATTCCCCCTCTCCTTTTTCTTTCTCCCATTCCATTTCCCTTTTTTTCTATTGACTCCATTTTTACACCATATTTTATCTTCAAATTCAGCTTTCTCCTGTGCTTCAACTATAAAAGCTCTCTCTACCTGCTCTATTAACTGAGAAGGTTCATATGAGTATTATCAGTGTCATTTTTCTATGCAGGAATACATGCAGTTCATCCTCATTAAGTCCCTCATATTCCACCCCTCCTCTCCTCCAATCTCCATGCTTCACCTGAGTCCTGTATCTGAAGATCAAACCTTCTGTTCAGCTCTGGCCATTCCAAAAGGAACCTTTGAAATTCCCCTGGTTCATTGAAAGTCCATCTTTTTCCCTGGAAGAGGACATTCAGCCTTGCTGGGTAATTCATTCTTGGCTGCATTCTAAGCTCTTTTGCCTTCAGGTATATTGTATTCCAAGCCCTACAAGCTTCCAAAGTAGCTGCTGGTAAGTCCTGTGTGATCCTGACTGCAGCTCCGCAATATTTGAACTGTATACTTCTGGCTGCTTGTAATATTTTTGCTTTGACTTGGGAGTTCTGGAACTTGGCTATAATATTCCTAGCGGCTGGTTTTTTGGGATCTCTTTCTCGGGGGGATCGGTGGATTCTCTCCATTTCTATTTTGCCCTCTGCTTCTAGAATATCAGGGCAATTTTCCTGTAGTAATTCTTTGAAAATGATGTCAAGGCTCTTCTCCTGATCATGAATTTCATGTATTCCAATAATTTTTAAATTATCTTTTCTAAGTCTGTTTTCCATATCAGTTGTTTTTTCAATGAGATATTTCACATTTTCTTCTAATTTTTCATTTTTTTGTTTTGAAGTATTGTATCTCCATTCTACATCTGAAAGATGTAGAGAGCTTTCTTATCTCTTTTTCCATCTGGCCAATTTTGCTTTTTAAAGCATTCTTCTCCTCAATAACTTTTTGAACTGTTTTATCCATTTGACCTAAGCTGGTTTTTAGCATGCTATTTTCTTCAGCATTTTTTTGGATTTCCTTGACTAAGCTGCTGACTTCATTTTCATGTTTTTCCTGCATCTCTCTCCTTTCTTTTCCTGGTTTTTCTTCCAACTCCCTCATTTGATTTTCAAAGTCTTTTTTGAGCGCTGTCATAGCCTGAGCCCAATTTCTGTTTTTCTTGGAGTCTTTAGATGCAGGAGCTTGTGCTTCCTCATCTTCAGACTGAGTATTTTGGTCCTTCTTGGGCTCATTTGCAAAATATTTCTCAATAGTCTTCCTTTGGTTTCTCTGCTTGCTCATTTTCTCTGCCTGGACCTGGTTTGGGGGTCCTTCCTGAGCTTTTGGGACACTCCCACAAGGGTCTCAGTGTGTGAGGCTCTGTCCTCCCTCCTGGTCTGTGAATGAACATAAATATCTCCCTCTGCCATGGGGCTGAGGTGGGGGGGGCCTGCTGTTCTATGGGGGGGCCTAGACTGCGATCAGGATCTGAATGTGGTCAGAGCCCCACAGTCCTGTTCCAGGGGCAGAGGACAGAGCTCTGCAGTCTCTCTTCATTCCCCTCCCTTAGCTCAGTGGGCTCATGACCTGGGGGCTCCTGCTTACAGTCTCAGCCTGCTTCTCTTTCCTGGATCAGGACTGGGGAAAGACCATGCTGCTAGCTGTGTGCCCTGAGGGCTGGGATCCACATGCTTGCTCTGGCAGAGGTCCCCTGCTGTTCCCCCACTTTGTGCCCGGTGCTCCTTGGGGTGCAGTTCAGGAGACTCCCCTGCTGCTGTGAGCTGAGACTCCCAGCACCCTGGGGCTGCCTCCAGGAGGCTGAAGTTCTTTGGCTCTGGCGAGCCACCCCTCTGACAGGCCGCCTCTCTGATCCCAGGGAGCAGAGCCTTTCTGCTCTTTTCCAGGTTACCTTGAGTAGGGGAACTGCCTCACTGGGTCCCTTTGTGAGTTCTTTCTCTCAAAAGTTTAGTTAGAGTCCTTAGCTTTTTTTATTTTATCAGAGAGCTCCTAAGACTCGATCCCTTCTTGTCGCCATCTTGGCTCTGCCCTCCTTCACCTCCAACCAAGGCAGTTTTGAGGGGAAACTTTATTTCTCTAAATGACTATATGAATAAAATAGAGAAAGGAGGAGATCAATGAATTGGGTATGCAACTAAAAAAACTGGAAAAAGAACAAATTAAAGATCCCCAATTAAATACCAAATTAAAAATTCTGAAAATTCAGGGAGATATTGATAAAATTGAAAGTAATAAAACTATTGATAATATAAATAAAACTAAGGTTAATTTTATGAAAAAACAGTAAAATAGACAAATTTTGGGTTAATCTGGTTTTAAAAAAAGAAAGAAGATAAACAAATTACCAGTATCAAAAATTAAAAGGGTGAACTAACGACCAATGAGGAACAAATTAAAGAGATAATTCAGAGCTACTTTGCTAAATTATATGCCAAAAAAAAAAATTGGATAACCAAAAAATTGGATTAACAGAGGAGGAAATGAATTATTTCAATAACCACATTTCAAAAAGAGAAATTGAAGGAACCATCAATAAACTCCCTAAGAAAAAGTCTTCAGGTCCTGATGGGTTTACAAGTGAATTCTACCAAACCTCTAAGGAACAATTAATTCCTATTCTACATAAACTATATTAAAAAAACAGGAGAGTAAAGAGTTCTCATGTCAAGCTCCTTTTCTGACATGAGCATAGTTCTGATACCTAAACCAGGAAGAACCAGAACAGACAGAGGAAATAATAGACCAACCTCCCTAATAAATATTGATGCAAAAATCTTAAATAAAATTTTAGCAATGAGACTACAGCAAGCTATTACTAAGATAGTACACCATGATTAGGTAAGATTTATGTCAGTTAGACAGAGATGATTCAACATTAGGAAAACACCCGAGATAATTAAACATATCAATAGTAAAACCAACAAAATTCATGTGATTATCTCAATAGATGCTTATAAAGCCTTTGATAAAATACAATATCCATTCCTATTAAAAATGCTAGAAAGTTTAGGAATAAATGGAGTTTTCCTTTAAATAATAAATAATATCTATCTAAAGCCATCAACAAATATTATAAGTAATAGGTGAAACAAGGATGCTACTTGATGCAATTGATGCAAATAGTGATAATGCACCATTACTATTCAATATAGTTTTAGAAATGCTAGCTACAGCAATAAGAGAATAGAAAGAAATAGAAGGAATCAGAATTAGCAATGAGGAAGCAAAACTTTCACTCCTTGCAGATGATATGATGAGAAAACTTGAGAAAATCATCTAAGAAACTCCTTGGAACAATTAACAAATTCAGCAAAGTAGCAAGATTTAAAATAAACCCACAAAAATCACCAGCAATTCTATATATGAACAATGAAGCCCAAGAACAAGAGAAAAAAAGAGGGATTCCATTTAAAATAATTATAGACAACAAGACAAAACAACTTCTCACCCAAATAAACTTAGATCTAAATAACTGGAATAATGTCAAATGATCATGGTTAAGTCGAGCTAATATAAGAAAAATTATAATTCTACCCAAGTTAAATTACTTATTTAGTTCCATACCAATCAAACTACCAAATTACTACTTTATTGAGCCAAAGAAAATAGTAACCAAACATCTGGAACAACAAAAAGGCAAGAATAGCAAGGAAACTGATGAAAAAAAATGTAAAGGAAGGTGGCCTAGCTCTACCAGATCTAAAACTATTCTATAAAGTAGCAGTTATGAAAACTGCCTAGTACTGGTTAAGAAATAGAGGAATGGATCAGTGGATAGGTCCAAAGGAAGTCACAGTAAATGACTACAACAATCTACTATTTGACCAACCCAAAGACATCAGCTTCTGGGATTAGAACTCACTATTTCACAAAAATTTTTGGGAAAACTAGAAAACAATGGCAAAAACTAGGCATAGATCCACATCTCACACCCTAAACAAAAATAAGGTGAAAATGGGTATAGTATTTAGACATAAAGAGTGGTACCATAGGTAAATTAGTAGACCAAAAAAATACTCTATCAGCTCTATGGAAAGGAGATAAGTTGATGACCAAACAAGCATTAAAGCACATTATAAACTGCAAAATGAATGACTTTTGACTATATTAAATTTTTTTGACTATATTAAATTAAAAAAAAATTTGCACTATTAAAATCAATGCTGCCAAAATTAGAATGAAAACAGAAAGCTGAGAACCAATCTTCACAACTAGGAGTCCTGATAAAGGTTTCATTTCTAAAATATAGAGAGAGAATTGCATCAAATTTATAAGGTCACAAGTCATTCCCCAATTGATAACTGTTCAAAGAATATGAAGACAGTTTCAAAATGAAGAAATTAAAGCTATATATTATCATTTGAAAAAATACTCCAAATCATTATTGATTAGAGAAATGCAAATTAAAACAACAATGAGGTATCATCTCACACCTACCAGATAGACCAAAATGAGAATAAAGGGAAAATAATCAATGTTGTAGAGGTTGTGGGAATATTGGAATATTGATGCATTGCTGGTGGAATTGTGAACAGATTCAACTTTTTCTGGAGAGCAATATGGAACTCTGCCCAAATCGTAATAAAACTGTTCATAACCTTGACCCAGCAATTCCGATTCTAGGTCTATATCCAGAAGAATTTTTTTTAAAAAAGGGGAAAAGTCCTACATGTTCCAAATATTTATTGCACCCTTTGTGTAGTAGCAAAGAACTGGAAATTGAGGGGATGCCCATCAATTGGGGTATGGCTAAACAAGTTATGGTACATGCATACTATGGAATACTATTGTTCCATAAGAAACTATAAATGGTCAGACTCTAAAGAAGCATGCAATAACTTACAAGATCCGATGCTGAGTGAAAGGAGTACAACCAAGAGAACAATGTACACATCAACAATAATTTGTGAGATGAACAAACTTGATGGAAGCACCTCCCCTTGACAGTCCATAGAGCTAGGACAATTGTATTAGACCAGCTTTGAGCTATGTTAGCCTCATCCAGAGGAAGAAAAACAAAACAAAACAAAACATACACACACACACACACACACACACACACACACACACACACACATACACATAAATGTAAAAACAACTCCGGCAGCTGATGAACACTGTATAAAAATTATTTTTTATGTATCTCTTTTCCTTAAGCCTAATTCCTCATACTGAAAATAACTAATACTAATCTGTAAACATGTTTATCAAAATATGTATGTACAATGCTAATCTGACTTTTTGCTGCGAAGGGGATGGGGGTGGGAAGGGAGGATGGAAGGAAATTTTGTAATTTGAAAATATGCATGTGCAAATGGATGAAAATAAATTTAAAAAGAAAAAAATTAAGTTATTTGGTTTCCAATGAATTTTTTGTTTATCTTTCTATTCCCTTTATTACATGTAGTTTTTATTCCATCATTATCTGAAAAGTATGCATTCATTATTTCTGCCTTTCTGCATCTTATTGCTATAGTTAGGATTTCTAAGTTTCTGCTTAACTGTTGGTAACTGGGTCGGTTTCCAGTTGCTGGGACCTAGGCTGCATTGTGGCTAGAAGCCTCTGGTTGACTTTTCTTCTCTCCAGCCCAGCTGTTTTATGTCATAGGACATGGTCAATTTTTGTATATGTGAAATGTACTGCAGATAAAAAGAATGATCAGTGGCTTTTGCAATGATGGATGATGGTCTGTTAAGAACACTATGGAAGAGTTTGGGCCATCTTTCTAGTATCAGGTCCCTATCATTAATCAATATGCCTCCATCAGCACTGAGTAGTTGAAATGTTCCATATGTCTTTGATACATAAATAGCTTTCAGAGCATCATAAAGAATTTTGGTTTGTTTCTGTCTGCATAAAATTGAATTTCATCTGTCTTCTTACTGAACCAAGAGTTCTGCATATCTCTAAGCTTCACTTGGACTTTACTTTTAATGGAATTAAATGCTGACTTCTTGGAAATGGATGAATTACCTTGCTGGTAAAACCCTGTGGAGTTCTCATTTTTCATTTAGCAGCTCCCCATCATTTTCATGAAACCAGTCTTAGTGTTTGTGAGTGTTCTGGCCCAGATGATTTCATTATGTATAAAGTCTCTAAGTACTCTAAATACAGGGATACCCTGAAGATCTCTCTTAAGAACTTTAAAGTTGATTATAAGACATGGGAGACACTGGCAGGGGACCAACCAACATATGATGCCCTCATCCAAAAAACTACTGAGCTCTTTGACCAGGGCAGAATTAAAGTAGCTCAAAGGAAATGTGAAATACAAAAGTTTAGAGTAAACACTCTAGGTGTTCACCTGGATTGTAGATGTCTGACCTGTGGTAGACTGAGCTCATATTGGTCTGATTAGCCACAGTCAGACACACTATAATTTGTTTCAAAAATAATGATGTCATTTTGGCCTTCTTCAATAAGGAAGGACAAAAACCAGCCTTAGATACACATATCCTCTAAGTACAATCTCTTCAACTGTATTCAACTGTATTTAACTATCATAAAAGAAGGGCAATTCTCAAGAGTAATGAGTTTTTTCTTTGTATTTAAATTGCATTTTTGGCTACTTGCATTATTTTCTCCTTTATTTGAGAATACTGGAATTTGACTCTGATAGTCCTTGGAGTTTTTATCCTGGGGTCTGGTCTCATTTTGGAATTCTGTGTATTCTATCAAGGAATATTTTATTTTTTTGACCTCGTATATCAGGACAGGTTTCCATGATAATTTCTTGAAAGATATTTTCCAGGCTTTTTTTTTTGATCTAGGCTTTCTGGTAGACAAATAATTCATAAATTATCTCTCCTGGATCTATTTTCCAGATTGTTTGCTTTTCCTAAAAGTTTCTTTACATTTTCTTCAATTTATTTTCAGCCATTTGATTTTGTTTGATGGAATCTTGATTAGTTTCTATTCAGCCAATTCTAATTCTTAGAATTTTATTTTCTTCAGTTAGCTTTTGTGTTTCCTTTTCTAGTTGGTTAATTTTACTTTTAGCTGAGATGAATTCCTATTCCAATTGGTCAATTTTATTTTTTGAAGAGTTACATTCTTTTTCCACTTGGTCATTTTTACTTTAAAGGAGTTGGTTTCTTTAGGCACTTTTTTTTCATAATTTTCCTGCATGGCTCATTTTTTTTTCATTTTTCATCTTCTTTTCTTGGATTTTTAAAATCTATTTTAAGCTCTTCTATGACATATGGGATTTGGAGTCCAATTCATAAACTCCTTTGAAACTTACTATGGAGGTAATCTCTCACTTCTTTCTTCTGAGATGCCATTTTTATCATCTCTATCTGAATAGTCACTCTATCGTTATCACTCCTTTTTTATTTTGATTCTTGAACTCTGTTCCTGGGTATAGGGAGTGTTGGCTTGAGTTTTTTGTGCTGGAGTTGCACTCTGATTCATGGATTTTCACTTGCCAAGATGTTACCTATGCAGCCCAGGCATTGCCTATGCAGAGGTTTGCTTCCTCCTTTATGTCCAGGCTCTGCCTATGCAGAGTTTGTTCCCCAATGTTCTCAGAGTTCAGACTTTGTCTGGCAATGGAACCTTCACTGCTAGCCTGCTATCTAGCTGCCAGGACCTGGGTTTCTACTTAACTCTTGGGAACTGGGTCACTTTCCAGTTGCTGAGACCTGGGCTGCACTGTAGCTAGAAGCCTCTGGTTGACTTTTCTTCTCTCCAGCCTAGCTGAACTTTACTTCCCATTTTCCCCTGAAGAGACAGATACTTACTGAAGATCTTCCACAATAGTTGAAAACTTATTTTTATCTTTTTTTTTGGTGGAATCTGTACTTTAATATCTATGTAGAGGCTTCATTTAATTTAAAGAGGGACTTTCATTTAATAATGTGTATGGGAAAATTCCTGGGAGCATGTTAAATTTATGCGCTATCTTGCCTCTGCCTCAGAAGTAAGAGCCTATTTTCTAAGTCATGGTTTACTGTCAAACTGAGACCTGTTAAAGACCTTAGCTTAACAAGGTCAAGGTCTCCCACACTACATCTGGAACCATTTTCAGTCATCCTGATCTATATCTAGCCACTGGACCCAAATGACTGTGGAAGAGAAAGTAAGGCTGATGAATTTGCACAGCTCTCCCTCACTTAAGTCCAATTCACTTATGCGGCATTGCATCACCTCCTGATGATATGGTTCTCTTCAAGAATGATGGGCAAACAACAAACAACAACCACCCACTGTCTTCTTATTATCTTTATGCATCCCCATCCCCACCCCTTTCTGGTTGCACTTCAGAATATCAATATATTGCTTTACTAAACTGCAACACTTAAGACTAGACAGCTAGATGGTATAGTGGATAAAGTGCATGAAGCAGAGTCAGAAGACTCCTTTTCCTGAATTCAATTCTGATCTCATTCACTTACTAGCTATATAACCTTAGGCAAGACACTTAACCCTTTTTTATTTCAGTTTCCTCATCTGGCAAATGAGCTGGAGAAGGAAAATGACAAAACATTCCATTATCTTTGTCAAGAAAATTCAAGGGGCAGCTAGGTGGCAGAGTGGATAAAGCACTGGCCCTGGAGTCAGGAGTACCTGTATTCAAATCTGATCTTGGAAACTTAATAATTACCTAGCTGTGTGGTCTTGGGGAAGCTATTTAACTCCATTTGCCTTGTAAAAACCTAAAAAAAAAAATTCCAAATAGAGTAATGAATTGATTGAAAATAACTGAACAACAACAAATTCCAAAAAACCTAGGATAGGAAGATAGGCAATAGTATGCAGGAATAGTACAGTAGGATTATCACCTTCCTTGTTCCAAACACTATATCTCACTTAATGCCCCTTGGTATGACATTAGCTTTTATTGTTGTTGTTGTTGTTGTTGTTGCTAGAGCATACTTTTTACTAATACTGAGCCCATGATCTGCAGAAACTACTAGATTTTTTTTCCAAGGAACAATTGTCTCCTTCATTTTGTCTTTGTGAAATTTAGTTTTGTTTTGTTTTACCTTAGGCATAAGATGACATTTATCACTACTGAATTTCAACATTGTGTTCTACCTATTATTCTAAAACTTTGAGTAATGGAGGCCTCTCCTGAGGTCATGGCCTAAATTCATTTCAGTCTCTTTAGGGAATATGACCTGTAGTTCATATTGAAGTTGATTCTGTTGCTTTCAAAACTGTTCCTTGGTTAGAACTGATAGCATGTGAAATAGCTAAACACCAAGATTGAGTTGACCTCAAAAGTTCTCATTTTAGGATGTATAGTGAGAAAAAAATTTAAAGATACCTATTTTGGGGAGACAGAGCCAAGATGTCTGAGTAAAGGTAGAGACTCACCTAAGTCTCCCTCACTCCCCACCCAAACCCCTCTATATACCTTTAAATAATGACTCTAAACAAACTGAGGGGGAAACCCACAATAAGACAGAATGAACAATTTTCCAACCCAAGAAAATTTCAAAAGTCAGAAGGAAAGGTCCATCACATCTCATTGAGAGGGGAGCACAGTCCAATAGAGGCTGCACAAGCACAGATTGAACAGCAAATGTGGAGCAAGCCTTGGAAACCCTTGAATAAGCAGTTACTTTTGGAACTCTCAACCCGAAGATGGTAAATAGTTAAATAACTAATCTGAAGGAGATTATAGGGATGCCTTTGCTAGCACTGAGGCAATACTCTGTTGCTTTGCCTCTACTCAGAACTGATAAGAATAGAGGCTTAGGTGGCAGACCCAGGGTAAGAAGAAGCAGTAGCATACCAGAGCTTCTAGTCACAGTGAAGAAGGGATTTTTCTTAGTCTGAGGGCAGAAAAGAGTGATTGTGATGACTCACAGCCAAGGCACAGAGGAAAATAGTAAATCTCTCTCCTTAGATCATTTCACCTAGGAAGAACTGAAAACTTACAGGTTCCTAGAGAAATCTCTGAAAACACCTGCAGAAAATACCTGAAGCTTCAGATGGTCTGCCATCCACTCTGGAAGCAAAACCCTACTTTAAAAAGCATTAAAAGTCAAATAGTAGATTGGAAAAATGAGTCAGTAACAGAGAAAAATATCTGACCATAGAAAGTTACTATTGTGAAAAGGAACCTTAAAAACACTTAGAAGAAATTTATGTATTTAAAACTCCTAAAACCAAAGCTTCTATGACAAATATAAATTGGTCTTGAGCCATGGAAGAGCTCAAAATGTATTTTGAAAAGCAAGTAAAAGAGGTAGAAGAAAATATGAGAAGAAAAATCAAAGCAATATAAGAAAATCAAGAAAATGAGTCAACAGTTTGGTGAAGGATACACAAAAAATACTGAAGACAATAAGACATTAAAAAAACAGACTATGCCAAATGATAAAAGAAGTACAAAAAGACAATGAGAAGAAGAATACCGTAAGGAGCAGAACTGGCCAAATTGAAAAGGAGGTACAAAAACTCACTGTAGAAAATAAATTACTTAAATTAGAACTGAGCAAATGGAAACTAATGTCTTTATGAGAAATCAAGAAGCAATAAAACAAAATCAAAAGAATAAAAAAAAGAAGACAATGAAATATCTCACTGGAAAAATAACTGACCTGGAAAATGGATACAGGTGAGATCATTTAAAAATTATTGATTACCTGGAAGTCATGATTAAAGTCATGATATTTTAAAGAAATTATCAGGGAAACTACCCTTATTCCTAGAACCAGAGGGTAAAAACAGAAATCAAAAGAATCCACTTCCCCATTACTAAAAAGGATCCCCGAATGAAAACTCCAAGGAATATTATAGCCAAATTTCAGAGCTCCCAGATCAAGGAGAAAAGATTGGAAGCTGTCAAAAAAATAACCATTCAAGTATCCTGAAACCACACTTGGGATAATACAAGATTTAGCAGCTTTTACATTAAGGAATTAGAGGACTTGGAATATGATATTCTAGAAGGCAAAACATTTTGGATTAAAAATAAAAATTACTACTTAGAAAAATTGAGTATTATCCTTCAGGAGCAAAAATAGATATTGAATGGAAATAGAGCAGTTTCAAGCATTCTTGATGAAAAGACCAGGATTGAATGGAAAATTTGACTTTCTAATCTAAGACTTAAGAAAAGCATCAAAATGTAAACAGGAAAGGAAAATCATAAAGAACTTAATAAGATTAACTGTTTACATTTCTACATGGGAAGATGATACTTTTAACTCATAAGAACTTTCTCATCATAAGGGCAGCTAGAAGAAGTGCACATACAAACATATGTATATATATATATATATATATATATATATATATATACATATATATATATATTTATATATATGTATAAAGAGGGAATAGATGTGAGCTGAATATGAAGAGAATATCAAAAAATAAAATTAAGAGGTGAATGAAGAAAGGGCTTGAGTAAAAAAAGAAATTGGTATAATGATGTAAATCATCTCACATAAAAGAGGCTATAAAAAACTTTGATAGGATAGGAAGAGGGGGAGGTGATGGGGTGGGAGTGAATCTTTCATTAGATTTGGTTCAAAGAGGGGAATAACATACACACTCAATTGATATAGAAATCTATCTTATAAAAAAGTAGGAAGGGAAGGGAATAAGAGAAGGGGGAGGGTGATAGAAGGGAGGACAGATTGGGGAGGGGTAATCAGAAGCAAAAGATTTTGAGGAGGGACAGAGTGATGTTTGTCCTTCATTCTCAAAGAAGACCACATCATCAGGGAAGGTGATGCCAAAACAAGCACATGAATTGAATTTGAGTGAGGGAGTACAATGATTAGTCATTAACCTTACTTTCTTCTCCAGAGCTATCTGGGTTCATTGGTCAGATATGAATCAGGATGACTTTCGATGGCCCTGGATGCGAGACAGTCAGGGTTAAGTGACTTGCCCAAGGTCACATAGCTTGTAAGTGTCAAGTGTCTGAAGCTGAATTCAAACACTAACCCTCCTGACTCCAAGGCCAGAGCTCTGTGCCACCCAACTGCCTCAAGAAAGAGGGACAGGGAGAAAGGAGAAAAGAGTGAATAGGATAATTGAGGGGAGTAGGATGGAGGGAAATAATATGGTTAGCAATAGTAACTGTGGAAAAATTTTTTTGACACATTTCTCTGATAAAGGCCTCATTTATCAAACATAAAGAAAAATGAATCAAATTTATGAAAAAAAGAATCATTCCCCAATTGATACATGAACTAAAGGTATGAACAATTTTAGCTAATCAAAGCTACCCAAAGGCATATGGGAAAAAATGTACTAATTCACTATAATTTAGAGAAATGCAAATTAAAATGATTCTGAAAATGACAAATATTGGAGGGGATATAAAAATGATATCTTAAGGCACTGTTGGTGGATTTGCAAATTGATTCAGATGTTCTGTAGAGCAATTTGAACTATTCCCAAAGGGCTATTAAAGCATGCATACTCTTTGACCTAGCAATACCACTACTAGATCTATATCCCAAAAGAGATTCTTTAAAAAAGGGAAAAAACCCCTATAAATACAAAAATATTTATAGCAGCTCTTTTCTGGTGGCAAAGAATTAGAAATTGAGGGGATGCCCACCAGTTGGGGAATGGCTAAACAAACTGTGGCATGTGATTATAATGGATTACTTTTATTCTATAAGAAATTTTGAGTAGGACACTCACAAAAATATGGAAAGACTTACATAAGCTGATGCAAAATGAAATGTGCTATGTAAAAAATAACAGCATCATTGTAAGATGATCATCTGTGAATGATTTAGCTATTCTCAACAATACAAAGACCCAAGACAACTCTGAAGTACTTATGGTAAAAAAAATGCTATCCATTCCCAGAGAAAGAATTGATGAAGTCTGAATATAGATTGAAACATATTTTTTAAATTTCCTTTATTATTCTTGAGGTTATTTTTTTCATGGGGGGGGGGGAGTAAATGTTTTCTTTCACAACATAGAAATACTTTGCATGACTCCCCATGTTTAACTCATATCAAATTGTTTGCCTTTTTGATGAGGAGAATGAGGATGGAGAAAAGGGGAGAATTTAGAACTCAAAAGTTTCAAAGCAAATGCTGAAAATTGTTTTTACATATAACTGGAGGAAAGTAAAATTGAAAAAAATCCCCATTATTTAAACTCAAGTTTAAAAGTAATTAGGCATATTGACCCATGGCCTGCAGACAGATTCCTAGTGGCATTACACCATCTACTTAGTGCTGATCAATTAATATCTGCTCCATAACCAAAGTCATCCAACCTGCTCAGAAGACTCATGACTTTCTTAATATCATTTAGCCCAGATTTCTTCATTTCACCTAAAAAACAAGATAGCTTGGGGGCTTTGCCAAACATTTTATTGAAATCCAGCTATGCTTCATCTTTGGGGTTCTTCTGATCTGCCAGTCTTCTTTGACAGTTATTCTGTCAAAAAATGACAAGAAGTTAGTCTGACATGCCCCGTTCTGGAAGAAGCCATGCTGATTTTCAAGTGATCATTGTTTATCTTTCTAAATGTTCTCAAATCGTCTTTGTTAACAGTGTGTCCCCAAATTATGCCAGGAATAGAAGTTAAATTCACAGATGCTTAATTTGTAGACTCTCCATATTTTCCTTTTTAGAAATTCATCATATTTGTGCTGTCACAATCATGTGCCCTTTGCCATGATTTTTAGCGATTACTTACGGTAGTCTAACAATCATACCAGGCACATTTTGTAGTACCTATAGCATACTTCCTCAGGGCCTGGTAACTTAAACTCTTTGGGGACACAGATGCTCCCTTACTATCACATTACTTATTATTCAACTCCCTATTAAAAATTTTGTTCTCTCTTTTCCACAGCAAACATTTTACTCCTTTGAAGAGAAGATGTAGGATGAGTTGGGTAGTTGAGGTTTTCAGTGCAATTCATTATCACTATTCCATCACTGAGAAGTAATATTATCTTTTTTTTTGACCCTCTTTTTGTGCCTCAATAGAACATAAAATACTTTTAAAATATTATCCTTAACCTTTATAAACTCAGTTCTTTTGGGGGTTTGGTATTTTAAAAGGCCCAGGGCACTCTTGTTTAAATCTTCCATTTCTGTTCTTGCTTTCACTTGACATTTATATTTCATTAAAAATCTAAATTGTTAATGAGATACCTGTGCAATAACAGATCCCTTTTTCTGTGTCTTTTCAAAATTTTTTTTTCATTTTTCTTGACTGGACTTCTCTTTCCACTGGATTAGCCCACTCAGATCCAATCTCAGAAATTCTTGAATACTTATCAGACTTTGACTGGGGTTTCCTCTCTTCTATGATGATGGAGTGGTCACAGTTTCTTAAAATTGCTGTTAATTCTACTCCAGCAACTATTTTCTCTCTTTTCTGTGGATCTTTTTTGTGATTTCTAATTAATGGTAATTTAGAGCATTATTTTTATATGAATTTAGATATTATTTTTTATATGACTATAGATAGTGACTTCTTGTCAATTCCTCTGCCTTCTAGAGGGTAAAGTTCTTGTTAAAGCAAATAATGTTTTTCAGCTGTTAAGTTTTGACTTCATTGTCATAGATGCTTGAATTAACCCTATTCCTGAAATAACCTTAATAGCCATTGAAGTGTTTTCTTCTTTAAGGACTATAACTTTTGCACATTTCTTTAATTTCTGCAGAATTTAAAAATGTGACAAAAGAGTTCAATGAAACACATGTGTATGACACAAAATTCAGTATTCAAATGACAGAAAGCTAGCTACAGATGGAGAAAGAACGTCAATCTGATGTCATCGGGTCAAAGGTAAATATTCTGAGTCAGCCCAGTATCAGATGAAGAATATACACATGATCAGTATTGTCACAAAATGAAATTATATCAAAATGATTGCTTGTTTTAACTAAGTAGCATAACAATGTAACTTTATTATCTATACTTTTTGCATACATATTTGTTACCTAAGAATGTGAAAAAACCCAAAATTTACTACCCAATCAAGTTACTATTACATTCTCCTCTCATTTTATACCTTAAAGTAAAATCCTAAATTCTTTGTCTTCATTTGGATGACTCTCTAGGCTCACCTCTAAGTTTGCTACATTTATTCGCTGGATTGGGTATTTAGTTACTGTGCTAAATTACTTAATTGAATTATGCTGAGCAGAAATCAAATTATCCAATTAGAACTTATTAAATACATTACTTCATTTTGCTTACTGATCTCCAGACATCTTTTTTTCATTTCTTTTTTTGTATTTATATGTAAAACTAATTTTCAGCTTTCATTTTTTGTAAGATTTTGAGTGCCTCTCCCTCCCTTCTCCCTCCCTCACTTCCCTTTTCCTTCCCCAGGATAGCAAGTGATCTGACATAGTTAATATGTGTACAATTATGTAAAACAATTTCCACATTAGTCATATTATGAAAGAAGAATCAGAACAAATGGTAAAGTGTGCGAAAGAAAAACAAAACATTTTTAAAAAGTGAAAATAGTATACTTCAATTGACATTCAGACTCCATAGTCCTTTCTCTGGATATGGATGTTATTTTCTAACAAAAGTCTTTTGGAAATGTCTCTGGTCACTGTAATATTAGGAAGAGCTAGGTTGCTAGGTTTATCATAGTTGATCATCACACACGGTGTTACTGTTGCTATGAATTATGTTCTCCTGATTCTTCTCAATTCACTCAGCATTAATTCATGGAAATCTTTTCAGGTTTTTTTCTGAAATCTGTCTGCTCATGATTTTTTACAGAACAGTAGTATTCCATCACATTCATATACTACAACTTATTTAGCCATCACCCAATTGATGGGCATCCCCTCAGTTTCCAATTCTTTGCCACCACAAAAAAAGAACTGCTCTAATATTTTTGTATATTTACATTTTTGTATATTTTCCATTTTTTAATGATGTCTTTGGGGTATAAATCTATAGTGCTTTAGCTGAATCAAGGAGTCTGGTTTTATTTGATCATAGTTCCAAATTGTTCTCCAGAATGGTTGGATCAATTCACAACAGCGCATTGGTGTACAAGGTTTCCCACATCCCTCCCAACACTTAATATTTTCTTTTTCTGTCATAATAACCAATCTGATTGGTGTGAGGATGTATCTCAGAGGCATTTTAATTTGCATTTCTCTAATAAAAAGAGATATAGAGCATTATTTTTTCATATGATTATAGATAGCTTTAAGTTGTTTTCTCTGAAAACTGACTTCATATATTTGATCATTTATCAGTTAGGGAAAGACTTATTTCCTTATAAATTTGACTCAGTTTTTAATATATTTTTAGAAGTAAGGCCTGTATCAGAAGCCCTGGCTATGAAAATTGTTTCCCAGTTTTCTGCTTTCCTTCTAAACTTGACTGTATTGTTTTGTTTGTGCAACAACTTTTTAAATGTAATGCAATCAAAATTATCCAGATATCTTCTTGTATATCCTTATTCACTTTGACTTCCCCATCTCCATTCTGATTCATTTTTTAAAGAAATAATGGTTCTTATTAGAATTGTGTGTAAAATATGAATAATAGGTTCTAAATGAGTTTCTTTCCTAATAATAGGAACAGCATGAGATTTGCAATCTTTATTTTGACTACCCAGAGAACTTGCATGAGTACTCTCAAGCATTCTAAATTGTTAGTAATACATAATATTTTTTTTCAGGATTTTCTTGGAGTGTACTTAGCCTGTTGGTTTCTGATTTATCCTTTAAAATGTGTGGGCAGAAGTGAAGAGGGCATAAGATTTTAAATACTTCTACTTTATTTTATCTCAATGCTGTCTCTTCCAGCAGGTAATAGTGATTTAGAAACCCTTAGGATAAAACTTTCTATCTTTGCTTTTTGTCCTAAAGGAAAGAATCAATTAGCCCTGTAGGATTTTTATGAGCCTCTAGAATCAGGTGTGTAAAGTAGGTTGGAGGACCAACCAAGTTGCTTCTACACAGATCTGACTTGGAGTTACACTTCAATCAATCAATCCACAAACCTACTAAGTACCTACAATGTATCAAGAACTGGGTTAGAAGTTAGAAATAACAATGTGAAGAATGAAATAACCCTATTTCCAAGAAGCTAACAAAATCATTCCTAAAATTCTTAGAACTGAGGACAGAATTTACCTTTTTTAAACCAGGCTAAAGCTGATCACTTATATGTCACTTATTTTGCAAACAATTTGATATAATTGATCTTACTCTTAGCACACATCTGAACCCAATCATTTTAAGGTGAAGGTAATAAGAATTTATAGTCTCAATCCCTGTTCCTTTGAGAAAGAGGAGCCAGAGGGTGATGTCCTATATTAAGTCAGACAAGCCAGGGGACAACTAGAATAAAAGTGATTTTGCATAGTTATATACTGATTAGAAGCTTTCAGCTATTTTCAAACTTCACTACTTTCAAGTTCTTGATTTTTTTTGTTCATGATATTGTTGTTGGTATTTTACTAGGAAGGCCAGATCCTCTATAAATGTACATGATATATAAAAATCATGAACTCTTACAGTTTGAAGGGATTTTGCATACATCTAGTCTAGTAATTCTCAAATCTTTTGGTCACAGTTTTTATTTTACTATTTTTACCATTTACAGTTTTTACACTATTAAAAATTATTGAGAAATACCCCCAAATTCTTGTTTATATGAGTTATATCAATGAATATTTGCCATACTAGAAATTAAAACATCTTACTAGTATTATGAAAATAGTTTTGATCTAATGGACAATTTTAAAGGGTCTCAGGAACTTTCAGTGATCTGAGGGTCATTCTTTCAAAACTACTCATCTAGTCCAACTCTTTCCAATCCTTACTTTACATTACAGAAACTTGGGCCTAGAAAAGAAAAATGATAGTTAACTGTACTCTAAGCCAACTCTCAGAGGTTGTTTTCATAAGCTAAATGTTTTATAACCAAAATTAATTTTAAATATTTTAAGAATTTTAAGTAGGTTCAAAAAGCTTTTGGGAAAGAGGGGCATAGGAGGACAGGGTAGAGAATCAAGAGAGAGGCTTCATTTAAAACAAATCATTCAATTTACCCTTCAAAATAATCTGTTTAATTAGGGCCTTGGAGAGGCAGAGAGAGAGAGAGATATCTTTCTGACCCTCAGTCAGTCCCTCTTCTCTCTGCCTAGAGAAGGATGAAAAGAGAGGGAGAAATTGGTCAGAGTTACCCTGAACCTCCCCTGATAATGATAACAATCAATGTCATAAACTAGGGTGATCCAATAAGCCTGGCTCCCTATGGCTTTGTGTTCTGGAAGATTCTGGTTACCAGTTTCCTTTTTCTAACTATTTGGAACTTCTACTTAATAGACTGGGGTCCCAGATCCAGTTTGATTAAAGTAAGAGAGATGTTAGTCATACATTGTCAATTCTTGAATATGTTCTTATAAAAACTCAGCTTTCTTTTCCAGAACAATCTCTAACCCTTCCACCAGATAGGATGCTATGTTGAATGTTTAAAAAAAAAGCATTTATGAAGTGCTCACTATCTGCTAAACCCTCAAAATACAAACAGAAAAAGCAAAACAATTGTTGTTGTCATGGAGTTTATCCTGTAATTAGAGGATATAACACATAAAATGAAAAGTAGTTGCTGGGCAAATGGAAAGACCCAGATAAATTAAGGGTGCTTTAGTAAGGCAAGTGGCAAGTGGTATATCAATAGGTTAGATGATGATTCTTAGGATCTAGAAGGTATAGAAACGGAACATATGGAAAAACCTGGAAGATATTAGGAGGCAATGTCAGGGCTCATGGTAAGATCTAAGTGTCCTCTGTCTCTCTACAAAGAATAGATTTGGTGACTCTCATATCATCTAGGTATTGTGAGCAAGTTGGTCAAGCAACCCAGATTGGATCTTAGAACCTAGAGTAAGAGGGTTTTGCAAAGAAGTCAGGAAAGGAGGGTATCCCACCCAGGTGTTTAGTTTACAGAAGTAATATTTTTAAGTGTTTATTTAATTTCCTAAAGACAATGCAACAAAATTATGCTAAATTAAAAAAATTAAAATAAATTAATTAAATTATAAAAATAAGTAAAATTACTTATTATGTTTTTTCTTTTTATAATTTATTTTTTATTCTCATTTTGTACAAATGTTTTTTTACATTGATAAAATATTCTTGTTTACAAGTAAACAAAATACCCCTCCCCCCCATGAATATAGATAGACTTGCTTGGGCGAAAAAAGTAATGGGGAGAGAAAAAAAATTAAAATAAAAAAAATAATAATAATAATTGTAGGTATGGCCAGGTGGTGCAATGGATGAAGCACCAGCCCTGGAGCCACTGGCACCTGAGCCCATATCCAGCCTCGTAAACCCAACAATCACCCAGCCATGTGACATGCAAGCCACTGATCCCCACTGCCCTGCAAAAACCAAAAAACGAAAGAAAAAAAGACCCAAAATAAAATAAAATAGTAATAATAGTAGGGGTGGCTGGGGGGCAGACAGAGCATTGGCCCTTGAGCCAGGAGCACCTGGGTCCAAATCTGGCCCCAGACACCCAAAGGTCACCATGCTATGTGGCCCCAGGCAGGCCAACCAGCCCCACTTGCCCTGCACTCTCCCCCAAATAATAATAACAAAAAATGTGCTTCAGTCTTTGTTCCAACACCAACAACTCTGTCATGGGTGGATTATATTCTTTATGATAAGTCCATCACAAAACTTACTTCCATATTTTTCCACCTTTGCCATTGCTGATTGCAACTCCCTCCTTTCTTATTTCTCCACTACCATGCACTAGATTTTCTCTCTCCTTTCACTCTGACTCTGCTGTAGGGTAGCGGAGTAGTGCAGCAGACAGATCCCTGGTCCTGGGGCCAAGAAGACCTGAAGCCCTCTACCACCCCTTAGGCCCAGAATCCACCTGGCCCTGTGGTCCTGGGCAGGCCTTCCAATCCCAGCCCCTTGCAAGAAGTAAAAATGAAAATGTGTTATATCTGACCACTCTCCCCCCATGATCCATCCTCTCCTCCTTTATTCACATCTCCACCCCTCCCCCCTGTGTTCCCCCCTCCTTCTTACTCCAGATGTCTATACCCCATTGAGTATATATGCTGTTTCCTCTCCTAGCCATCTCTGATGAGAGCAAAGGTTCCCTCATTCCCCGTTGCCTCCCCCATTCCATATCATTGCAATAGCTCATTGTAATAAAAAATATCTTATTATGTGAAATATCTTGGACTATTCGCCCCTCTCCTTTTTCTTTGTCCCATTCCATTTCCCTTTTTTTCCTATTGACTCCATTTTTATACCATATTTTATCTTCGAATTCAGCTTTCTCCTGTGCTTCTACTATAAAAGCTCCCTCTACCTGTTCTATTAACTGAGAAGTTTCATATGAGTATTATCAGTGTCATTTTTCTATGCAGGAATACATGCAGTTCATACTCATTAAATCCCTCATATTCCACCCCCCCCTCCTCCAATCTCCATGCTTCACCTGAGTCCTGTATCTGAAGATCAAACCTTCTGTTCAGCTCTGGCCATTCCAAAAGGAACCTTTGAAATTCCCCTGGTTCATTGAAAGTCCATCTTTTTCCCTGGAAGAGGACATTCAGCCTTGCTGGGTAGTTCATTTTTGGCTGCATTCTAAGCTCTTTTGCCTTCAGGTATATTGTAATCCAAGCCCTACCAGCTTCCAATGTAGTTGCTGCTAAGTCCTGTGTGATCCTGACTGCAGCTCCACGCTATTTGAACTGTGTACTTCTGGCTGCTTGTAATATTTTTGCTTTGACTTGGGAGTTCTGGAACTTGGCTATAATATTCCTAGCGGCTGGTTTTTTGGGATCTCTTTCTCGGGGGGATCGGTGGATTCTCTCCATTTCTATTTTGCCCTCTGCTTCTAGAATATCAGGGCAATTTTCCTGTAGTAATTCTTTGAAAATGATGTCAAGGCTCTTCTCCTGATCATGACTTTCAGGTATTCCAATAATTTTTAAATTATCTTTCCTAAGTCTGTTTTCCATATCAGTTGTTTTTTCAATGAGATATTTCACATTTTCTTCTAATTTTTCATTTTTTTGTTTTGAAGTATTGTATCTTGATTTCTCATAAAATCAGCAGCCTCCCTCAGTTCCATTCTACATCTGAAGGATGTAGAGAGCTTTCTTATCTCTTTTTCCATCTGGCCAATTTTGCTTTTTAAAGCATTCTTCTCCTCAATAACTTTTTGAACTGTTTTATCCATTTGACCTAAGCTGGTTTTTAGCATGCTATTTTCTTCAGCATTTTTTGGATTTCCTTGACTAAGCTGCTGACTTCATTTTCATGTTTTTCCTGCATCTCTCTCCTTTCTTTTCCTGGTTTTTCTTCCAACTCCCTCATTTGATTTTCAAAGTCCTTTTTGAGCTCTGTCATAGCCTGAGCCCAATTCCTGTTTTTCTTGGAGTCTTTAGATGCAGGAGCTTGTGCTTCCTCATCTTCAGACTGAGTATTTTGATCCTTCTTGGGCTCATTTGCAAAATATTTCTCAATAGTCTTCCTTTTGTTTCTCTGCTTGCTCATTTTCCCAGCCTGGGCTTTGTTTTGGGGGTGTTTCCTGAGCTTTTGGGACACTCCCACAAGGGTCTCAGTGTGTGAGGCTCTGTCCTCCCTCCTGGTCTGTGAATGACCATAACTGCCCCCCTCTGCCACGGGGTCGAGGTGGGGGGCCCGCTGCTGTTCTATGGTGGGGCCTAGGCTACGATCAGGATCTGAATGTGGTCAGAGCCCCAGAGTCCTGTTCCAGGGGCAAAGGACAGAGTCCAGTCTCTCTCTCTTCACTCCCTTCCCTCAGCTCAATGGGCTCATTCCCTGGGGGCTCCTGCTTACTGGCTCAGCCTGCTTCTGTTTCCAGGTCTGGGCTGGGGAAAGACCAAGCTACTGCTTGTGTGCCCTGAGGGCTGGGCTCCACGTGCTTGCTCTGGCAGAGGTCCACCACTGTTCCCCCACTTTGTGCCCAGTACTCCCCGGGGTGCAACTCAAGAGACTGCCCCACTGCTGTGGGCTGTGGCTCCCAGCGCCCTGGGGCTGCCTCCGGGAGGCTGAAGTTCTTTGGCTCTGGTGGGCCACCCCTCTGGCAGGTGCCCCTCAGACCCCGAGGAGCAGAGCCTTTCTGCTCTTTTCCAGGTTACCTAGAGTAGGAGAACTGCCTCACTGGATCCCTTTGTGGGTCCTGTCTCTCGAAAATTTAGTTAGAGTCCTTAACTTATGAGTTTTATCAGAGAGCTTCTAAGACTGGATTCCTTCTGGTTGCCATCTTAGCTCCGCCCCCCCTATTTATTATATGTTAATTATATAAATGTAGTATATTTTATATGGATTACATTTGGTTATAATATTGTCTTATTACTGTGTCTATTCTTCACAGTTATATTGATTATTCCTTAAAGTAATTTATATGCTTTTCATTTTTATTATTTACCTGATTTTTCATCCATTTCTGCGCAGATCATTGCATTTTGTGCCCTCATTCCCTAGTTCCAGGATCCCCATTTGGTCTACTGCCATTTAATGCTTCCTGTAACAGCATGAGAATGCTAATAGCTTACCTTTCTAGAGAGCCCTCTATGGAGTACAAAATGCCAAACTCAAAAACACCATCTGAGATATAGGAAGTTCAATTATTATCTCCATTTTGCTATTAAAGAAACTGAAACCATCAAGCACTTCTGACTAGTTCAAGACCTCCTAACTAAGTGGCTGTCAATACTAGGGGTCTTAGAAATGGAGGACTTTGAACTAGAAGTCCATTGTTCTGTCTGTTATAATGTTATACCAATATGATACAACATGCATTTCCTTCCCTAAACTGGTATATGGGCTGTTACATAATCTAAGGGTATTTGCTGCAGTCTTTATAGTGTACTGGAATTCTGTAAGAACATAGATGAATTCCTTAGGTTAGTACTAGATTTTTTTTCCCCTTTATAAACTCATTTTAGAATGAAATTATTTTATTAAACAGTTTAGGCTTTGAAGGCAGATATATGGACTTAAAAACAAGAAAACAAGTATATAAAAACAACCTTGTGAAACAGATTAGCAACTCTCATGTGGGAAAGTTTCAAAAAGTTAAAAAGAGTTAAATCCATAGGTACCTGAAGGCCAGACTGTGCAACATCTTGCAATCAAAGATCTTCCTCATTGTTTGAACTCAGGAAGCTAACCTGATTAAGTTATCTGAGAAACATCGTGTCAAGAGGCTTTTGAAAATTGAAATAGGCTTTAATTTTTCTGCTAGTTTTGAGAGTTCCAGATTTTTCAAACCTCTTCAGAACAGCAACTAGAGTGTCAGATACTTGTTTGAGGGTAGTTTTGTTACAAGATTTGACAATGTCAAACAGCTTATAATATATGTCTTAGGAGAAAATTTTTGCCAAGGGAAATAACATTGACTTCTACTCAGAGGGAATGTTTGGTACTTATTTGGACTTAGAATAAACTCAGGCTATATAACTTTGGTGAAGGGTTTGCCCTATGGAACAAAACAAAACAAAACAAAACAAAACAAAACAAAAATAAACAGAAAAGAAAAGAAAAACTGCAGCATACCAACAGCAAGTTTTGCACATAGTTCTAACTTGTCACTACTCCTAGATAAAAATTCGTTAGTTTTTGGTCAAAAGAATATAATATGATAAACATTTATTACATATTTTTGTAGGGCTCTTATTGTGCTGCGAACACTAGAAATTGAGAAAGTTTCAGAAGTCCTAGAAACTGGACTCTGGTCCTGCTATAAGAGAAGATTTAATGTTCTACATGAGACGTGAGCAGGTCACTACTAACTAGTGGATCAGAGAAGACTTTTTATAGAAGTTATTATTTCAGTTGGTCTTTGCTTGTCAATTTTCCTATTCTTTAAAAATGAGGGAGTGTATCCAGAGTGATGGAATAATGTTCCAGGAAATAGCCAACAAACATTTATTAAGCACATTTTTTTCAGGTACTGCATCAAACATTGGAAATACAAATTCAAGCAAAAAGAAAGGTGGTTTGATCCTCAAGGAGTTTACATTCTAATAGGGGAAGGCAACATATAAAAGGGGAACTGAAAATTAGGAAGAAGAGGAAGGAGGTCCTGTAGCATGGTAATATTATCTGGAAAGTAAGATATGACTGATCTGGGGCCTTTCCCCAAAACGGAGGTTCCCGGAAGAATTAGTCAATGAGACAGAGTCTGCAGGAGTAGTAGGAAGCAATGAGAGTAAAAAGGTATAAGGGGTAGTGATTCACTTTGATCAGAGTGTGAGTGTGTGTGCACAGAGAGGAAAAATATAAAAAGAACCTGACAGATGACTTTTTGCAAAAAAGAGTATTCATAAACTCTACCCATCATGTGGACCATTCCTCAATGAGTATGCTCTTAAAACATTTAAGTTAATAGCTTTCCTTTATGAAAAGAAAGAGAGGTTCAGAGAAAGCCATACTTTTGCCTGTTTAAAAACTCATAGCGTGGAAACATGGTACAATTAAAAAAATATTGAATTTAGAATCAAAGAGCCTTTGTTAAAATACTGTCTCTGCCAATACCCTGTATCTCTTTGGGCAAATCATTTAATGTCTAAGACTTTTGTTTCTTCACTTATAAAATGAATAGTTTCAGCTACTGAATCCCTAACACAGATTGAAGAGACTAAATATTCTCTTAAGCCCCTTCAAGTTCTAAATCTATGAATGAATGAAATAGACTCTTGAAATCACATGTATTAAGAACTGACTATTATGCCAATTATTTTACTAAGATCCATGAATGCAAATTTAAAAGGGAAAAGAGTCTCTGCCTTGGAGGAGCTTATCTTCTAAGGGAAAGAGACAATACCTAGAGTGGAATGGAGGCAGGAGGATACTTTTTGACTTGCATGAGTCAAGCTACGGAAGAATAGGTTGATACATTCTTTGTAGTACACTTGATTCTATGATTGTATTATGCTATAAAATTAATTTCAAAATTGTCAAGAGAGGTTTAGCTCCTGTGCATTCCCTTTGTACTGTCTCTGGGTCTCTATCCCAAAGAGTTCATAAAAAAGGGGAAAAGGACCTAAATGTACACAATTATTTATGGAATTGGAAATTGAAGGGATGCCCATTAATTGAGAATGACTGAATAAATTTTAGTATATGAATGTAATGGAATACTATTGTGCTATAAGAAATGATGAGCAGGTGGATTTCAGAAAGCATTAGGAAAGACTTACATGCACTGATGCAATATGGAAATATGTTTTCATGATTGCACATATATATAATCTTTATCAAATTGCTTCCCATATTAGGGAAGAGGGAGGAGAAAGAGGAAGGAAGAAATATTTGGAACTCAAAATCATAAAAAATGAATGTTAAAAATTGTCTTACATGTAATTAAAATACTATTAAAAATTAAAAAGTAAAGAGAGAACAATAAGAAAAAAAGAGGTTTAGCTCCTTTTAAATAAAAGGAAGTTTTTGTGAAATGATGAAATTAAAACAATTATATTTATCATTAAAGTTTTTAACAAATAAAGTTTTCAACAAATAAATTTAATTTTAAAAAATTTAAATTAAAAGTTTAGTATAATAGCAATGAACAAATTATGAATTGATTGATGGAGATAATTAAATAATCAATTAATAAGGATTTATAAAGACTTACTAAGTATTGAAATGAAAGAACAATAAATGGTCCTGTTACTGAGCTAAGCACTGGGGATAGAAATAGAAAAGTAGGACAATCTTTACCTTCAAGGTGCTTACATTGTTGTGGGGTGATGCGAAGATGACAGAACTTGCATGAGAAAAACATTTTTAAATGTGGACTCTTTACTGAAAAGGAAGGAGAACTGGATGGAATAGTGACTTTGTCAAAAGCAACTGTTTCCTGCTGAAATGGAAGTAAACTAATTCTAATAGGGGGAAAAATATGATAGTTTTACACCAAATCAAAAAATGGCTTTTTTCCTTCTTTTCTGTTCTGACTAAAAGGAAAGAGATAGAGACTGGTGGGAAGCTACCAATAGTAAACTAACTCTCTTTGGACTTGTTTAGTGAATGTGCAGAAGGTAGCCCCAGATAAGAATGTTAATCATTCACAGCTTTGACAATAGGTGGCTTCTAACAGTTTTGCTTCTTAAATACTTGGAAATCTCTCTATTACTCTTGGACTTTCAGCTTCTCTGTTCAACAGCTCCTACATTCCAGCCTCTAGTCTTTAATCTTGTTTTTCAGATAAACCCCAACTGCTAGAGGCTAGAGGGTTTGTTTTAACTCCTGAATAGGTACAGCACTGAAATAAAGGGAACACTGGAAGTTTCTAAAACCAAAGTAAGGAAAAGGACCAGAGTAAGATTTGAAGGCAATGGAAACTCAATAGAGCTTATAAAAAAGTCAATAGTTCCTATATCAGTACAAATCCTTATGTTTCTGGAAATCTATAAATAAAATTGTTATTTCTGTTACTAGTAATAAAATAATAGCAATAAATGTTAGAGCTGAAAGAACCTCAGAACCATCTAGTCCAACACTTTATTTTAAAGATGGGGAGACTGAGGGGTGAGCAGTTAGGTGGCATAGTGGATAGAGCACTAGCCTTGGAATCAGAAAGGCCTGAGTTCAAATTCAGCCTAGCTGTATGATCTTGGGTAAATCACCTAATCCCATTGCCTTGCAAAAAAACCAAAACAAAACAAAAAGATGGGGAGACTGAGTCCCAGGTAGTAGAAA
The DNA here is from genome assembly GCF_037893015.1 of Macrotis lagotis. Taxonomy (NCBI): domain Eukaryota; kingdom Metazoa; phylum Chordata; class Mammalia; order Peramelemorphia; family Peramelidae; genus Macrotis; species Macrotis lagotis. The sequence goes on from NC_133658.1 coordinate 586,233,886, forward strand.
AGACTTGTCAGTGTGTTGTCTTCTTGTGAATATGAAGATGACACTGCTGAAATAGTTCTCAAAGAAATGTTAAGAGTTTTATATGTGATCATTCTTAATTTGCCCAATTTTTTTGTAACACATTGTGAAGAATACACTAATCTCCTTGACCTGCTACAGAAAAAAAGCCTCAGGGAAGCTGAAAAGAAAAGTAACACTTTAAGAAGATATTAAGTGTCCTTCAGTTCCTCAGAAGTCTTCCCTTCCCACCTACATTAGGATGAATCAGCACCAGTTCTCAGGCATAGGTTCCTGGCTATCTTTCTTCAATACCTGATCTTTCTAGATCCAGACTTATAAAAAAACAGTCAGACTTTATTGATGAGGGAAAGTTCTTCCATTCCTTCTAGGGACTATAATGGAGTGCCAGTTCTACCCGGAGGCCCAATAGCCTAGTTTCTATCATTCCCCCGATTGCTCTTTATTTTGTTGCTTTCAATAAAGTTACTTACTTTTCTGCTTTATTATGAACTTTATATGGCCTTGAATTGAGCTTTTGATATTCCTAATTTTCCTAAGTCTGTAACACATTTAAAGAATTGTTGATCAGGAGAAGGGATATGATCATATACTGTACAAAGCTAAAATCACAAATCAAAAGGTTTAGTGCTTTAAGTACCATGAAGATGGTCTAATCCAACATTTTCGTATAACAGTTAAGGAAATTAAAACCCAGAGAAGTATAGAGACTTGTCTGAATTCACACATATAATAAGGAAAAGAATTAGAATAAGAATCCAAATCCCTTGACATCAGTTTTAATATTGTTTCTACAACAATATGATCACAAAGTTGTGGTTGCGGCCTCATCTTTAATGCTAGAGTATTGGGTTTCCATTTAGTTTATTGGTTAGAGTAGTGTTCTCCAAAGTGGAGCCCTGACCCTAGGGAGGTGCAAGTAGGTGGCCCAATGAATAGAGCAAAGTGCCTGAATTCAGTAAGATCTGAGTTCAAATATAGCCTTAGACACTAGCTATGTGTCTCTGTTTGCCTCAGGTTACCTCAGCTGTAAATTGAGTATATTAATATTTCCTCAAAAGTATATAAATAATATATATATATATATATATATATATATATATATATATATATATATATATATCCCTTGCTACATAGTAGGTACTTAGTATATCCTTATTCATCTCCCAACAGACCTTAGCAGTACTCCAAGAAGATTTTTACATGATTCCAAGGAGACATGGAATAAAAATATGAGCAGAGCAATCTATTATCTTAAGAGTGAAACAATATCTATATTATCATTTCACCTTGCTACCCTCAAAATAGTGCTGTCATTATTATTCCAGTACATTGAACAGTACCTTGCAAATAGCAAATGATTAATGTGTGTTGGGTTGAATTGACAAAACTGTAGATGCTCAACAATAAATTTTCTAACCTATGTTTCTGCCATCTATAAAACTTCAGACCTTTGTGAAAGATTGTAGATTTTTCCATTACTATAGGCTCTTGTCAGAAAGTTCTAAAGAGTTACTGTTCAAGGATGGGTTAGACTAGACCTACAAGATCTCTTCTAAGTCTTAGATTCAGAGAAAGTAGATGGTATGTCTTGGGCAGTAATTAATAGAGCTAGGATTTGAACCCAGGTTCTTTGATACCAACTATAGCATTCTTCTCATTGTACAAGGTCACTCTATAAGCAATTGTAGTAAGTGTAGTAGTAGTAATTAGTAGTAGTGGTAAGGGTAATGGTAGTAGTGGTAGTGGTGGTGGTGGTGGTGGTGGTGGTGGTAGTAGTAGGTGGTGATGGTAGTAGTAGTGGTAGTGGTAGTAATAGTAGTGGTAATGATAGTGGTGGTAATAGGAGGAAAAGGAGAGGTAGGAGAAGTAGTGGTGGTGGTGGTAATAGTAGTGGTAGTAATAGTAATGTAATAAGAGGAGGAGAAGAAGAATTAGTAGTGGTGGTGGGAGTAGTAGTGGTGAGTGGGAGTAGGAGAAGTAAGAGAAGTAGTAGTGGTAGTGCTGTTAATGGTAGCAGTATTCTTATTCTTATTCTTATTCTAATTCTTTTCCTTATTATATGTGTGAATTTGGACATGTCTCTATACTTCTCTGGGTTTTAATTTCCTTAACTGTTATATGAAAATGTTGGATTAGACCATCTTCATGGTATTTAAAGCACTAAACCTTTTGATTTGTGATTTTAGCTTTGTACAATATATGATAGTAGTGGGAATAGGAGAGGTAGGAGGAGTAGGAGAAGCAGTGGTGGTGATAGTAGTGGTAGTGATAGTAGTGTTAATAAGAGGAGGAGGAGGAGGCAGAGTAGTAGTGGTGGTGGTGGTGTTGGTAGTGGGAGTAGCGGGAGTAGGAGGAGTAGAAGTAGTGGTAGTAATAGTAGTGGTAATAAGAGGAATAGGAGTGGAAGGAGAAGTAGTAGTGATGATGGTGGTGGTGGTGGTGGTGGTAGTAGTAGAAGTGGGAATAGGAGGAGTAAGTAGATTAGGAGGAGTAGTGGTGGTGGTGGGAGTAGGAGTAGGGGTAGTATAAGTCAGAGACATAGCATGATATAATGGATAGAAGACTCTCCTTGGAGTGAAGAAAACTTTGGTTCAAGTCTTACCTTGGGTACCTAATAAGGGTGATTATGGATAATATGCTGTCTTAGAATAGTTCTCAAGCTGCCTTGGTACAGGGAGTTTTCATCCTGGGATTCCCCCGAAATGAAATCATACTCATCTGAACCAAAGAAAATGCAAGCCAAGATTGAAAATGAACTAAGATGTTCTCAGCATCTGGAGAGAGAATGATCATGCTGGTGGACCTGGTAAAGGATTCAGAAATCAGCACAGCATTTAAGGCCTTGTTAATACCAAAGGTCCAACCAAGCAAAAGCCTTCAATAGTTTCCTATTACTGCTAGGGAAAAATGCAAATTCATTAGTTTGGTATTTAAAACTCTCCACAATCTGGCACATACCTACCATTCCAGACTAATTTTCATATTACTCTCCTTCAGGCACTGCATATTCTAGCCAAACTGACCTACCAGCTGTTGCCCAAACTCAGCTTGCTGCTTCCTCTTCCCGCTCCATTGCACAGATTGTTCCTCATCTAGAGAACTCCTCTTAGAATCCCAGACTTCCTTCAGAGCTCAGCTTGGAGGTTGCCTCCCAAGCCTTTATTATTCTCCTGATTCTTAGCATTTTCTTTTGCTTCTTTAAATTACCTTGTATTTCTAAGGCACTATATGAAAAGCCCTTTGCAATTATTCAAGCATATAGAAATTTTAGTGATGATGATGATTGAGGGTGAGACTGTTTGTTTTTAGTAATGGCTGCATCCCTGTGGAAAGATGTGTGTGTGAGTGTGTGTGTGTGTGTGTGTGTGTGTGTGTGTGTGTCCATCTCTCACTCCTCACCCTCACCCATCTTCTCACCCTCAACTCCCACCCTACTCCTACCACTACCTGTGCCTTGCTTATAGGAGATTCTTAACAAATGTTTATTAAATTGAATTCCATTCAATCAGAAAAGCCAAATCCTGGATAGAGCCCTGGACCTGGAGTCAGGAAGATCTGATTCAACCTCAGATACTTACTAGCTATGGAACTCTGGACAAGTCACTTAAATTTCTATTGATCTCAGTTTTCTCATCTGTAAAATGGGGAAAATAATAAAAACTACTTCTTAGGGTTGTGAGAATAAAAAAGTTAGGAGATTTACCTTCTGGTCACATATCTACTCCTTTGACATCAGTATGGACTTGGGGGAGTCACTCTGAGTCTCAGTTTTGTCATTTGTAAAATATCAACTTCTAAGTCTGTATATGTGTCAAAATAAGATAAAGCATATAAAAGTACTTTGAAAAGCACAAAGTATCATTTTTTCCTTTAATAAGAGGAAAGATTTAGAGTTGAAAGAAACCTTAGAGATCATTTTTATAAGGTGAGAAAACTGAGAAGCTAAGTGATTTGTTACAGATACTGTTGTTAAGTAGAAGAGCTGGGTGAGATTCAAACATAGAACACATGTCTCATTATTCCATATTAGACATTCATTCTACTGGGCCATGCACTGGAAGATTAGTTATGCTCATTTATAATTTTAGGGAGTATACCTGTGACTTCACTAATATGGGGAACCCCTAGATGAAGACAATTCCAATAGTGGTTACTTGTTCGTTCTCTGCAACTTAAAATCTTAAAGAATTATGCTGAGCACTAAGTGGTTAAGTGATTTACTCACGGACACAAGACCTTTATATTTGAATTTGATTTGTAAAATATGTAAAATTTCCCATTTTACATAGATTTGAATTCAAGACTTCCTCCTTTACAATTAATGCAGGTATTAATATAAACAAAATTATTTATTAATGATACTACTAAGAGGAACTGGCTTCCTCCACCCTAATTTCAAATCAGAGAACTAGGGTGGAGAACACTGACATCTTCTGCTTTTGAAGTGTCTAAGAGTACCTCTCAGCCGAGGAAAACAGCATTGCAGCTTAAAAGCCAACTTTCAAAACAACCATTTTTCTCTCTGAAGAGAGAATATACTTGGGAGTACTTCAAAGGCCCCTGGCTGGGGAGAACTTCTCAAAAAAAAGTGATGGCTTCTGTTCCATTTTTAGTCATCAGAGTTATTAAAAAGCCTTCAGAACTCTTCACTCATCTAGAAGGCATACTAATGTATTTAAAAATTAAACACTGCTAAAAGTGGAAGACAAAGAAACACTTCTCAGTTTCTTTGATACAGATTTTGGGAGGAGTATGTAGTCAGTCTCTCCAGAGATATAGGAGATGTAATGCCAAACTTGGAATTAGCAAGACCCGAATTAGAATCTTGAATTAAAAATCTACCAGTTGCATGACCTTGGGCAAGTCTTTGATTGGTTTCCTCTCTGTAAGATGAATGTCTTGGATTTGAAAATCTCATGTGCTTTTGGCTTCTAAATCTATGATTGGTCCTGTGATCAATTTTTCTGTTTTCCCTGATTATTCCCTCCATCTTCCAGTAAATTTTACTCCAACATATCATCAAAAAAGTCCTTTGTCTTACTCTATTGGTCCCTAACACCTGTCAAGTACACACTGATTATTTGGTTTCCTTTTTATATTTAATGTCACCCTTCCTACGATACCTGATTCATAATAGAATTCCAACAAGTCAGTGAAAACACATGCATTCACACAAACTAGGCCCTGATTAAACAGAGGAATATTAATATTAGTCCTTAGTGTAACTGCCTGTCAGGAAGGACAAGTGAAGAAAGAATCTTCGGACATCGTGGGCAGTTGTCTAGGAGGGTAGCTAGGAGGGTGACTGGAACTGATCCAAGTAAAAAAGGCCAAAGAACTTTCTTAGCAAAGAATGACAGAGCCCTGACATCCTCCAAATATCTTCCCCTTCAGTTCTTTCTTCTATTGAACAAGCAAAGGGTCTAGGATGGTTAATATCTAAAACCTTACAGTGGAAGACAAAAATAAAAGGGCTCTTTTGTCCTTTTTATACGCCTAAGAGAGCTCTTAATATTCATTTAGCACTTAGAAACAAGCTTAGTACTGAGTTAGAAAAAAAAAATTATTAAAAGAGGAAATTAGCAAGTAGCTTGTGTTCTCTTATTTTGTCTCACCAACTCACCATCAGAAAGAGCTTCTCCTCCCTCTTTTCTCCCCCAAATAGGTCTACCTAGAAGTAGCCTCATAGTCTTCTCTTGAGTGCCAGGTCCCGGGGGGGGGGGGGGAGACCTTCCCTTCAATTGTTTTACTTTTTTTCATAAACACTTTATTTGAGGAAATTTTGTTCACCTTGCTCCCCAAATTATTAGTTAGATATCTCTGTTTCAATCCACAGTAGGTATAAATATTAAATTATCTGTGGGACCATGTCAATAATCTTTATTCCTCTTTCAATACAAGGATTTCTAAATCAAGTAGAATTTGGAATATCAGTAAAAATATCAAAAAATCTGATAAAGATATATTATTTTCTATGCACATAAAATTATTAAATTAGTTACTTTCATAATAATGTGAAATGCTGGGGGAAGTACAGGATGATCAAGATCATCAAAGTTTTTTACATTTCAATAAATGTAGCTTGTCTTCAAATAAATTCTTTCTCTGGATTGGTGAGTAAGATATTCCCTTGGTAGGCTAGGATCTTTGAAAGTAAATTATCAAGCATTATTTGTTGTCCTTTTTATTATTAAATGATTTATTAAGAACTTAATATTAAACATCAATGCAAGTAATTAAACTTAGTAAATATTCACATTTAAATTAATTTCAGTGCATAAAACATCATAAGAACTGTTTGGTTACTATCCCCAAATCCCCATCAACAATGTTTTTGTTTGTCTATTCATTCTTATCCACTTTTTCTTCTTATACAGTCATAGTGTGTATGATGTTTTTCTGGTTCTGTCTTTGGTACCATTTAGGACTTTCCATGTTTCTTTGTTGTATTCTTCACAATTAACCTATTATTGGTCATAAATTAGATTTTTTTGCACATACATATAACATTGCTATGATAATCTTTGAAAACTTGCTCTTGAAATGAGTAATTCATTCATTAAATCAAATGTAAGAGAGCTAAAATAGTTAACATTCTCCTCAAGAAGCCAGTCCAAAGAAGTTGTTCTTTTCATCCCCAGGGGCCAGACCTAACAGTGATTTCTGAAAATCCCTTTGAAGGCAATAGGTAAAGAAATCCTGGTGGAATAAAAGAAGAGAGAGACATCTGTCACAGGAAGCCTGCTTTTCAAAATATTTACATCACTTTTCCTCACCACACCTTATCCCAAGTTACCTCCCTCTTTGCTCCCCCCATCAGGTCTCCCTGGAAGTAACTTCATAGTCCTCTCTTGAGTGCTGTAAATATTTATGTATATAAGTAGAGTACAACCTCGGTTTACAAATTTAATTCATCCCAAGATTCTGTTTCTCATGTGATTTGTTTGTTTTGCAAAGTGAAATTTCCCATAGGAAATAATGTAAAGTCAGATGATAAGTGTATCACATCCCCAAAATACTCATATAAAAATAATTATTCATAATTTAAGTAAGTTTTTTTTGTCCCTAATGCACCTGAAACACAATAGCAGGATTAGTATACAATATATACCAAAAATAAAACAAATTAACCTTCACCTTTGAGAAGTCACAGAAATTATAAGGAAGATGAGAAGGAAGAGAAGGGGGTATTGCTTGGAAGGAGAATCTCCCTCCATGAGAACTTAAGGGATTTCAACACCTGTAGTGTCTTTTCTTATGCAACTTTCCCTCAGACTAACACTACACTACTTCCTTTAGTTAATTAACTGTTTTGTTGTTGTTGTTGTTCTTTATGTTTACTTCTAAGTGAAATGGAAAGGGAAGGTACCTGAAACAGGCCAATTAGGAGACTATGTAACAGTCCAGGGAAGAGGTAAGGAGGGCATGAGCAAAGAGAATGATTGTGAATAATGAGGTGAAAACAAAACAAAACAAAAAAATTGCCTGATTGCAGGCCATCCCTTCTGTAGCCTTTCAAGTCCAAACAAGATGTTTGTACTGTGAATTTTTATTCATCCTGCAAGGCAAATTTTGTGAAAAATTTTTCTTCATCCAGTGAAGCATACATAAACCAGGTTATTCATACACTAAGGTTCTACTATATGCATATATATATATCTGTATATGTATATATATGTATATATATATGTATATATATATACATATACATATATATATGTATATATATACATATACATATATATATATATGTTATATTTAGGCAGCTAAATGGCTCAATGGATGGAAAACCAGCCTTGGAGTCAGGAGGACTTGAGTTCAAATATGACCCCAGATACTTGCTAGTTGTAACCCTGGGCAAGTCCCTTAATCCTGTTTGCTTCAGTTTCCTCATCTATAAACCAAGAGAATGAAGTGATAAACCATTGCAGTACTTTTTTGGGGGGCGGGGAGTGCAGTTTGCAAAGCAAAGGATTTAAGTGACTAGCCCAAGGTTACACAGCAATTATTGTCTGAGCACATATTTGAACTCAGGTCTTCCTGATTCCAGGGCAGGTGCTCTATCACTGTGCCACTGAGCTGCCCCTACTCCAGTATCTTTGACAAGATAAACCCCAAATGGGGTCATGAAGAGGTGGACATGACTGAACAACAAAACTTTTGTGTATAAATTCTCTTTAAAGAGCCAAATGCCTAAAAAGGAATCCTCTACACTTCTTGCCTCCATTTATGAGTCATTTACTTTCCACTCCCTTGCAATCTGAATTTCAAATCCACCACTCCATTTAAACTGTTTGTTTTGCAGTACTTCTTTTTACAAGCTTTCCATTCAAGCCACACTGCCCTATTAGCTTTTCCCTGATTGCATCACTCTGCCTTTCTCTGCCCAGGTGGTCTGACATGCTTTGGAATGCATTCTCTCCTCACTTCTGCCCCATAAACTCCCCAGGTTCCTCAAAGGACTCTCCTTTTGTATGACATGTTTCAATCTTGCAATTACTTGATAGCATTTTGTGCATCATAGGATCTCACAGAATGTAATCTCTTTGAGAGCAGGGATTTTTACAAATTGATCTTTGTATCCTTAGTACTGAATCTAGTGTTTTATACCCAGTAGATACAAAGATAGATAGATAGATGAAAGAAAGGAGAGAGAGAGAGAGAGAGAGAGAGAGAGAGAGAGAGAGAGAGAGAGAGAGAGAGAGAGAGAGAGGAAGGCAGGAAGAAAAAGAAAGACAGGAAGGAAACAAGGAAGGAAGGAAGGAAGGAAGGAAGGAAGGAAGGAAGGAAGGAAGGAGGAAATACACAGCCCTGACTAACTCTTTGTAACATATCTAATACTATCATGGGGTATTCTTGGTGAAGATATTAGATTGGTTTGCCTTTTCTTTCCCCAGTGGATTAGGGTAAAAAGAAGTTAAGTGATCTATTTAATTCACAGGAATAAGCGTCTGATCTCAGATATGAACCCAGGGCTTCCTCTGTCCTCTGAGTCCCCTAGCTGTCTCCTAAACCAACAGAGTTAAGTGACTTGCTGAAAGTCACACAGGTCTCTCTGAATCCAATTTCAGAGCTCCATCCATTGTGCCATATGGCTGCACCTAAATGAAAACATATTATATTACTTGTTAATATAATAAATATGCATTATATAAAATCTTATAAATTTATACATAATATAAAATATATATACTCAATATATTAAATCATAAATGTATATTTATTTGTATATGTTTTTAAATACATACAAATATATTTATTTTTAATTCTGTGGACAGGATGATTGCATGATGGAAAAGACAGTTTTGGGAAAAAAGAGTTTCCTGAACACCAGGTTATTCCTGGTATAGCATTAAGCAAACCCGTTTAATTAAAGTTGTGTCTCACACTGGCATGAGAGCAATGGAAGTGTCAATTCACTTGTTATTAACTCCTTTGCCTGGAGCACAGATTGTAGTTCAGTGGCTGAGCGCCAGACCTCATCTCTAGCACAGATGTGAAGGCCAGGGGTAATTACCCCAGTCCCGGGTGAAATTAGAGTAAAGCAAGAGGCATCAGATTCATCTGAATCAGATTTTGTATCACTGCCAAGGAGGAAGGAAGACAGTCCAAGCAAAGGATTCTGGTCTCTGGGGAGGAGCCTTAACTGCTCCCACTTTGGGGGTTTGCTTTAGGGGATCATGAAGAAGTAACAGGTGTGAGGTGAAGAGTTGGGGGTAGAGTACTATTTATAACCCCTTTAGGCTGTGGCTTCCTTTTGAACACAGGCACTTTCTAATTCACAGTCCTTCTCTTCTGACTTAAAACAAGATCTCTCTAATTCCTTCTCCTCCAGCCGTCTCTCCCCTCTACCCCCTGCAGATTAGAAAATTAAGATGTAGAGAACATATGGTTGGCTCAAAGCCCCCAAAATTGGGACCAAATTTCTGAGGCCAAAAAAATTTTAAGTTTTATCCTGATTAGTAATAATGGTGAGAGAACAGGTAGGCTGCCTCCAAGTCTAGGTAAAAAAAACTGGAAGAGGAGGTCCCAGTACAAGAACAAAGGGGAAAAGGTTTCCTCCCTAATCCTTTTGAAACAAAATGAGACAGTACCAGTCATTTCTTGAAACTTAGTCTATTACCAATAAAGCAATAGACACTGATGCTGAATTGATCCCATGAAGAGAATGAAGGGAGACAAAAAACAAGAGTAGTAACCCAAAGGAAGAGTAGAGACTGGACATGTTATTTCATTGGTATGGATGAGAACCCCCTCCTCCCCACCCCATATAAGGTAATTTGGCACCTATGTAAGTTTATAATCCGAGAAAGTTGCCTAGGGTACTGCGCTGTTAAGTAATTGACCTAGGACCAGACAGATCCTTTGGATCAGAAGTGAGACTTAAATCTCCATCATCCAGGTCCTGCATCCAGCTCTCTATCCAGTACACTGCCTCTCAATGACAACTAAAAATTACTTGAAATGATGAAGACTAAAAGGGACTTAAGGAGTTTATCATTAATAAATTAATAAACTAATAAATATTATTAATAAGGCTAAGCATGAAACAAGCAAAATATGTCTTCTTGATCTTCTGTTATTCTTCAGTCCATTCTCTCTGTCTCACTTTGTTAATTCTCGACGTTCCTTCTTCCTCATTTTCTAGGTATCAAGTATTTTTATGATGCTTTCAAGATACGAAGATCCCCAAATACAGGAACATTCTCAGCTCTGTTGTTCCCAGGAAGTGACTTAGGTTTCAAAATCAAACCTCCTTAATGCATAGTTTAACAAAATTTCCATTCCCTCAGGGTTGAAGAGTTCAGTTAAACTTTTCAAATTATCATCACCATCATATCTTACTATTATTAATATTTAATGTCAGTCATTAATAATAATCAATAAGAACATAATTGATATAGCACCCTATATTCACAAAATATTTTATAAATACTCTCTTTTTATTTTTCACAATTATTATCTTCATTTTACAGATGAGTAAAGTGAAACAAGCAATTTAAGTGACTTGCCCAAGGTTATAAATGAAATAAGTTTCTAAGGCTGGATTCAAACTTGGGTTTTCCTTATTCCAAATCCAGTTCTTTATTCACTGTACCACCTAACTTCTTTGATTAATTAGGAGGGGGGAGGGGTTAGGCAGTCATTAAAAGGTTGATAATTCCAGTAGTATAGGCATTTTAAAAGAATACCCTGTTAATTTATTACTAATAGGTTAAGGCATCAAGTCAGGCTTACCTGGGGAACTTAAGATTTACAGTTGAAAAAAGACTTTAGAGTCTCTTTAGAGATATTTTGATCTAATAATTTCATTTTATAGAACCAAAAATTAACATCTTGAGAGATGAGATCACTTGTCCAAAGTTACTCAAGCAGTAAGTACTGGAGACAAAATTAAAACCCTACATTCTCTGACCTCAAATACCAGTTACCAATGGAAATCATATTCCTCCTTAAAGCAATTCCCCACCTAGTACCCTTTCTCAATCACCAAATGCTGTTAGGGTAGCGATTATGGGGGCTAGAGGAAAAGGACTGAGTCTGTAGTTGTATTGTTATGGGAAAACCTTAAGTGAGTAAACTACCTATACCAATCCAGTCTGCACTTTCTTTGCAATTTATAATATTAATTTCCTAGAGAATTTGATGGTAAAGTGAGTTGTCCAAGGTCACACAACTACCATATGTCAGAGGCAAAATTTGTACCTAGGTTTTCCTGGTTGAAAGGTCAGTTCTTTACACATGACATCGTAGTACTTTTTGCAGATTATGTAATAAAAAGGTAATTTGAGAAATGTTTCAAAGGAAAAATTTGTAGGATTTGTACATCATCTATATATAAGTATTTTATCCTCCTACTAAACTGTAACTTCCTAGAGAGAAAGGACCAACTCTTTTTTTTAATTGCTTCTTTTCCAGAGCTAAGGTTGTTCTCTGCACATTTTGTTGTTGTTGTTCAGTGTTTTCAATTGTTTGTCACCCCATTTAAGGTTTTCTTCGCAAAGGACACTGGAGTGATTTGTCATTTTCTTCTCCAACATATTTTACAGATGAGGAAACTGAGGCAAACAAGGTTAAGTGACTTGTCCAGGGTCACACAGCTAATAAGAGACTGAGGTCATATTTAAATTCACAAAGATGAGTCTTCTTGACTCCAGGTTGGGCACTCTATCCACTACATCAACTAGTTGCTCTTACCTCTTTTATAATGTCTCTGATAGTGACAGAAAACTTTGCAATTTGGAGTAGTACAAGGGAGGTTAGACCTGAGGGTACTCACTGGATCCCTTCAAACAGCCAGAGAGCAGGTAATCCTAGGAGCTGATTACAGAAAGAGAGATCTGATGAGGACAAAATTGAACTATTTTGGAGTTCCATTTAATGCTAGCCTTGTATGTATTTATTACTAGTTTCCAAGGCAACAGGCAGAAGGACTTTTACACTTGGGCTGTGCATGTGTGTGTGTGTGTGTGTGTGTGTGTGTGTGTGTGTGTGTGTGTGTGTATGTGTGTGTGTGTGTGTGTATTATACAGGTGTCTGTGTTATTCATAGCTGAGGAAGACTAAGTTTCAAACAAAAAATCCAATTGAAAACAAGAACAAATTATTTTAATACAGTTTTGTATTTGAATATAATCCTGCTGTTCTTCATAAATACATACATATGAGAAAGTAGGGGACACAGGGTGACAGGGAACACAAAACAGCACATATTTCAATCTAGGTACCTAACACAATGAAAAATGAGACTCCCTGAGATGACCCTAAACCACTTTCTCTGCTTCTCCAAGTTCTCTTCATCCAAAGGGTCTCTGACTAAATATCTAAATATCCTTTGCGAGAGTCTTCTTACACCTTAAACCAATGCTCTCCAACTCTTCCTGCTTTAATATCCCTTGGAGAACAAAAGCACCATTATATAATTATTCTTCTTAAAATCCTCAAACAAAATTTTAATTGGATTCATTTTCATCTGGAAAAGAAAGTATATGACATCTAGGTCTTTTTAGAATTTGAGGGAGTATGATGATGATGGGGGTGAGGGAGTGACCCAAGCAGAGTTTAAAGTATCTTTCTAAATCAATCATATCCTAGAAAATAAAGTCATAGGATTTAGAGCTGGAAGGGAGTTTAAGAGATCATCTGATCAAGTCTCCTCATTCAAAAGACAAGAAAGTTTGGAAATTAGATATGTCTAGTGATTCGCTCAAAATCACACAGAAAAGGAGAATCATAAGATATATATTTATAAGGAAAACCAAAGATCACATAATTGAGGGAAAGTGAAGCTTATAGACTTGCCCATGATCATTCAAATTATAAATAGCAGAAGAGAGATGCAAACCCAGCATCAGTGTTCTATCCAATAAATTCAATTGCATGACCTTGTTAAACATTCAAATGAGTCTAACCTTGTTATCAACCTGTTTTATGCCTGTTAGTTTTATCTCTTTTTAAGAGATTAGGAGTTGCTTGAGAAGCAGTTCTCAAATTTTTGTATCTCAGAACCCCTTTACACTCATAAATTTTTGAGGATCCCCAAATAACTTTTGTTTTTATAGGTTATAGAGCAATATTTGCTGTGTTATAAATTAAAACATCTAAATGGTGTTAGGAAAATAACTTTGTTTCCCCATTGACCTCATTGATGTCCTGAAAGAATCTCAGGGACCTTAGACCACACTTTGAGAACAGCTATGCTTGAAGATATATATTTATCTCACACGAGTCTTTCATATTCTTTTTAGGCCCTAACACAATTATCAAGCTACAAGTATTATCTAAATCAATTGAAATGTTGATAATTGCTAATTTCAGGCATTCTGGCTCCTGGTATGCACTTTCATTCTGTTTTTTTCTTAACAGTAACTCTATTCCAAAGTCTTCAGTGTTTAAAAGGCTCTGAGCATGATTATTTCATTACATAAGAACTTAGTTTCTCCTGAACCAAACTCACAATGGATTTTCTACAATCCCCAGGGACAGAGTTTCAGGGACAGGTACAGAAATAGACATGGGAACAGGCACAGGAAACTGAAAAGTACAGGTGACTTAACTGTTTTTACACATGCCTAAGGGGCTTGTGAGTAAAGACTGCAGGGAGGAAAAAAAATTGTTGGTGTTTAAACTGTGTTTCTAACAATAGGTAAAAGATGCAGGAGAATCACCTATCGCTGACCCCGGCAAGTTGGTGGATGACTCACATGGGAGATGCTAAATTAAATAGCAAAAAAACTCCACTAGATCTAGTCTTGTACTCAGAGAATTAGTCCACATATATGCAAAAGAATCTACAGTCTTCTGGAGAGCCAATTAAAAAAGAACAATGAAGTTATGAGAGGTAGACAACAATGGATGGGGCATTGAGTACCAAGGCACACGACTTCTAATATACCTTGATTGGTCTCTAAGTTAGCATAGATTTGTCAACTTGCATCAAGTAGATGGAGTTTCTACATGGTAAGATCCCTATACTGAGAAATTATAAGTTGTAAAGGCTGGTAGGAGGGTTGGAGCAGCTTTCTAATATATTGCAGTGGGGTCCTTACTCATCAGATGATCTTGGAGAAGAGCTGGACCAAGCATCATATTTTACAGATGAGAAAATTGAGGCTCAGAGATATTAAGTGACTTTTGCAGGGATGACTTGATGGTAATATCTGAGGAAGGATTCCAACTCAGACTCTTAAGTCAGGAATAGTTCTTATGCTTGAGAAAAAGCCAGATGGAAAGACAAATAGATAATAGACAAGTGATAGATATAATAATAATAGATAAATATGTCTGATAAATGTATAATATATTAATAGGTGATAGATAAAATTATATATTCATATATACATATATATATATTGAAATCTTCACTACCTTAAAGACACATATGATACTAGAATTGGAAGGAATTTTGAAGATTATCTAATCCAAGATATACATATATCTTGAATCCTGGTCTTTGGAACTAGGAGAGGCATTCTGCCTCTGAAATATTAATTTTTCTTTGTCTCTACATTTCTTTCTTTCTCTATTCTTTCTCTTCCATCTTTCTATCCAGAAAAGAGAGCTTCAAAGAAGAATGGCATTCTCATGTTGTAAATGAGCATGTTTTTTTATAACACCAATCCTTCCATGAAGGAAGGAACAGATACTATCCCAATATTAAAAAAAGGGATTTTCACTAGATAACTTCTAAAGTTTCTGTCAGCTTTGGTGTCCTATGAGTCTCTAAAACACAAAATTTCAGTCACTAGTTACCTAGACAGCTAGATTGCTAATGATCATTAATTCCAACAAGGTGTCTGGTGGTTGTCCTCATGAGCCGTTTTATAAGTTATTAGTAAGGACAGTTCAGAGTCTGAGTCAAGTACATGTCATACCAATACCAAGAGTCAGAATTTTTAAAGATTATAGATCTAGTGCTGGAAGGGACCTCTGGGCCATCTATTCAAATCTCCTCCTTTAACAGAGAAGTAAACTAAAGTCCAAAGAGATTCAGGTCACATAGATAATAAGAGTGAGAAGTAATACCTGAACCCAGATCCTCTAGCTTCAGATACAGTGCACTTCCATATATATCTATATCTATATTTATATCTATATCTATATCTGTATCTCTATCTCCATCTCCATCTATATACACATGTGTGTATATATATATGTATACATATATACATATATATATATATGTAAACTAAATTAAGACCTCTGATTTCATTAATTTGTGTGAAGTTATTCCCTCTCCCAAAGAAGATTGATGATTTTACTTCAACTTACAGTCTTAAAGAATCACTTGGGGCACTAAGAAGGAAAATTATTTGCCTGGGGTGACATAGCCAATACAGATCAGAGATGGAGTTTGAATCCAGATTCTCTCTCCTCCAAGGTCAGTTCTCTGACCACTATACCACACTGCCTCTTAAGGTTAAAGTATTGCCCTATAATGAAGAGTACTACTAGGGCTAGCTGAGCCCCGGAGGCTCAATCCAAATACAAAATAATGATGCAGAGACTTGAGTATTAGACCTTTTTTATTTTATCTGGGTGTTGGGGGGAATGGGTCAGTTCTGAAGGACAGGTAAAACCTAAACAAGAAGGCTAAAAACTAAGGCAAGATAGTTAAAAAAAAATGCTCTGACAGAAAGCCCAGGAGGAAATTCCATGACATGCTAAAGAGAAAATGAAATGACAGAGCAACTGAACTACTGAGCAGGACAAACGACAGGAGTGGAAAATGACAGAAAAGACAAGGCAGAATTGATGAAGGCCTTCAAAGAACACTAGAAGCTTAAATAATTAACTGGGCAAATTGAATGTTTGCAGTACAGAGGTGACATCTCAGAGATCAAGGAGAAGAACAATCAGTGAGTCCTAGTGTTAACAAATTCTATAGGGTCCAGTTACAAATTCTATAGAGTTCTAAGTGATTTAGAATGAAGTTCAAATTTTCAAAATTTTCTTATTCCAGCTCTAAACATATGATTCTATATTCTTTAACATTCCCATTTTTTCAGATAATAGAAAATAATGTTTTGATGGAGAGGAAGGAACATGAACAAATAGAAATCCTACCCTGAGTTAATAAAACTGTAATAAAAGACTATACCACAGACTATATGACTCAAGTCGAAATAGGATTAACATAGATGGAATTTTAGACAAGTCATAAATAACTAGGGAGAACTTAATCCAAATTAGTGGACAGAACATTTAAACAGGACTAGAAGCAGACATCAATTTTTGAATTTTTTGATTTCTTCATCATTGATAGAGATGAAAGTACTCTGAGTTTGTCTAATTATGAAGTATGAATTTCCTCTACAATATCTTTCTAAGAAGTGATGATTTCAATTTTGCCAGTAGATGTCCAGGAATAATGACTCATTACTTCCTAAAGCATACCATTTCACTTTTGTCCAGGATGGACCTCAAAATCTATCTGATGAAATTCCTTCATTTTATAAATGGAGAAATTAAGACTCAGAGAAGGTAATCATGTATTATACCTAGACCTTCTCTTATTTCTTACCAAAATCCCCTTCCATAAAATCTATTTGTTGGTTCAAATTCTTTGAAATCAAACAAAGCAAATGTGATGCCTCTTTCACTGAAGACCCCTTCAAATATTTAAAGATAGAGATCATGTTGTCCTATAGCATTCTGTTCTCCAAAATGAAGATCTCAAGTCCTCATATGGTCTTCATATGGCATGATTTTAAGTCCCCTTATCATTGTGATTCTCCCCTCTGAGCATACTCAAAACCTACATTCAATTTCTTTCATAAAATAAGAACTAGAAATTGAATACCATTGTCCAGTTGCTATATAATTAAAGTAATGTCTAATGGAAATATTATGTCCCTAATTTTTTGAATTACGATTCTCTAGCTTCAGACAGATTTGTGTTTGTTTTTGTTTTCTCAAAACAATTTCTTCAAATAGGCAACTAGGCCTACATTTTAAGTTAGCTACATTTTAATCCAAATGAAGATTTTTATCTCTATTAAACTTCATTTTATTTAATTTCATTCAACATTTACTAAGCACTTTGTTCTGTGTAAGACACTTGAAATATAAAGACAAAAATAGCCATCACTGCCCTCAGGGAGCTTAAATTCTATAAAAAAAAAAAAGTCCTTAGATATGATCAATCACTCAGAATTATCAAGATCTTTCTCAGTTCTAATTTTCACTTCCAATGCATTGGTTTTCAATTTCCAATTCATGGAATCTTCCATTATAATAGATATGATATTTATACAAGTTATTGATACAAATGTTGATAGAACAAATCTGAAGGTAAAGCTCAATGACATTTCCATTGGTAATTAATAAGTTATTGCTCATCATCTTATTCAAACTGCTCCAAATATATCTAATGTCTTTATCAACAAGTTTCCATTTATTCATCTTGTCCAAAAAGACAACATGACAGCCTTTGCCAAGTCTCTTACTAATATAGTTTGACAGTGACATTCCTTATATTAACTGGTCTGAAGTTCTTAACAAGAAGATACAAAGTTAATGAACACATATTAGATTCAAAAGTCATCATTTCAATAGTACAGTCTAGAATTTTGCCAGGAACAGAATTCACACTCATGCATCCATTAACAGATTTTACCTTCTTCTCCTTTTGGAAAGCCAAAACATCTGTACATCTCCAATCTTGTACCACCACCTGTGTTCCACTAGCTATGACTCAGGAAGCGCATTCATAATTCCCTTCAGTACTCTGGTTTATCACTTTTCTGAACCTGAACTCAATGAGGGACACATATATATATTAGTCAATACAAATCTTGTTGAATCTATCTCTACAACATTCCTCTTAAAAAGTCCTTTCTTTCCACTAATGTGGCTCTCAATCTAATCTCATCTACAATCCCATTTTGTCTGTATTTTTTCAAATGCCTCCTTTTTTTCTCATTCTTCCTTCATCTTTGCTTTTAATTTCCCTTACCCATCTTCCATCTAGCCACCAAAGAGACATTCCTAAAGAAGAAGTCTGATCATATAGCTCTCCTGATCAATAAACTCAAGTATCTTCTTCTGGTCTCAAGTTTAAAATAAAAACTCCTCTGTTTGGCATTTAAATACCCTATAACCTGGTTTCAATGAGTGTTTCCAGACTTTTCATACATTATTCACCTTCATGGTCTAACCAAATTAACTACTTGCCTTTCCTCACCTATGACATTTCAGCTCCTGCCTCTGTAAATGTTTGTATAGTTTGTGCTCCATCCATACTGTATTGTACTTGATACCCCTGCCTATTGGAATGATTCTCCTTCCTCAACTCTCTCCTGGCTTCCTTCAAGGTTCATCTAAAATTCCTCCTTGGAGGAGTTTAAACTTTGAATCCTTCTTAATTCTAGAAACTTTTCTCTGCTGATAATTTCTTATTTAATCTGTATATAGCTTTGGTTGTACATAGTTGTTGCATGTTATGCTTCACATTAGGTTGTGAGTCCTTTGAGATTTAGAATTTACTTTTGCTTTCTTTATATGCATTAACACAATGCCTGGATTATCACTTAATAATTGTCTATTAAGAGCTTCCAACCTTTCTTCAAAGTTCAATTCAAACACCTCTTATATAAGAGCTTTCTTGATTTGCTTCTACCTATCTCTACTTTTCTCTGCCCTTGAAAATCCCATTATATTGACTTTGAACAAATAGACCAACACACATACACATATATGTGTGTTGTTTTCCAATTGAATATAAAATCCTCAAAAGCATGAAGTGTTTCATTATAACTCCCGCAACCAGCATGGTGTCTAAAATAACTGATAAATATTCAATAATTATTTGAATGATTATTCTCTTGAGTATTTAATGAAAGTTTTAGAAGAAAAATCATTGAAGACTTGGGTTCTAGTCTCAATTTTCCGAATTATTCAGCATGAGAATTTGGATACATTACTTTTATAGTCCTCAAATTTTCTCATGTGTGAGATGAGGAGGTTGAACTGTTGAGTCGTTTCAGTCATATTCAACTCTTCATGACCCCATTTGAGATTTTCCTGGCAAAGATATTGGAATGGTTTGCTCTTTCCTTCTCCAGCTAATTTGATAGTTGAGAAAAATGAGACAAATGAGTTAAATGACTTGTCCTGGATCACACAGTTAGTGTCTGAGGTCAGATTTGAACTCATGAAGAGAAGTCTTGCTGACTTCAGGCATGACTTCTATCTATTGAATAACCTAGATCATACCAAATTATAAACCTTAAAGGCCAGCTAATCTAACCTCCCCCTTCATCTATAAGATGGTGAAGCATTCATAGGGAGAATAATCAACTTGTCCTATGTCACACAGCTAGTAAGAGAAAGAAGAAGTATTTTTACTGGTATCTTGAATCCTGAATCAGTGGTCTTTCCATTGTGAAAGTATATTTAAGGTCCTTTCTAGTTCTGGCATTTTGAAAGTCCATCAGTTTCATCACATTCTTCTCTATAGCCCTCCTGATAATATTGCTATAGAAACATGTCACTATTTTGTCATCTTTCTCAGTTACCAGAACTTGCTACCATCTTCTTCACTTATCTATAAAAATCTGAAATTTTTCATGAATTCCCTATGTAGCTTTTTGGTGTCTTTATATAACTCCTCCCTTTTTTCACAAAAGAATCATGCACTTAAGTCATCAAAATTTCATTCTCAAAAGACTTTTATCTCTCTTGAGTTAATCTCCTTTATAAAATCTCATCCATTTGCTACTACCTGTCTTTGAAATTTCCTCCTCTACAGTTTAGTGTACATGTCCAAGGATGCCTAGAATTTCTTTCTTCACTGATGCTAAAATCTAAAATGGCATAGCTGCTTTCTTCCAAAGTTCCCCTCATTTGGCATCTAGTTTCTTCCAGTTGATTAGGAGTAGGTGACTGATATTAGGTTCCAAATCCACTGTGCTTTCTCTTTTGCATCCCAGACAAATATAACTACCTTCTTCCTTCCCCCTTTCCCTCCATTACTAGTACAAAATATGATCACTGGATCCTCAAGGCATCAGAGAAATTGATTCTTCTTCAATCTTCATAAATATATTCCAACCTTGACCAAAAACCTAGCATTCTTGTATTTTAAATCTAAATTCCAATTTCTAATTTTTGTAGTTGTTCTTTCATATCTGATTCTTCATTACTCTATTTGAGATTTTCTTCACAAAGATAATGAAGTGGTTTGCCATTTCTTTCTGCAACTTATTTTACAGAAGAAGCAACTAGGAAAATAAATGTTAATTAACTTGCTTAGGGTCATAAACTAATAAGTGAGCTGGATTTGAATTCAGATTTTTCTAACTTCAGGTTCTAGTGTTCAATGCACTATGCCACTTAACTGCTCCCTCTTTCTAATAAAAGCTTTTTTTAAAAATTTTAATTTTAGAAAATTATACAGCATTTTCCTTTCTCCTATCTCTTTTCTCTTCCTTAAAGAAAAAAAAAGGAAAATAAAACCCTTGTAACAAATAAAAATGATCAAACAAAACGAATTCCCATATAAGTTATTACCCAAAAATTTATGTTTCATTCTGCATTGATTTGTCCATCATCTCTTTTAAGACATTAAACATCATCTTCTTAAAAAGATTTTTCATATCCTATATATTGCTTTGAGTTTTAAAGTCTCTTCATTAAATTGGCAGCATTGATAAAAAGTAGCATTTATGTTCTTGTATTCACATTTTTCTTATAGCATTTTTGACCATCTACACATTTGTTCCAGGCTCCTTTTGGAACCCCAGTCAATGAAAGGAGTTGGTTTAGAAGACATTTAATTCTAAATCCTATGATGCCAAGAAATGCTAAGCCAACAATCAGACAGTAAAACAAGTATGACACTGGGACAAAAATATAGCAGTTGAGAAGCCTAGTAATTGACAGGAGGAATACTCAGAAATAAGGACAATGAACATCTTATGTTATTCGTTGTCTCAGATATTTCTACTACATGTCCCCAGATGGGCCCCCAAGAGTATTGTTTGTCAGATCCGACAAGTTTGGGCAAAGTCTCTGTCCTTTTTCAGATACACTTGAACAGGGCCCCAGTACATTATACATATGATGGGACTATTTTTGCATCTCTTAATACAAAGTTGCAAGATCTCAAATCTTTTCTTCCTGTGACCAGTAATAGATTTCCTCTCTCTAGTTGGTACCTGTGGTTTCTCATTATTATATTTTATAATCCACAGAAAACTACTTCCTCCTCAGAGTGTCCTTTTTAACATACTATGACAACAGATAATTCAAGGCTCCATAGGTAAGACAAATACAATCCACTAAAATAGAAACTAAAAGAAAAGTACAAAGTATTTACAGCAAAAGACAAAGATCCTAACCTAGGGTCCATAAACTTGTTTTGGAAAATATTTGGATAAATATTTCAAAATAATTAGGTTACTTTGTAATCAGATGTGTTTTATCTTTGGCATTTAAAAATATTATTCTGAGAAGGGGTCTGTCAACTTTACCAGGCTGCCAAAGATGGCTAACTAGATAGTTAAGGCTGATAAAATGAATATTACTAGTCCTTTGTTATCAAACAGGAGGACCACACCATCTCATCAAATGATTGGAGATCAAAGTTATAAAAAATTTATGTTTATTATAGTGAGGGGTATGTTTTGCAAAGCACCTTCTCACTTGCCTTTATCAGGATCATTCCATCCCAGAACCTGATTTATAGGAAACAGGACTATTGGAGATGATCTGGTTGCTGTAGAGGCTCTTGGCCTTAAATTGATTTCAATTTCTGCCATATCAGTGAGACACCACTGTGCTTCATCATGCCAAACAAATGCTAGCATGTGCTTGCTGTGACAGAATGCTACAATCGGGTACACTCACTTTAATTTTTCCTCACAGACCTTCCTTGGTTTCTCTTTGTATCATATCAGTAAGGAACCATGGTGAACTATCAAGACTGGACAGTAATCATCTGCTACCTGGATGTGACAGCCGCATACATCATAGGTCTGGCTTTTCCTCTCAAACTTTCCATCTTTACTTGTGGGCTATTGGCAATGTGTTTCTATGACAAAGTCAACCTGCTATTTGTGAGACTATATTGCTCTTCGATTAGTATACAACCTAATACTAGATCTTGCTGGATGCCATTGGAACCTCAACAATTTCAAAGTCATAGAGTCCCTCTTTCAGGGTGAACCCATTCAAGGATAATCCTGCCTTTCACAAAGAAAAGAGAACTCATTAGATCTTTTTGTAGTGGCAAAGAATTGAAAATTGAGAGGATGCTCATAAATTGGAGAAAGGCAGAACAAAGTTATGGTATATGAATGTTATGTAATGCTATTGTTCTAAAAGAAACCATGAATGGTCAGACTCTAGAGAAGCATGAAAGAATTACAGGAACTATTGTTGAGTGAAGGGAGCAGAACCAAGAGAACCTTGTACACATTAACAACATTGTGAGTTGATCAACCTTGATGGATGTAGCTACTCTCAGCAGTTCAGAGAGCTAGGACAACTCTAGTAGCCATGGACCATATGGACAATGCTATCCTCACGCAGAGGAAGAAAAACAAAACAAAACAAAAAAAAAAACTCTTCATAATTTGATGAATACTACATTCCCTTTTTAAAAAAAACTACTCATATATTTCTTTCCTATCCCAAGGATTTTTTCCTTTTCCTTTTATCCTAATTCTGCTTACTGAAAATGGCTAATTGGAAAACATGCTAAACAGAAATGTGTATGTACAATATTCACCTGACTTGTAGGGGAGAGAGGTGTGAAGAGAGGGTAGAAGGAAATTATGTAATTTAAAAATATGTATAGGCATATCAATGAATGTTGAAAAAGTTTCATAACATGTATATAGAAAAATAAAATAACAGTTAAAAAGAAAAAGAAAAGAAAAGAGAACTCTCCATGGGACTCCTACCAGCTTCTCTTTGATTAGTCCTGTTACCATATTGGATGCCTTGCAGGATTTCTCTCCTTCACTCTAGATTCAAGGATCTTTGTGGGTTGGAGAGATAATCTTACAATCACTGAGAGGATATGAACTGAACTTACCTATCTCTCAGATTTGCCTGACTCATATTCAACTGCTATTCACATGAAATCCTTTTCCACTTATCCTTCAAAGTTCTTTTGAATATTTTCTACTACCACCACTACTTTTAGAAAAGACGCATTTTTAGGCAGGAAAGTGATCTTATTTAAATAAAGAATATCAGAGTCACAAGAAAAACTAAGACTTTTAGGCCCTAAATGTAATTCAAAAATTTTTTTCGACTTCTAGTCAAGATGGCAGAGATAAGACAGGCACTGTTCTAAGTGCTCCTGGTCCCCTCTCAAAAATAACATGAAAGAAACCTCTTAACAGAAATTCAATTGACAAAATCCAGAAAGAAAAGCTAGAAGAAGAACACCTACCAACAAGGTCTGTCTCAGGGGACCATGGATGAATCAGGAGCAGAGAGCAGATGGTCATCACAGGGAAAGCAGTGGGGTGAAGCCAGAGGACCGGCCTTAGCCACAGAGCTTTTGGTGAGTAGCAGGTCGGAGGACATACTTTAGCTACAGAATATTTGTCTAGGGGGAGAGAAGCAATGGGAGAGTGAATTTCAGCACAGAGATTTTCAGAGCATGCTTGGAAATGATCAGCTGGGCTCCAGACCTAAGCCATACTTTCAGCCAATGCCCTAATCCCAGAACAAATGGGAAACCTCCCCCACAGACCCACCCCTCAGGCTAAGGTATGGGCAACAGAGTTCACTCAGCTGAAAGGGAAATTAACTCTCTCTCCCAGGGCCCAGCCCATTGTTCATGTCAGACCCTGCTGTTGAGAGCCTCAAACACTCCAGAGAAAGCAAACAGTGCCCCCTACTGGCCTGCCCTTGGATTACTAAACCAAAGTCTCTAGGTTTTCAAAGGCAAACCTCTGAGAACCAACCCCTGCCCCCCCATAAGATGCTAGGAAAATGAATAAAGACCAGTAGAAAGGGGTACCTCCCTGAAGAAATTCTTAGAAGAAATAGATTCAAACCCAGAGAGATCTAATATTTCTGAGGATAATATGAATTGGTCTCCAGCCCAGAAAGACTTCCTTAAAGAAATAAGGAAGGAGTTTAAAAAGCAGTTGGGAAAATTGGGAAAAGAAACTCAAGAGAAAATTAACACATTGCAAGAGGAATTTAACATTTTGCAACAAGAAAAGAAATCCTTGGAACATACAATGGGACAAATACAAAATGAGAATAATTCTCTAATATCCTCCACTGGGAAAATAAAAAAAAATAATTCTCTCAAATCATCAATTGGGTAAATGCAAAAGGAAAATAATTCTCTCAAAACTACACTTGGGTAAATGGAAACCTCCTTCAAAAATAGAATTGACCAACTGGAAAAGGAGTTACAAAAGGTAAATGAAGAAAATCTTTATCAAAAAAATAACAGAATCTGTGGAAACTAATGACTTCAAGAGACAACAAGATTCTGTTAAACAAAACCAAAAGATTGAAAAAATAGAAGAAAATTTAAAATAACTCATCAGTAAAACCACTGATCTTGAGAATAGATCAAGAAAGGACAACTTGAGAATTATAGATCTTCCTGAAAACATTAAAGAAAAAAAGTCTGGAATTAATATTACAGAATTTAGTGATGGAAAATTGCCTTGACATAATGGAACAGAGGGCAAAATAGTAATTGAAAGAATAAATTAATCCCCTCCTGAAAGAGATCCTGAAATGAAAGCACCAAGGAATGCTGTGGCCAAATTGCAGAACTATCAGATAAAAGAGAAAATCCTGCAAGCAGCCAGAAAGAAACAATTTAAATATGAAGGAGCCATAGTAAGGATTATGCAGGACCTGGCTACATCAAAATTAAGTGATTGAAGGGCCTGGAATGAGATATTCTGGTGAACAAGGGAGCTTGGAAGGCAGCCAAGAATCCACTATCCAGCAAAGCTGAGCCTTCTCTTCCACGGAACAAAATGGACATTTAATGAAATTGGAGACTTCCAACATTTCCTGATGAAAAGACAAGAGATAAATAAAAAATTTGCCCATCAAGTAGGAGACTCAAGAGACATGAAAAGTTTTTTTAAAAAGGGTAAAGAAAAAAAAAACAGCTATCCAATAGGATGAAACTGGCTATAGCCCTACCTGGGAGAAGGATTGTAATAACTCTCAAGACTGTAACTCTATTACAGAGAATATACTTAGCCATAATTGATGGAAACTCATGACTTTTCTATGACTCAGATAGAATGATTTAAAGACAATACCACTTTAAAGGGGGGACAGTAAGGAGATGGGATGATGGAGCATATTGATTGGGGTAAATCTCATTGCACCAAGAGGTACAAAAGACCTATTGTAACAGAGGGGAATAAGTGAGATGAAGAGAACCACCTGAATCTTCATCTCATCAGACTTGGCTTAAAGTTAGCTTACACACACTCAGTTAAGTGAAGAAACTTATCTTACTGTTCAAGTATTAAAAGGGGGAAAGGGGGGAGTTGGAGATGGAAATGGGGAGAAAAACGAGAACTAACAGAAGGAAGGGAAGAAAGACAGGGAAAAAGCAAAGGGGAAAGTAAAGGGACGGGGATTGATATAGGAGGGCAAACATACTGAAGGTGGTGGTATTCAGAAATAAAATACTGGGGAATATAGATAAAGGAAAACAGGGCAAAAAAACAAAAACAGAGGGAAGATAGCATGGAGGGCAATAAGGAGTTAATAATTATGACTTTGAATGTGAATGGGAAGAACTCTCCCTTAAAATGTAAGTGATTATCACAGTGGATTAAAAACCAGAATCCTACAATATGCTGCTCACAAGAAACTCATTTGAAACAGAGAGATACACATAGAGTAAAGGTAAAAAGTTGGAGCAAAATATATTTTACATTAGTTGAAGTGAAAAAAAGGAGGGATAGCAATAATTATTTCAGACAAAGCAGTTGCAAAACTTGATAATGCTAAAACAGATAAGGAAGGAAACTATATCTTCCTAAAATGGACCATAGACAACAAAGTAATTAGGATTCTAAATATGTATGCACCCAATGGTATAACACCAAAATTTTTAGGGAAGGAGTTGAAAGAGTTATTGGAAGACATAGAGAGCAAAACTCTACTACTGGGAGACCTCAACCTCCTCCTCTCAGATTTATATAAATTCAATCATAAAATAAGCAAGAAGGAAGTTAAGGAGATAAATAGATTGTTAGAAAACCTAGATATGATAGACTTATGGAGGAAATTGAATGAGGATAGAAAGGAATATACTTTTTTACTGCAATTAATGAAACTTACACAAAAGTTGGCCATGTACTAGGACATAAAAACCTAATGATCAATTGCAGAAATGCAGAAATAGTGAATATATTTTTCTCAGATCATAATGCAATAAAAATCATATGCAATATTGGACAGGTAGATATAGAACCAGAACTAATTGGAAACTAAATAACTTCATTTTGAAGAATGAGTGTTTAAGCAACAAATTATAGAAAGAATTAATTATTTTATCCTAAATAATGACAATAATGAAACCACATACCAAAACCTAGGGGATACACTCAAGGTGGCTGTCAGGGGATATATTGTATCTTTAAATGCTTACATGAATAAATTAGAGAAAGAGGAAATCAATGAACTAAATATGCTAAGAAAATTAGAGAAAGAACAAATTCAAACCCCCCAATTAAACACTAAATTAGAACTCATAAAAATTAAAGTAGAAATTAATAAAACCAAAAACAAGGAAACTATTGAACAAATAAAACCAAGAGTTGGTTTTATGAAAAAACAATAAAATAGATAAACCTTTAGTCAATTTGATTTAAAAAAAAGAAAGAAAACCAAATTGCTAGTATCATAAATGAAGAAGGCAAAATCACTACCAAAGAAGAAGAAATTAAAGTCATAATTCAGAATTATTTTGCCCAACTCTATGCCAATAAATTTGACAATATAACTGAAATGGATGAATATTTACAAAAATATAAGTGGCCCAGATTAAATGAAGAGGAAATTAAAACCTAATTAACCCTATCTCAGAAAAACAAATTCAGCAAACCATTATTAAACTTCCTAAGAAAAAATCTCCAGGGCCAGATGGATTCACACATGAATTCTATCAAACATTTAAGGAACAATTGCTTCCAGTTCTATATAAACTCTTTGGGAAAATAGGTGAAGATAGAACTTTGCCTAACTCTTTCTATGACACCAATATGGTGCTGATACCTAAACCATGAAGAGTTAAAACAGAGAATGAAAATTATAGACCCACTTCCCTGATGGATAATATGCAAAAATCTTAAATAAAATCTTAGCAAAATGATTATAATAAGTTATCACTAGGATATTATATTGTAATTAAGTAGGATTTATGCTAGGAATGCAGGGTTGGTTCAATATTAGGAAAATTAAATTAGTGCAAGTAATTATATCAATAACAAATCTATCAGAAATCTTATGATTCTATCAATAGGTGCTGAAAAAGCTTTGATGAAATACAGCACACATTCCTACTAAAAACACTGGAGAGTGTAGGAATAAATGGATTGCTCCTTAGAATAATAAGCAGGATCTATCTGAAACCATCAACTATCATTATTCCCAATAAGATCAGGGGTGAAACAAGGATGCCCATTATTAGCTTCAGCAATTAAACAAGAAAAAGAAATTGAAGGAATTAGATTTGAGAAGGAAGAGGCAAACCTCTCACTCTGCAAATGACATGATGGTGTACAAAGAGAATCCCCAAAAATCATCTAAAAAACTACTTGAAATGATGAGCAACTTTAACAAAGTAGAAGGATATAAAATAAACCCTCATAAACTCTCAACTTTGCTATATATGATAGTAAGATACAGCAGATACAGCAGAAAGAGCTAGAAAGAGAAATCCCATTGAAAGTAACCTCAGAGAATATAAAATACCTGGAAGTCTACCTGCCAAGGCAGACACAAAATCTTTTTGAAAACAATTACAAAACACTTCTCACACAAATGAAATCAAATTTAAATAACTGGACAAACATCAACTGCTCATGGATAGGTTGAGCTAATATGATAAAAATGACAATTCTACCAAAATTAAAATTCGTGTTTAGTGCCCCACCAATCAAAATTCCAAAGAAATCACTTTTATGAGTTAGAAACATTGTAAGTAAACTCATATGAAGAAGAAAAAATCAAGAATTTCCAGGAATTCAATGAAAAAAATTTTAATAGAAAGTGGCTTAGCCTTTCCAGATCTAACATTATGTCATAAAGCATCAGTCATCAAAACTGTCTGGTATTGGCTAAGAAACAGAGTGGTGGTGCAGTGGAATAGACTAGGTGCAATAGCAGGACATAATTATAGTAATCTGCTGTTTGATAAACCCCAAAGAGTACAGCCATTGGGATAAAAACTCACTCTAAGATAAAAAACCATTGGGAAAATTGAAAGTTAGTATGCAAGAAACTTGGATCAGACCAACACCTCACATTCTATAACAAGAAAAGATCAAAATTGACACAGGATTTAGACATAAAAAACAATATTATAAGCAAACTAGAAGATCAATGAGTAGTATACCTGTCAGATCTATGGAAAGTGAAGCAGACCAAGGAAGAGATGGAAAACATCATTAAAAACAAACCAGAAAATTTTTATTACATTTAATTAAAAAGCTTTTGCACAGACAAAACCACTGTAACCAATATCAAAAGAAATGTATTAAATTGGGAAACAATTTTTTGCAACTAGTATTTCTGACTAAGGACTCATTTCTAAAATATACATAGAGATGAATCAAATTTTCAAAAATAACAAAACAAGCCATTCCCCAATTGACAAATGGTCATAGGATATGCAAAGGCAATTTACACATGAGGAAATCAAAGCAATCCATAGTCATATGAAAAATTGCTCTAAATCACTATTTATTAGAAAAATGCAAATTAAAGCATCTCTGAGGTACCACATCACCTTTCAGATTGGCCAATATGACCAGAAAGGACAATGATCAATGTTGGAAGGGATGTGGGAAATCTAGGACACTAATGCATTGTTGGTGGAACTGTTAATTCATCCAACCTTTCTGGAAAGCAATTTGGAATTATACCCAAAGGGCAACAGAAATGTGCATACCCTTTGATCCAGCAAAACCACTTCTGGGTCTATACCCTAAAGAGATTATGAAAAAGGGTAAAAACATCACTTGTACAAAAATATTCATAGCAGCCCTGTTTGTGGTGGCAAAGAAATGGATATTAAGTGAATAACCTTCAATTGGGGAATGGCTTAGCAAACTATTGTTCTATTAGAAACCAGGAGAGATGGGAATTCAGTGAAGCCTGGAAGTATTTGTATGAACTGATGCTGAGCGAAATGAGTAGAATCAGAAAAACATTGTACACCATAACAGCAACATTGAGGTGATGCTCAACTTTGATGGACTTGCTCATTCCATCATTGCAACAATCAGGGACAATTTTGGGGTATCTGCAATGGATACTACTATCCATATCCAGACAAGGAATTGTGGAGTTTGAACAAAGACCAAGGACTATTACCTTCAATTTAGGGGGGGAAATCCATTATCTTATTATATAATTTTATTTTTTTCCTTAAGGATATGATTTCTCTCTCACCATATTCAACTTAGATAAATGGATATCATGGAAACAATGTAAAGTCTGACAGACTGCCTTCTGTGGGGGGGGGGGGAGGGAAGCAAGATTAGGGGGAAAATTGTAAAACTCAAAATAAAGAAAATCTTTCTAAGGAAAAAAATTCCTTACTTTCTATGTCTTTCACCTTTACATCCTTCCCACTAAAAAAGGAAAGAGAAACTTGTAATAAATATGAATAGTTTAGCAAAATTTATTCTCCTACTAAAGATACATTATGGCTAAAATTTTTAGGTTGATGTAAATAAATGGGTCTTTCTACTAGACGTCCTCTGATCAGTGACCAAGTCCGGATGGAATAGTCAATAAAACTAGTCTTGTGTGTATGGTCCAGGATAATTTGCTGTTCAGTTACCAAGGATTGATCCTAGGGCATGTTTTCTATTTATTAAATTTTCTAATTGGCTTAGTCTGATTTCCTTGGCTCAATGTTGTTGAATTTCAGTGGATGCTAGGCTTTGGTTGTGGGGTAAGATTTTTGCTTTGTTTTATTTTTTTATACAAAAGTAGATAAATGGAACTTGCATATTCAATAAACATTCACTCAAGGCAAAAGGGTCAATTGTCCCTTACTGACCTAATCTGCCTCTTCCCCTAAACCAATCCAGGCACTAAACTAATATCACTGTCATAGCTCATACATAATATGATTTGTGTAAAGATGATCATAATAGGTACTTACATAATTCTTTAAAGGGCACAAAAACCTCACTGTGATCCCTTAGGGTATATATGTATATATATATATATATATATATATATATATATATATATATATATATGCATTATTAGCCTGATTTTAGAACTGAAGAAGTTGTGTTTCATGAAGTGACTTATTAACTATTTTATGTTTGCAAAGTCCTTTATAAATATATTTAAACACACACACACACACACACACACACACACACATATATATATATATATATATATATATAATTTTTCCTCCCCATAACCCTAGGAGGCAGGAACTATTATTATTTACATTTTACAGATGATGAAATAGACTGGGAGAGTTAAATGATTTATCATGGATAATACAGGTAGTAAATGTTCAAGGCATAATTGAATCCTAGGGCTTACTGTCTATAAATTCAATACTCTACCCCCTTGTCACATAGTAAGTATTAGAGGCAGGATTTGAACTCAGGTTTTCCTGATTCTGGTTACAAAATTTTTCCTGGTTTTGGAGTTTTGAACTTCCTTTGACATTGAGTGCTACCCACCACCATCATCACAATACCATGTACAATTTGTTCAGTAACCACTTTACTCACTATGTGAACTTGTCTTGGCAGAACCAAAACAATGCAGTGGATTACTAATGGGGAGCTACAGTGGTTAGATGACCAGAATTCATCTGCTCCCTTTAGCTCATTTTTCCCAGTGACAAAGGCTGGAACACATTGTTGATTTGACACAAAGAGTCACAGATCTAGGACCTAAAAAAGATTGAGTTAATTAGAAGTGGAACCAAAATGGAAAATAATGGCACCTAGCCCTGGCCCTGTCTTTCTTCCAAGGACAGGATGTCTAATTCATCTGCACTGTGACAATGGATAAATGTAAAGGATGCCATCAGGTAAGATTTGTTTTTCAGGTTGAGAGAGTTCTCCTTTTCAGCCTGTCTGAAACTCTACATCACTATAAAGTAATGTCATGATCATTTCACAGCTATGGATGGAATTATTTTCATTGGCATTTCTCCTTTATGATCTCCTTGTCCTCATGTGACTGCTTACTGACAAACCAGAGCTGTCAAAACCTCCTGTCACTTCTAGGGAAGAAAGCAAAAACTTTCTGACAACATTCTCTTCCTTCATTGTAGGCTTTCTACCTCATGTCTGCATTTCAAACCTGGTTTTGTGACACCCCGGGGGGGGGGGGTTGCCAATTATTTCAAAGGTCATTAGACAATCTTAAGACATGTACCAAAGCAAACTTAATTAGGATATATTTTCATCTTAAGTAGGTTATCATGTATCTTCATGGAAGGACTGTATGTCACTTTTTTAAAAGTTGACATGTCACAATTCAAAAAAAACTTAAGAGCAAGATGGTCTTATGTAAAAGATGTGGAGAAATCTGCTTTTCATGATTTTAGAAATTCTCAGAAGTCATTCTGTCTCTATAATTCAATGACAAAATATTTCTCTTCTAGTAATCTAATGCTTCTACCATTGGAATTTACTTATTGTATCCCTTTTTAAGGGCCTCTACATAGCACAATGTATTAAATCAATCATTCAACTTTTAGTCTGAAAATTAGTTGCTCAGATGCTTTCCTTTAATAATTTTTAACCTGATATCTGGAAACTCTAAAAAAATTATACTTCGATAAGCATTTCAATATAATTAGCTTACTTTGTAATCCTGTGCATTTTATTTTAATTTTATTTTATGTTTTTGCAAGGCAAATGGGGTTAAGTGGCTTGCCCAAAGCCACACAGCTAGGTAATTATTAAGTGTCTGAGACCAGATTTGAACCCAGGTACTCCTGACTCCAGGGCCGGTGCTTTATCCACTACAGCACCTAGCCACCCCTTGCATTTTATTTTATAGATTTAAAAACACTTTGATTGTCAAGGGAGTCTATGACACAAAAAAAGCTAAGAATCCCTGTTTAAGTTGAAAGCTGAATTCATAGGAGAAGAGAGAAATAAAAGTCAAAATCCTGGGTGAGAGGGCAGATCTGAGTAGGGCAGCCTGAACACCACAGTCATTTTATGAGCATGTCTATAGAAATTGAAGTACATATCAGGAGAAGGAGTAGTCCCACAAGGTTAGGAGGCAGGGAATGAGCATAGGTATAGATTCCTGTGGTAGACTCATCCCTCCTCTGCTGGACACTATTGCTAGCAACTAAGAACAAGAAAGATCATAACTTCAATGGGTCAAAACTAGCTTTGCAATATACTAAGATATTATTTGCCTATTGAAATACTCTTCTGCTTTCCAAATATATAACTATATGAGACTATATTTTCCTCATATACTTTAATAAAAACAACATATGGAGTGTAGAAGCAGATATGAAAATTTAACTACCTTTCATTAACTTAGACATTTTGCATAAAATGAATTTTACATAAGAAATTTTGTATATAAAAGGAAAACATTCTACTTTTTCACTTTTTTTGTTTTTAAGAATAGGTTTTACTAAAATATATTTTGACATAATGGATTTATCACTCTTGCTTTAAGCTAATAAATATTTTAAAATTATAATCAGTTTTAATTTTGAATGTAGTGAATATCAAACAGATATAACTCATTAAAAAAACTCTTTAAAAAAACTCTTTTGAGGTCCTCATAGTTTTTTTAAGTGTAAAGATGTTGTTGTTGAGTCATTTCAATAATGTCCAACCTTTCTGAGACCCCATCTGAAGTTTTCTTGGCAAAGCTATTAGAGTGATTTGCCATTTCCTTTTCCAGCTCACTTTGTCAATGAGGGATTGACACAAACAACATTAAATCACTTGCCCAAGTTCACAAAGGTAGTCAGTGTCTGAGACCAGATTTGAACTCAAGTCTTTCTGACTCCAGGTCTGGTACTCTATCTATTGCCTGTGTAAAGTATCCCTGATGCCCAAAAGTTTGAAGACCATTATGATAGAATGAAAGAAACCAGAGTGAATGATAGTGACAGCATTTAAGAATGCAGTTGAGTGAGTACAAGGTGAGAGACTCAGCAACACTTGAAATTTGGGTCCTTTCCCTTGTTTCTTGAGCTGAAGAGAAGTAATGAGGTTCACTGGTAGTTCTCAATCTGACTCAAGGATCATGTTATTCCAATCACCATACATAGTATTTACTAGAGAGGGCATATATGAAATATTTATTAAGAGCCTACTAATGAGTCAGTAAGTAATCTAAGAACTTTACAGATATTACCTTGTTTGATACTTATAATAATCCTAACAGGGTAGGTGCTGTTATTATTCCTATTTTCTAGTTAAGGAAATTAAGAGATTAAGTGCCTTGCCCAAAATTATGCAGTTACTATGAGGTCCTATTTCAACTTCCCAAGTCCAGACTCAGCATTCTCTCCTTTGTATCACCCAGCTGCCCATAATTCTAAGCATATGTCTGGGATACACTTCATTGTAGAAAAACTTAATTTAAGGCTATGTTTTTCTCAAATGACACAAATGATTCTGTTATTGTTGTTTTTGCTTTTTAATAGTCAAAAAAATGAGCCCCCATAGGACCTTGTATTATCTATACCTTAAGTGAACTCAGTGACTGTAGGTTTGATCTTCTATAACATTCATTGTAGAATCCTACCTCTTCTCATTTGTTCAGAATGCATTTAGACTATTCTGAGAAATTTTATAGAAGTGAAAAAGATAGAGAAAGAACTAAATATGTGAGAACGATATATAGTTTGGAGGTTCCTGATTCCTTCTGAATTGCCTTTTGGGGGAATAATTGTACCTGTGATATTTTCAAGTCATTTGATATTTTTTCACCTTTTATATAAGCATGGAAATTGAACCATTGATATTTTCAAAAATTGTTCTTTTTTCCATATGCATTTTGTCGGATTCATATGTTCTTCCTAACTTCATTTACTGAAGTTCCATTTTCACTTTCTCATATAACCATGCTGCAGAATGAGATATTAGAGTCCATCTATGATATGTCCAATGTCATTTATGATGGTACTAAAGAAATAGCCTAAATGATTTTTTATTGTCCTTTAATGTTAATCTAGAGAAGTTTTTGAGATGAATAGAGTTTTTTGGATCTCACTCCAAATTTTGTGGAAATTCATTTCTTACCTCACTTATTTAGTGAGGGGATACTATCTACAATATCCCACTTTCTTCCTCCATAATATTTTGCACATCAGTTTGTATTCTAACTAGAACTGACCTTGGCTGCCAGGTCATTTTGCTTTGTAGTTTATTGATTTTTTTTGCTTTCTAAACTACTATGAATTCCACATTTAATGATGGCTTGACTGGTTAAAAAGGACAGCAAGGTAGTACAGTGGATAGAGGGCTAGGCCTAGAAACAGGAAGACTCTTCTTCCTGTGTTCAAATCTGGCCTCTGGCATTTACTTAGCTCTGTGACCCTGGGCAATTCACTTAAGCTCATTTGCCTCAGTTTCCTCATATATAAAATGAGCTGGAGAAGGACATGGCAAACCACTACAGCATCTTTGCCAAAAAAAAAAACAAACTCAGATGGGATCACAAAGAGTTGAATGCAAATAAAAAGTGGCTAACATTGTAACCAACTTTCACAGGAAATGATGATAATCACTTTCTTTTTAAAAATTTATCCATTTTTATTTTCATCATGCGAAATTACTTTAATTGATTTGATTAAAATAAACATGTTGTAATAACTTGGACTGTTTTCATATTTTCATTGATATGTTTCTTCTGGTTTGTTACTAATCTTGAATTTGATCTAAGCAGTTGACAATTTGCCTACAGGCAAAGCTGATTTGGAAATGACTCTTACTCCATTTGGTATCCAATATTTCTTATTGGTCAAAAAATAGTTTCATTTTTGTTATGCGGTTTGGTATATTCCATGTTCTTGTGAGATACAGATATGAAGCTTCTGAATGGCATTAACTAAAACAAAGATAGAAATAGTGATGTTATTGTTGTTTATACTTCAGTTTTGAAGAAGATGAGTGACAACACAATGTTGGAGTCAGAATATGATGTATTCAGTTGTGGCTGATCACACCAATATTAGTTCACAAGTAAATGCGGATCAAGTAAAAGTGATCCTTTAGGACATTTAGAATGGAAATTGCTCTGGATTTATGTAACTCACTTTTCCTTTGTGCTTCTGTGATTCTGCTTAGTTCATGTAAATATCACCTTTGATGTGGTATATGATACTATGCCAACATTTCCCATGTCCCATGTTCATTACTAATGTTCTTCAGAGATAACTTGAGAGTGTCTTTTTATTTTTTCTTCTAACCACCATGTAAGTGCTTACTTTCTGTGAGTTATATGTAAAATAATTTTTGGATAAATGTGCATTTGGCATTCAGACTACATGGCCAACCCATCAGAGTTGTGTTGCCTGCAATTTGATTTGAATACTTGATAGTTCAGCTTGAGAGAGGACCTCAGTATTTAGTTCCTTATCTTGCTACATAATAATCAGGATCTCCCTGAGACAATTAAAGTGGAAGAGTTCAATTTTCTGTCATGGTACAGATAGATTGTCCAGGCTTCCTAGGCACATAACAATATCATCAGTATGATGGCTCAATGGACCTCCAATTTGGTATGCAGCCTGATGTCTCTTCTCTCCCAACTTCCATTTAGAATTTCCCAGTTGCTGAATTAGCTCTGGTAATATATGCTTCAATCTATGTGACTAGCTGTGGAGAAAATAATACCAAAGTAAGTGAACCTATCCACAGCATACTACATTTCTCCTTTTACTATAAGCAATGATTTCACTTATGAATGATATAATGCTTGCTAGTGGTGTTGTCAGGTCAAAATGAGCTATAAGCCAAGATAAAAATAGAGGGGAAGCTGATACATGACTTTTTGTTTGCAGATGAGTGTTAACTCAATGTACCCTATGAGGCAGAGATGTAATAGAATATGGACTGATTTTTTTAAGACTTTCAAAGAAGAGCTAAGCAAATGATGAAGCAGGCCTGAACAAAGTTGGGAGCATGGTACACCCATGATCAAGTGTGGAATCCCAGTAGTGGAAGAAAACATATGAGGTGCAATCCAAGCACATAGATTTTAGAGCATTTGCTTGAGCAGAACTCTTGGGAAGGGAGTCATGATCAGAGAGATGAAAATACTGTTTTTATTTGGGTCCCCAATTTTTCAAATGTTATTGGGACTTCTTTTGACATAAGTTAATTTTCTTGAAAGAATGAATGCTTACTATATTTAAGCATTTTACTAAGTCCTTGTAATACTAGTGGAAAAGAGAAGATTATTTTCTGAAGTAGAAGAATTCAAACTCTAGTTGGAGGTAGAAATTCTATCTATAGGGTAAATGAAAAGATCCAGATATTTCAAGTATTCTTGATGGTGGGTGTTTAGGTCACATCTGTGGGTCATGTAACAACTAAGGGCCTATAGTGTGTAGAGGCAGAGTAGATGGTAAAGCCCAAGGACCATAGAAAGTAGCCCTTACATTCTCCAAATGATAAATAGGCAAAGGATAAGGACAGGCAATTTTCAGATGAAGAAATTTACATTTTTTTTTTATTTTTTAGGGCTTTTTTTGCAAGACAATGGGGTTAAGTGGCTTGCCCAAGGCCACACAGCTGGTAATTATTAAGTGTCTGAGGTTGGATTTGAACTTAGTTACTCCTGATTCTAGGGCCGGTGCTCTTTCCACTGTGCCAACTAGCCACCCCTCAGATGAAGAAATTAAAGCTCTATGTAATCATAGGAAAAATGCTCCAACTCTTTGGTGACCAGAGAAATGTAAATTAAAACAATTCTGAAGTATCACCTCATACCTATCAGATTGGCAAAAATGACAAAAAGGGAATATGACCAATATTATAGAGGATGTGGGAAAAATGGGTCACTAATGCACTGTTGGTGTAATTGTGAATTGATCCAACTATTCTGGAGAACAAGTTGGAACTATTCCCAAAGTTTAATAAAACTATGCAAAAACCAACAATGCACTACTAGATCTTAATCCAAAAGAGATCATAAAAAAGGGGAAAAGAATCCCATGTACAAAAATATTTATAGCATCTCTTTTTGTAGTGGCAAAGAATTGGAAATTGAGGGGATACCCAGCAAATGGAAAATGATGGAACAAATTATAGTATATGAATGATTTGGAGTACTATTTTTCTATAAGAAATTGTGAGCATATTCATAGGGGGTAGAGCCAAGATGGTGGCGTGAAGCTAACATGCTCCCAGAGCTTTTCCCTACGATAAATGAAGACTCTATTCTGACATTCAAGCTACAGATCCCACCAAGAAAAAGAAAAGATTCAAATAAGTTTTTAGTGGGAGACATTGTAGAAGATTTTCATTGGAGGTTTGTCTCTTTAGGGAAAAAGAGCAAGTAAAGTCCAGGAGGCCGGAGAGCGGGAAAGTCAGTAGGAAGCTTTTAGCCACAGTGTTTCCAGGTCCTGACAGCTTAACAACAGCATAGATACAGGCAGCTAGATAGCAAACTAGCAGGGAGGATCCCAACTCCAAAGTCTGAACCTTGGAAACACTGGTGTAAAAGATCAGATTGGGTCAGGAATAAACCACTGCTAAGTCAGAACCTAGATATAAAGGAGCAAACAAACCTCTGTAAAGGCAAGGTCTGGGCTATATAGCAATATCTTGTGCAAGGACAAGCCAGGGATCAGATCCCAGCCCCAGGAAAAAAAATCTTGAATCTACCCCAGGAGCAGAACTAAAACACCAAAGATGAGCAAAAAAAACTAAAAGAATGCTCACTGTAGAAAACTACAGTATAGACAAAAATGATAATAATGCCATGTCTGAAGAAGAAATCAGTGAAAAATCACTCGCATGGGAAGTATCAAAACAGATTGGACTCAAATACAAAAGCTCATTGAAGGGAACAGTGAATAAAGCACCAGCCCTGGAGTCAGGAGGACCTGAGTTCAAATCCAGTCTCAGACACTTACTAATTACCTAGCTTTGTGACCTTGGCTAACTCACTTAACCATATTTTCTTGCAAAAATGTAAAAAAAAACCTAAAAAGCTCATTGAAGAACTTAAAAAAGAATTTAAAAATCAAAGAAGAAAGGAAAAAAGAAAAATGGAAAAAAGAAAGTCATGCAGAAAATTATGAAAAATTGATCAGAGAATTCAATACTTTAAAAAAAAAGAAACACAAAAGGTAATTGAAGAAAATAAAACCCTAAAAATTATAATTGAACTAATAGAAAAAATATAAATCTATGAAACTACAAGATTCCATCAAACAAAATAAAAAGGTTAAAAAATCTGAAGAAAATGTAAAGTACATTTTAGGGGAAACAAATGACCTGGAAAATAGCTCAAATAGAGACAATCTAGAATCATCAGACTACCAGAAAGCCTAGATCAAATAAAGTAACTGGAAAATATCATGCAGGAAATTATAAGGAAAAACTGTTCAAATATGCTAAAAAAAAAAAACAATATAACCATTGAAAGAATACACAGAACCCCTCCAGAAAAGAATCCAGGATAAAATATACAAGGACTGTTATAACCAAATTCCAGAACTCTCAAATAAAGGAGAGAGCATTATATGCGGCACAAAGAAAACAATTCAAACACAATCAGACTCACACAGGACCTATCAGCTTCAACAATGAAGAATCAGAAGACCTGGAATACCATATATCAGAAAGCAAAGATTACAGCCCAGAAAGTTCTACCCTGCAAAATTCAGCATATATACTGTCAGGGAAAAAGATGGATGTTCAATGAAATAGATTTCCAGAATTTCCTGACACAAAGACCAGAACTGAAAAGAAAATTCAGTCATGCAATACATGACTCAAGAGTTGCATAAAAAAGGTAAATGAAAAAGGGAAGGAGAAAACAAAACAAATTTTAGTCAAGACCATCAAATTGTATACATCCCTAAAAGGGAAAGATATAACAATTCTGATTCCTGAGAACTTTACTTCTCTAAGGATAATTAAAGGTTGAATATAATTGAAGACATTGGAATTAAAGGATATGGCTATAGTTGGATCCTGTCTCTCCATTGAAAAGGTCCAAGAGGACATCACTGTGTTTGAGACAAAAAGCCCTGATGAAAAGCAGGGCTATTAACATTAAATTTAAGTGTCTTATTATCCTTTTACCCACTGTAATTTTGCTATGCTGTTGAACTTAGCACTTTGTCTAATGAGGACACCATAAACTAGATGGTCCTAAGTCAGTATTTCCCCAGCAACTTATAATCATTTGTAAAGTTCTCAGGTGAGACCTTCAGAGTCTCCAAGTACTTAGAGCCCATTAAAGTTCCTGTAGTTAATTAGATCACATTTTGTCTTAATCTGTGCTTCACTTAACAAGGTATTAAGTACCCTGGATGTGAGGGTGGGGTGGGGTGGGTACAGTGTGAGAGAAATAGGGCTGGGGGGAGGGGCACAAATAGCTCAAGAAATAATTTGGCTTTGAATGATACTTTCATTCCTGAGGGGGATTGTATGTCCTTGGAGGGTACTTGAAAAGGTGAGAAGGTAAAAAATGATTATAATTATAATTTGATGTGATTTGAGACAAGGAGGCTTATCAAACAATCAATCTGTGATGATACTTTATTAACAATGTGAGTTTATCAAGAAATCAATTAATCAAGTTTTGATTGATGATACCTGATTAATAGTACTAGAGTCATAAATAACACCAGGTGAAGAGGTACAAAGATTTATAATCTTACCAGGAAAGAAGGGAGAGTTTGAATCCTGAGTAAATTCTATTAAATAGATTTGGCCCAGAGAAGGAATAAGATACATTCTCATTTGGATTTAAAAATGTATCTTAATCTACAGGGAAGGGGAGACAGGGAAAGGGAAAAATAAGAGAAGAAAGGACTGATAAAAGGGAAGGCAAAGGTGAAGGCAGGAGTGAAAATAAACTGAAAGTTAAATTTTAAAGGAAAAATCAGAGGAAAAGGGGAGTAAAATTTTGGTGAGGAGGAGAAAGAGGAAAGGAAAGAGACAAATATAAATGGAGAAAGATCACATGAAAGGAAATACAGAAGTAGTATTCTTAACTGTAAATGTGAATGAGATGAACTGTCCCATAAAACAGAAGGGGATAGCAGAATGGATTAAAAACAGATTCCTTCCATATGTTGTTTACAAGAAACAAATTTGAAAGAGAGAGATATACATACGGGGTCAAAATAAAAGGTTGGAGCAAAATATATCATGCCTCAGCTGAAGTAAAGAAATCAGGGGTAGTGATCCTAATCTCAGATAAAATAAAAGCAAAAATCAACCTCATTAAAAGGAATAAGGAAGGAGACTACATCTTCTTAAAAGACCCTATTGGTAATGAAGCTATATCATTACTAAACATATATACACCTAGTGATATAGCATACAAATTCCTAGAGTAAAACCTGAGTGAATTATAAGGAGACATAGACAACAAAGCTTTACTAATTGGAGACTTCAATCTCCCTCTCAGAAGTTGATAAATCTAACCACAAAATAAACAAGAAAGAATATAAGGTAAATTGAATCTTAGGGAACTTAGATATAATAGAACTCTGGAGAAAACTTAATGGGGATAGAAAAGACTATATCTTTTTCTCAACACCACATGGTACCTATATCAAAACTGACCATGTCCTAGGGCACAAAAACCTTATAAACAAATGCAGAAAGGCAGAAATAATAAATACATACTTCTCAGACCATGATGCAATAAAAATTACATGTAATAATCGGTCAAGGAAAGATAAACTAAAAACTAATTGGAAATTAAATGACTTTATCTTAAATAATGGGTGGATTAAAACAGCAAATAATAGAAATAATCAATAATTATATCCAAGAAAATACTGAGATACCATACCAAAATTTATGAGATGCAGCTAAGACAGTTTTGAGGGGAAACTTTATATCTCTAAATGCCTATATGAATAAAATAGAGAAAGAGGAGATCAATGAATTGAGTTTGCAATGGAAAAAGCTAGAAAAAGAACAAATTAAAGATTCCCATTTAAATATTAAATTAGAAATTCTGAAAATCAAGGGAATGATCAATAAAGCTGAAAGCAAGAAAACCCCTGATCTCATAAATAAAACTGAGTTGATTTTATTTTTAAAAATCAATACAATAGATAAACCTTTGGTTATCTGATTAAAAAAGAAAGAAAACCAAACTACCAATATGAGAAATGAAAACTGTGAACTATATCACCAAGGATGAAATTAAGTAGATAATTAAGAACTACTTTGCTGCTCTGTATACCAATAAATTGGAAAACCTGAGTGAAATGTATGAAAATTTACAAAAATACAAACTTTCCAGATTAACAGAAGAGGAAATAAATTACTTAAATAATCCCATTTCAGAAGAAGAAATTGAAGAAACAATCAATAAACTCCCTAAGAAAAAGTCTCCAGTGCCAGATGGATTTGCAATTGAATTCTACCAAACATTTAAGGAATAATTAATTCCTACTCTACGCAAACTATTTTTAAAAATAGGAGGAGTTCTGTAAAACTCCTTTTATGACACCAGCATAGTGTTGATACCTAAACCAGGAAGAACCAAAACAAAGAAAATTATAGACCAATGACACTAATGAATATTGATGTAAAAATCTTAAATAAAATTTTAGTAGTGAGATTACAGCAAGTTATTACTAGGATAATATACCATAATCAGGTGAGATTTATACCAGGTAGATAGGAATGGTTCAAAAGTAGGAAAATAATCAACAAAATTGAACATATCAATAGCAAAAACCAAGGAATCATATGATTATCTGAATAGATGCTGAAAAACAATTTGATAAAACAACATACAATCCTTTTAAAAGTGCTAGAAAGGGGGGCAGCTAGGTGGTGTAGTGGATAAAGCACCGGCCTTGGAGTCAGGAGTACCTGGGTTCAAATCCAGTCTCAGACACTTAATAATTACCTAGCTGTGTGGCCTTGGGCAAGTTACTTAACCCCATTTGCCTTGAAAAAGCTAAAAAAAAAAACCCAACCAACCAAACAAAAAAAAACAAATAAAAATGCTAGAAAGTTTAGGAATAAATGGAATTCTACTTAAAATAATAAATAGTATCTATCTAAAAACCACAAATGTTATATGTAATGATAATAAACTCAGATAATTTCCAATAAAACCAGGAGTGAAACAAGGATGCCCATTATCACCATTACTAATCAATATACTTTTAGAAATGTTAGTTCTAGCAATAAGAGCAGGTAAAAAAATTGAATGAATCATATTTGGCAATGAGGAAGCAAAACTTTCACTCTTTGCAAATGATATGATGGTATACTTAGAGAATCTGAGAAAATCATCTAAAATACTACTTGAAGCAATTAAATTCAGCAAAGCAGCAGGATATAAAATAAACTCAAATAAATCATAAGCATTTCTGTATATGAACAACAAAACCCAAGAACAAGAGGTAGAAAAAGAAATTGCATTTAAAATAATTGTAGACAACATTAAATACTTGGGCATCTAACCCCGCCCAAGACAAACCCAGAAACTGTATAAACACAATTATAAGGCACTTCTCACCCAAATAGTCAGATCTAAATAATTGGAATAATGTCAATTGCTCATTTTTAAGTCAAGCTAATATAATAAAAATGGCAGCTCTATGCAAATTAAATTACTTATTCAATGCCATACCAACCAAACTACCAAATAAGTATTTTACTGACCTAGGAAAAAATAGTAGCAAAATTCATCTGGAGCAACAAAAGCTCAAAAATAGCAAGGGAATTGAGTTTGAAAAATGTAAAGGAAGGTGGCCTAGCTCTGGTAATGGTTAAGAAATAGAGTAAAGGATCAGTGGATTAGGATATGTCCAAAAGAAACCTCAATAAATGACTACAGTGATCTACAATTTGACAAATCCAAAGATATCAGCTTCTGGGATAAGGACTCACTGACAAAAATTGTGAGTAAAACTGCAAAATAGTATGGCAAAAACTAGGCATAGACTCACATCACACACCCTAAACCAAAATGAGGTCAAAATTGGTATAGGATTTAGACATTAAGGATGACACCATAAATAAATTAATAGACTGAGAAATACTTTATCAGATCTATTGAAAAGGATTAAATTTATGAGCAAATAAGAATTAGAATACATTTTATACTACAAATGAAGGATTTTGACTATATTGAATTAAAAAGTTTTTATGCTAATAAAATCAAATGCTGCTAAAATTAGAAGGAAAACAAAGCTTGGGAACAATCTTCACAACTAGGAGTTCTGATAAAGGTCTCATTTCTAAAATATATAGAAATTTGCAACAAATTTACAAGATTACAAGTCATTCCCCAATTGATAAATGGTCAAATGATATGAATAGACAATTTTCAAATGAAGAAATTAAAGCTATAGATAATCATATGAAAAAATGCTCCAAATCATTATTGATTAGAGAAATGCACATTAAAACAATTATGAAGTATCACCTCACATGTATCAGATTGGCCAAGATGAGAAAAAGGGAAAATGATCAATGTTAGAGAGGTTGTGGGAGTTTAGAACATTAATAAACTTTAATGGTTTGAGCCGATCCAAACATTCTGGAGAGTAATATTGAACTATGCTCAAAGAGCAATAAAGAAATCATTAAAAAACAGGAAAAGTGCCACTTATTCCAAAATATTCATAGCAGCTCTTTTTGTAGTGTCAAAGAATTGGAAATTGAGGGGATACCCATCAATTGAGGAATGGCTAAACAAATTATGGTACATGAATACATTGGAATAATATTGTTCTATAAGAAATCATAAATAGTTGGACTCTAGAGATACATAGTATGACTTACAGGACCTGATGCTGAGTAAAGGGAGCAAAACCAACAAAACAATGTACACATTAGCAAGAACATTATGAGATGGTGATCCTTTCAGTTCCTTTAAACATTTCAGGTAGCTAGGACAACCGACTTAGATCAGTTATGGATATTGTCCTAATCCAGAGTAAGAAAAAAATAAACAAAACAAAAAACAACCCTTCAGAATCTGATGAAGACTTTATAAAATTATCTCTTTTGTGTCTCATTCCCTTAATCCTAATTCCTCATACTGAAAATAACTAA
The DNA here is from genome assembly GCF_037893015.1 of Macrotis lagotis. Classification (NCBI taxonomy): domain Eukaryota; kingdom Metazoa; phylum Chordata; class Mammalia; order Peramelemorphia; family Peramelidae; genus Macrotis; species Macrotis lagotis. The sequence goes on from NC_133658.1 coordinate 586,278,845, forward strand.
TCTGTAAAAAGTTTTTATCAGAAATATGTTTATACAATGCTAACCTGAATGTTCACCGCTGAGGGGAGGAGGAATGGGAAAAAAGTGTGGAAAGAAATTTTGTAACTTAAAAATGTACATGTGTATGTGGATGAAAAAATTAAAATAAAAAAACAAAAGGATGAAAGAAAGAAATCATGAGAGTTCAGACTTTAGAGAAGCATGAAAAGGATTCATGAACTGATGCTGAGTGAAGTGAGCAGAACCAAAAGAACATTGTACACATTAACAACAGCATTGTGAGATGATCATCTATGATTGGTGCAACTCCTCTTGGCAATTCACAGATCAAGGACATCACTGAAAGATCTGCTCTGGACAGTATGCCATACGGATATTCCATCCTTATCCAGAATAAAAAAAATGTAGTCTGAGTGCAGAGGAAAGCATTCTATGTTCCCTTTTTAAAAACTTCTTTTATGATTTTCCTTTCTTCCTCATGTTTATTTTCTTTCCCCTAAGTTCTAATTCCTCTTTCACAACATAACTAATATATATATATATATATGTATATATACATATACATACATATACATATACATATATATATATATTTAAAGGTACAACTTGATAGGAGGCAGGAATGGGAGGGTAGTAGAAAAATGTGAAACTCATAAATTTGAAATGGATGAATGTTGAAAAGCTATCATTGCATCTATTTGAAAAAATAAAATAAATTTTTGATTAAAAAAATAAAAATTTATTATCTCTGGGGAAAAAAAGACAAAGAAAAAGAAAGAAAATCAGAAGTGAATGGGCTTCATAAAAGCCTGGAAAGATTTGCATTATCTGATGCTGAATGAAGTGAGTTAGGAGAACACTGTACACATTAATAGCAACACAGTGAGATGATTAACTAAGATGAATGCAGCTCCTCTCACCAGTTCAGTAATCAAGGGCAATCATGAGAGACATGTGATGGAAAATGTCATCCACAGACAGAGATAAAAACTATTAAGTCTGAATGAAGAGCAAAGCATCCTGTGTTCATTTTTAAAATTTTTTTTATGTTTTTCTTCCTTCTCATATTTTTCCTTTTAGTTCTGATTATTCTTTCACAATATGACTAATATGGAAATATGTTAAACATAATCGTACATGTACAATGTGTATCAGAACAATTGCTACCATGAGGAGGAAGGAAAAGGGAGGTATTATAAAAATGCGAAACTCAAAAACTAAGAAAAAGATGAATGTTGAAAAACTATCTTTATATATATATATATATACATATATACAGATAGATATATGATATGTATGTGTATATTTAGATATCTCCCTCTCTCCATATATATATATATATATATATATATATATATATATATATATATGTATGTATATATGAAAAAAGTGCCTAGATAATAGTGGTTATTTCAGTGTTTACTGATTGATTAATTGATTGCCATGGGAATTGGTAAGGTCTGGTGATTCTCCAGAATTCATAAAAACAGAATTTGTGACTCACATTTCATTCAAGCCAGGTGAATAGCCAAGATGGATTCACAGAGTTCAGTCTAGAGATTATTTTTTTTTTGTAGATATGGCTAGATAACAGGTATCTAGATGGACAGAATACAGAGAGTTGTCCTGGGAAAGTCACTTAATGTTGCTTGCTAGATTTCCTCATCTGTATAATGAATGGAACATGTTTAATAAGAAAAATTTACTTAACATAGTTTATATATAGTTTATATATATATATATGTGTGTGTGTGTGTGTGTGTGTGTGTGTGTATAAACATATACATAGGTATAAATATAAATATATATATATATATATATATATATATATATCCTATATTAGATTACTCATTGAAGACAGGGGGAGAGGAGGGAGGGAGGGAGGGAGGGAGAAAACTGTGGAACACAAAACCTTACAATAATGATTGTTGTAAACTGTCTTTACATGTAGTTGAAGAAATAAATTATTTATATTTTTTAAAAAATTAGTTGGAGAAGTAATTGACAAACCACTTCAGCTTTCTTTACTATGAAAAAACCCAAAGGGGTCATGAAAAGTCAGATGTATTAAGAATGACTAAGCAACAATAGCAACAAAGACTAGATTAAATAATACAGTGCTATTTAAAACTATCTTTGCATTGTAACTGGAAAAAAATAAAATAACTATATATATATATATATAACTATATAGCACTTTAATGCAGTGCTATCTTTAATTCTCTAAATAATTTATTTAATATAGCTGGTTGCTAAAGATTACCATTGGGACCTGTGACTTTTCCAATAAATCAATCAGTCAATAAGCATTTATTTGGTATCAATGTCTCAGACTTTAGGGATACACTGGGGATATAAAGGAAGAAAAAAAGACAGTCCTTACTCTTGAGGAGCTCACAATCTAATGGAAGTAGGAGGAAGACAACCTGTAAACAATTATGTATAAATAAAATATAGACAGAAGAGATAACCAATAGAGAATGGGAACTTTAGCATTAAGGAGGATTGGGAAAGACTTCTTGTTGAATAGAGATACACAATTTATATAGAAATCTAATCTATTCTTGATGTTATTCAACCATTTCAGTTCTTAGGTTAACACTTTTGGTCAACACTATAAGATTAAAGGGCAAATGCTAAGTTTCACATTGATTCAGAAATGTATATTACAAGTGGAAGATTGCAGAAAAAAGATCTGGAGGCTTTAGGGTATTACAGGTTCATTAGGAGTCAAGAGTGTGATATGGCAACCTACAAAAATGTTGCAGCGTTTAGCTGCAATAAGGGAGACATAGCTTCCAGGAATAAGAAAGTGATAGTCCTGCTGTGTACTCTATGCTGATCTGACCATATGTGGAATATTTTATTTAGTTCTGAGTACCACATTTTAGAAAGGACATTGATAATCTGAAGAATACAACCAGGATTGTTCAAGTTTACGCCATAGGAGGATTGGTTATAAGAAATGAGTATTTTTAGCCTGGGGAAGTGAAAACTTAAGAGGGACATGACAGCTGTGATCAAGCATTTGAAAGACTGTTATAGGGAAGAAGGATTGTATTTGTTTTGTTCATCCCCAGTAGAATGTATTAGGAATGATAGATATAAGTGGAAAAGAGGAATATTTGAGTTTGATGAAAGATAAAACTCCCTCACAATTGGAACTACCTCACATGATTGTGTCTCCTCCTCTTTTTATACCCCCTGGAGACCTTCTCAAGAGAACTGGAAAGCTACATATTAGAATTCAAGGTGGTGTTTTGTTTCATGAATTGAAATGGTTGCCTCTTCCAAGCCCCAAAGATCTGTGATTCTTTCAGTGAAATGTTTTTTCTCCCAAGAAGGGTGGGAGAATCCTGAGAGGAGGTGGATGGGTTCATAAAGTAGATCAGTAAGGAGATAGAACTTTTATAATTTGTCATAGACTCTCACGTTGTTGGCTGTCTTTTGGTCTGGAAGAGGACCATGACATCAGGAAGGAGATATCATAATTTTGTAAATGAATTGACTTTAAATGAGAGAGGGTTGCATAAAGTCATCATTCTCATTTTGTCCTCTAGAACAATCTTTGGTCCAGTGGCAAGATATAGATCAGAAGGGCTGGAGATGGTCCCAGAAACAATAAGAGACCCTGTCCTTTTTAAGCTAAGTTCTTTCCTAGGTCTCAGTTTGGTTGAGGTAATACCCAGCAAGTGATTAAGGCTAGGTAAAAATGAGTCACAGAGGGGGTGGCTAGGTGGTGCAGTGGATAAAGTACCGGCCCTGGAGTCAGGAGTACCTGGGTTCAAATCTGGTCTCAGACACTTAATAATTACCTAGCTGTGTGGACTTGGGCAAGCCACTTAACCCAATTTGCTTTGCAAAAACCTGAAAAAATGAGTCACAGAATGGTCTCTTTACTCAAAAAAATAAAATAAAATCGGTCTGGAAGGGGAAGACTCTCAGAATTTCTGGCCCAAACAGAAACATTTGCTATTTATTCTCACTCTGAGAATTCAGGATTCAAACAATAACCAAATGAAACTTAGCCTGGTATCTATTGTTGGTCAATCAATGAGAGTCAGAGTGATTTGGATTTAAAGGATGGTCCACAAAAGAGAAATTCAAGATATCTTGCAAGATTTCACTGATCCAAATTTATATTCCTTTGGACACAACAAAGGAAGTTAACACGGATCAGTAAGGGATGCATCATAGAATATTATTTAGGGTAGCATTTCATGATATTAGAAAATCAAAACTAGGGATTAACCTGCATGATGAAAGATTTAAAGGAAATCACTGAATTTTGATGTTGGACTAAGCATTAGCAATTATCTGGTCCTGTGCAGTAAATAGAACATTGGCCCTAGAGTCAAAAGGACCAGGATTCAAGTTCAGTCTCAGACACTTATTAGTTTTATGACCCTGGACAAGTACTTAACCCTGTTTGACTCAATTTCTCATCTCTAAAATGAGCTGGAGAAGAAAATGGCACGCACTCCAAAATCTTTGACAAGAATACTCCAAATGGTATCATGAAGAGTCTGATATGATTGAAAGAAATGAACAGCAAGAGTCTAACTTTATTTTACAGGTAAAGAAATGGAAATCCTCGAAGGCAAAGGAACTTAGTTTCTATAACCATTTAATAATATAAATAAACTGCAAACTAGGTCACATGTACAGTTCTTAAGTTTCTTGAGTCAAATTAACTCATTTTGCTCTGCATATTTTTTGACTTTTAAGACGAGGCTAATATCACGTATTTTCCTATAGAATTTTTTTCTGGGTCAGGCACTCTCTCTTATATATCTTTCCCAATTATATATGAAGATAAATTTGAGAATCCATTTTTTTCAAAGATGAGCTTGAAATTGTCTCTCGTGTTCCTTCATTGTAAATACAAGCAATTTGTTATAAGTTATACATGTGAAGTAATATAAAAATATTTCCATGTCAATCATGTCTTGAAAGGAAATACACAAAAAAGAAAAATAATGTTTAAAAATTACTTCAGGGGGCAGAAACAAGATGGCAGCATAAAGGCAGGAATTCCAGGAAACTTGCTCCCTCAAAAAGTCCAAAAAGCATCAAATTATGACTAGTCAAAATTTAGAGGGGCAGAATTCACTGAAAGACTAAGTGATACAATTTCTCAATCCAAGACAACCCAGAAGTTCCACAGGAACTGTTTCACAGGGGGTTGGAAAAAACTGCTGCTGGAGCAGCTGTAGCTGCAATACAGGGCAGCACAGCCAGACTGAGGGCCTGGATCCCTGAAGGTGCCTAGGTCCATGGCAGAGGGGCTGGTTTCCAGACCTCATGGCTATGTTTCTGCCAGGAACAGCTTGAACTTGAGAAAATTCTGTGGTACCAGTGAGTGCAGAGTGAGCAAAGGCCTCAGAGCAGCCCTGCTGTGAGAACCTGCAGCAGAAATCGGGAAAGCCAACCTGCACCTACAGAGTGCAGCCTACAGACAATAAGGGGGTTGGAGGAGACTGCAGAGGTCTCTCTGCTCTCCCTGGGGCAGGACTCAGCTGGTGACCACACTCAAACCCAGGCTCAGAGCCTCTCATAAGACCTTGAAGGAATTATGGTCCCTGTGGACTGTCGCAAAGACCCCCAAAGCCTTGGAAGTGTGGTAAATCAGTCATAGGTTGAGAAAACAAGCAAACAAAAGTAAAAGAAGAATCTGACCATAGAAAATTGCTTTGGTTCCATAGAAGATTTAGAAGATGACAAAATCGAAGTTTGTGTACAAAAAACCTCCAAGAGAAATAGAAAATGAGCTTAGACTATGGAGGAGCTCAAAAAAGATTCTGAAAAACAATTAAGGGAAGTAAATGAAAAATTGGGAGGAGAAATGAAAGAAATGCAGATAAATCATGAAAACCAAATCAGCAGCCTGGCGAAAGAAATACAAAAAAAAATGCTGAAGAAAATAATATGTTAATAATATGTTAATAATATGTTAAAAACAGTTTAAGCCAAATAGAAAAAGCAACACAAAAAAGCAAATGAGGAGAAGACTGGAAAAGGAGATAAAAAGAATCTCTCAAGAAAATAACACCTTCAAAGGAAGCTGATGACTTTGTGAAAAATCAGGAAGAAATAAAACTATTCCAAAAAACAAAAATATTAGAAGAAAATGTGAAATATCTCATTGGAAAAAACAGCCCAGCCTCAAAAACAGATGCAGGAGAAATAATTGAAAAATTATTGTGCTACCTGAAAGTCATGACCAAGAAAAGAGCCTGAACTTCGTTTTTCAAGAAATAATACAGCAAAATTGCCCTGAAATCCTAGAAGCAGGTCGTAAAATGGAAATTGAGGGAATTCACTAATCACTTCATAAAAGAGATCCCAAAAGAAAAACTCCAAGAAATATTATAGCCAAATTCCAAAACTCCCAAGTCAAACAGAAAATACTAAAATCTGCCAGAAATAAACAATTCAACTATTTGTGGCTTTATAATCAGGATTACACAGTTCTATAGTCAGGATTACACAACATCTACACTGAGGGCTAGTAGAACTTCAAATATGGTATTCTGAAAGGCAAAAGATCTTGGTTTACAACTGAGAATCAACTACCCAGCAAAACTGAACATCCTATTTTAGGGCATGAACAGGGGATGGATTTTCAGTGAAACAGGGGATTTTCAAACTTTCCTATTAAAGCAACCAGAGTTTGAACAGAACGTTTGATCTACAAGTACAGGACTTAGGTGAACCACAGAGAGGACAAATGAGAAGGACTAACAATGAGGAACTTAATGATGTTGAACTGTTTGTATTCCTGCATGGAAAGAAGATACTGTTAACTCATGAATTTTCTCATTTATAAGAGCAGCTAGAAGGAACATATATAGACAAAGCACAGGAAGGAGCTGAATATAATGGCATAATATAGTAAAAAAAGATGGAGTTAATGGGTGATAAAGGAATGTACTGGGAGGAAGAGAAAGGAGAGGAAGAAAGGGCTAAGATATTTCACACAAGAGTGAAGAAAAAGCTTTTTTCAATGTTGTTGAATGGGGTAAGCTGAGGAGGGATGAGTGAGCCTACATTCTCATCAGAAATGGCTCAGAGAGGAAATAGCTTACACACTTAACATGGTAGAGAAATCTATATTACCCTAGAGAAAAATGAGAAGAAAGGGATGGAATAAGGGGGAACAAGGGAGGGAAGGTGAGAGTAGGTGATAGAAGAGAGGGAAGATCATTGGAGAGGGTACAACACACTTTTGAACAGGGACAGAGTGAAAGGAGAGAGAGAGAGAACAGAATAAATGATAGTGGGAAGGAATAGAGTGGAGGGAAATACAGATAGTAATAGCAACTGTTGAAAAAATATTGAAGCAATTTCTTTGGTGGACTTATGCTAAAGAAGGTGACTCATCCCAGAGCAGAACCATTGGAATCTGAACACAGACTGAAGTACCATTTTTTTTTCTCTTTCTCTCTCTCACTATTCTTGAGGTTTCTCATCTATTTTGGGGGAGAGGGGGAAGGGGGTTGATTATGTTTACTCTCACAACAAGATTATTATAATAATAGAAAATAAACCCCCAAAACCCACTAGGGAGTATATAAAAATAATTACTTCAATGTACACTTAGTTCTTAAAGTCCTTTCTCAGGAGAGTATGGAGATGTTAAAGTCCTTCAGAATTGTCTTAATTCATTGTACTGCTGAAAAATAGCTAAGTCATTCACAACTGTTTCTCTTATGATTTTGCTATTATACATAGTGCATTTTACTTTTATTTTTTTCATTATTTCAGTTTTCTTTTATGATTTCTTGATTTCTCACAAAGTCATGACCTTCCCTTTGCTCAATTATAATTTTTTAGGAATTATTTTCTTCGGTGAGCTTTAGTAACATCTTTTTCATTTGGCCTTCATTGACTTTTGCACCTCTTTTACTATTTGCCCTAGTCTGTTTTTTAAGGTGATAAGTTCTTTGCTATTTTTCTGAATCTCCTGTACTGAGTTGTAGACTCATTTTTCATTATTTTCTTGCTCTTGTGTTCCTTCCCAGTTTTTCATCTACTTCTCTTACTTGATTTTCAAAATTCTTTTTGAGCTCTTCCATGGTCTGAGAACATTTGATATTTTTCTTGGAGGCTTTGGATGACATCTTCTTCTGAGAGTATGTTTGATCTTCTTTGTCAACGTAGAAACTTTCTACAGTCGGATTTTTTTCTGTTTGCTCATTTTCCCAGCCTATTATATGATTTTTAGCTCAATTAAAGGAGGGATCTGTTTCCAGGTTGTAGGCTGCATTCTACCAAGCTTTAGGGGCTTTGTGCAGCTATTTAAACAAACCTGTAAGTTTTTCTTTCCTCCAAGGTAGTATGATCTAAGGAGAGGTATTGCCTACTCTGTAGGCCTGTGCTCCTACTCAGTGATCACTATTTTAATGTTTTCCTACCCTGGAACCATGAATAGCTCCCATGCCACCATGGAGTCCTTCCTTAGTGCTAGCAATATCTATAATCTCCTTCTGATGGATTGCTTCGGCCCCTTATCATCTGTGGATTAAGAGCTGCAAAAACAGCAGTTACTTCTACTGATTCAATGACTCTCAAGGCCTGCTATCAGTTTGTTGGGACTGGGGCCATGCTAGTGCAGACTGCAATAGATTGTGTTCTTCTCTCACCCCTGGTGCAGCAGACATATACTTACAAACTTCTAAGTTGTATTGGACTGGAAAATTGTTTCCCTTTGTCATTTTGTGGGTTTTGCCTGTCTAGCAAAATTGTTTGGAGTTATAATTGAAATACATTTGGAGGGTTTTGGGTGAAAGTTTGGGTAATTCCCTTACTTTCCTTCACTGTGTTGGCTCCAATTCTATTCATCATTTCTGATATCACAGCAGTATTCCATCATAATCATATTAGGTCAGGAATTTTTAACCATTTTTGTACCATTGATCCCTTGGGTAGTCTGGTGATACCCACCCTTTCTTGGAATAAGGTTTTTAAATGCATAAATTAAAAATAAATAGGATTTCAAATGAAAAAATTATTTTGAAATACTTATTAAAATATTAAAGAAGCAAGTTCACATACTCCATGGTAAGAATTTTTTGTTTAGGCCAATATTTTCAATCATAACAGCAAATCTCCCTCTCTTTATTAATAGTGTACTCACACACTAAGGCCTTTGGAGACAAACCATAGATCTTTCCCTCTCAGAGGTCATCCTCGTAACAACTGGTAGCTGCCAGTCCTATGCACAATCAGTAAGATGTCTGCAAGGGATCCCATTATTTTCTGTGACTTTTTTTTCTTTTGATTTGTTGATTGTGTTAAAATTGTTGTTCTATAATAGTTCAGAAGATTTTGAACTAAAGAGAAAATTACCCTCAATAAAAATGAACTACACCAAATTCTCTTCTCTCCCTGTGAAAATGATTCTTTTATATTTTGTTCTTCTTGTGAAAACACCTAAGAAAAAAATGTTCCTATAGTGTATTATTTGCCAATTACCTTCTCAGGTACTAGTTTGAGGTAGAAGAGGAGGATGTGATCATGAAGCCCATAATATTTGATCTTTGCTAGACTCGTGAAAACCTGTGAATCACTTTCATAAGCTAAATCAATATCAGTGTCACCTAGTGGAAGGTAAGGGCAAGTCTATGGTTTTTGTAAGACAATGCAGAAATAGACTTTTTCATATATTGGAGAAAGGGAGGGAAAGGAGGCAAAGACATAAGTGAAAAGTATAGATGTAACATCAGTGACAGGCTCAAAAGATAATAAGATCATGCCAGAGATCATAGAGGGCATCTATTCCAACTCTGTTATTTTTTTTAAATTAGGTTTTTGCAAGGCAATAGGGTCAAGTGACTTGCCTAAGGTCACACAGCTAGGTATTTATTAAATATCTGAGGCCAGATTTGAACAGCTCAGTTCCTCCTGACTCTAGGGCCAGTGCTCTATCCATGGCACCATCTAGCCACACCCCTTCTGTTATTTTATAGATGAAGAAATTGAGACCCAGAAAGATTAAGGATCTAGCCCAAATTCACACATGAAGTGAGTATCAGAGTTAGGATTCAGCTTCAGTCCTTTGACCCCCAAATGCAATATAGTTTCTTTTGAATCATGAAAAAAAGATCTTCTAGTCTTTGCCTCATCCATGATTTTCCCCTTTTTCCTTAGCTTCCCAAGTCAAGGGACTAAGAGAATACCAATGGTTTGGAGCACTTCAAGAACCATTTATTTAATACTGGCCTTCCCCCCAAGTATTTCACTAAAAAAATTTCTTCATATTAGTATCATAAAAAGGGAGATGGTTCCACCCCAATTAATAGTCACGCAAGGCCAAGAATGCAATCAGTATGGGGGAAAGAGATCCTATCCCTACCTCATTTGATGTGGTCTTGTTGAGCCAAGAATGTAATTACAAAGTGTAAAGCAGGGGTTAAAGAATTCTTCTACAACCCCACAAAAATGTGTAATAGGCTTAATAACTTGAAAGGATTATAGCATCTATTTAACTAGATGAAAGAAACTTAACACTTCACAAAATATCTTGTGAACGGCTGAGTGAATCAATTACATACTTTGGTCCTATATATGAAAACAGAAGGACATTCTTAAGGGCTCCAAACTCAGGAACCCTTTTTGAAAGTAGGTCCCTTTCCCTTTACCAGAGGGGAGTAAAAGGAAGATAACTCAGTTTTTACCTCTGTATGTGTGTGTGTCTGTCTGTCTGTCTCTCCATTTCTCTCTAACTATTGGCCAAGTTAACATTTCTTGATTCAGTATCTGACCAAAGTAGATTAAGTGAATGATAACTAGGAGCACAAAGTAACAGCTTCAGTTCTCACAGAAACACATATCAGAGATGCCAAAGTCATGACAATAGGTATAGTAGTATTGCTCAAAGATAGGCAAGCAAAAGTGATGTCCCATTTCACATATTTTCTACTCCCCCCCCACACCAATATCAATTAACTTTGGCTGAGATTTCTCTAGGGGTTGGAAACAGTCTGACACTTTCAGCCAAGAGTGGCTATAATAGACTGGAATTCTAAGTCTATTTGTATAGAATTATCTTTCACATGAACATGAGACTACATTTGTTGCAGGAAAAGCATGGCTCAGCCAGTCAAACAAACTATTTTCTTACTCAGAGGCTTTTTTTTTACTGACAAAGGGAATCATTTCATTTATAAATCCTCTAGAGGATATGTTGCCTCCTACATGACCAGGCCATATGTACCTAAGTGATTTTTGGAATGTTGTAGAAATTGTCCATCCTACTACTGCATTCTCTGACATTTTGACAAAATTACCTTGGCATGAGTTCACTACTTGTAAATATTCCCTCCAAGATCCCAACAACCTAACACATCTAGAAATATAGCTGTCTGTTTGCTGGGAAGGGTCTTGATTTGGACCAAATTTGTGCTGTTAGTATAAGGTTTCATGTGGTAGGGAGAGAGGAAAAAGTCTGAATATCAACTGTATTACCCTTTGCACATTTCTTCAGAAGGTGATAATCACAGGACATAGGAGTAGAGAGACTGGTTCATGTACAACGACATTTCTCTATCTCCCTGTCTTCTATTCTCTCTGGGAAAGGAAAATGGGACTACTGGGCTCATGAAATTGCCTTCCATTTTGTGTCTAATTTTCTAAAAAGATGAACCACAATAGGTTCCTCTGAGAAAGAAAGTTATCTTAAATCTTTTCTAGTAGAAAGATACCAGATGAAAACTCATAAGCCTTGGGGTCCAGACCAGATTCTGCATCTTTATAAAGAGTTGGATTTTAAATCATTAAGTAGTTACCAAACTTGTCACTATAGCTAGAAACAGTTCTCAGACTGCCTTTTATAAAACATATTATAAAGTCATTTCATAATTACCAAGCTATTCTCCTAAATGGCCTTCTTAACAAAATATATCAGTAAAAAAAAATTAAATCATTTAGTTACTTGTAGTTAACTAACTTTTGATTTTTTAGTTTGTTTATCCCATCATGGAACATTTAGGCTAGAACAGCATCCATTTTCACATTCTAAACCAATCTGTGAGGTCATCTAGTCCAGCCTGCTTTCCCTGCAGATCTGGAAGAATCTGCAGTTGTGTCCCCATGAAGACAGCTGTTTCATTTCTTTTCAACCAAACCTATCAATGATTTTAATTCAGAACAGGAAAACTGCAGTTTATTCAGGTGTGGGGAACACAAAAATTGCTGAGCTGATTGCTTTTAACTTTCCCTTGCCAGCAGTCCCTCAACAAATCCTATTATTTGGGCTGAATCTCAGCATGGAATATTTTAGCCCAGAGAGACCACTCTGGGCAAATGATAAACACCTGAACATGAAGGTTACTATGTCTATCCATTAAAACTTCTAAGTGTTTACCATTTTAACCTTAATTTAACCCCCATCATTTTTCTTTTTCTCATTTCTCATCAGTTTTTAGTACTTTGCTACTGAGAGGTTGAAATGGTATAGGTACCTGGGGAAGAAAGAAAGTCTATCAGACATACTTATAGGTAGCTCCCAACTTATAAAGAGGTTATTTTCTATAAGCTTGTTTAAAAATTTGTTGTTTAGAGATTTGAATATTTTTCCAAAGAAATGTTAAGGGCACCACCACTGCCATTACTCCCACCACTACCACTGTTACTACCACTACCACTACAGCTGACATTGCCACTGGTCCTCGTGCTTCTGCTACCACTACTACTACTACTACTACTACTACTACTACTACTACTATTACTACTACTACTACTACTACTACTACTACTACTACTACTTCTCCTCCTCCTCAACCTTCCTCATCCTCCTTCTTCTATTATAGAGTGACTTGGTACAGTCAGAAAAATTTTGATGTTGTGTAAAAGAACCTGAAATTGAATCCTAGTTCTATTAATTGATACCCATTAAACATAGAATAAACCATATAATTTCTCTGGGCCTCAGTTTCTTCATATATAAAATGGGAGAGAGAGAGAGAGAGAGAGAGAGAGAGAGAGAGAGAGAGAGAGAAGGATTATATAAACTCTGAGATACTTTTCAGCTCTAAAGGTATGAACCTATAAACATAAGTGGTATCCAGAGTCATAGGCTAAACCCACAAAGAAAAGAAAAACTGAGAAACAACTTCTGGTCCTATACAGCTCCATTATACTTCTAGAGTGATGATAATGAAATATCACAGACAGTGACAAAAGTTAGTAAGATAATATTTTGGAAGTTTTTTGTACATTTGATCTTCATTATTAGAATTTTGTGAGTTTATTGTCCATTGACTATGGCATGGGTATGATTTTTTAAAATTTATTTTTATTAAAGATATTGTTTGAGTTTTACAATTTTCCCACCAATCTTAATTCCTTCCCCCCACCCCCCACAGAAAGCAATCTGACAGTCTTTACTTTGTTTCCATGTTGTACCTTGATCCAAATTAGGTGTGATGAGAGAGAAATCATATCCTTAAAGAAGAGAAGAGAAGTCTAAGAGGTAACAAGATCAGACAATAAGATATCTGTTTTTTTTTCTAAATTAAAGGGAATAGTCCTTGAACTTTGTTCAAACTCCACAGCTCTTTATCTGGATACAGATGGCACTCTCCTTTGCAGACAGGCCAAAATTGTTTCCGATTGTTGCACTGATGGAATGAGCAAGTCCTTCAAGGTTGAACATCACTCCCATGTTGCTGTTAGGGTATACAGTGTTTTTCTGGTTCTCCTCATCTCACTCAGCATCAGTTCAAGCAAATCCCTCCAGGCTTCCCTGAAATCCCATCCCTCCTGGTTTCTAATAGAACAATAGTGTTCCATGACATACATATACCACAGTTTGCTAAGCCATTCCCCAATTTAAGGACATTTACTTGATTTCCAATTCTTTGCCACCACAAACAGAGCTGCTATAAATATTTTTGTACAAGTAATGTTTTTACCCTTTTTCATCATCTCTTCAGGGTATAGACCCAGTAGTGGTATTGCTAGGTCAAAGGGTATGCTCATTTTTGTTGCCCTTTGGGTGTAGTTCCAAATAGCTCTCCAGAAGGGTTGGATGAGTTCACAGGTGCACCAACAGTGTAATAGTGTCCCAGATTTCCCATATCTCTTCCAACAATGATCATTATCCTTCCTGGTCATACTGGCCAATCTGAGAGGTGTGAGGTGGTACTTCAGAGAAGTTTTAATTTGCATTTCTCTAATAATTAATGATTTAGAGCATTTTTTCATATGGGTAAGGATTTCTTTGATCTCCTCATCTGTAAATTGCCTTTGCATATCCTTTGACCATTTGCAAATTGGGGAATGGCTTTTTGTTTTAAAAATATGACTCAGTTCTCTGTATATTTTAGAAATGAGTGCTTTGTCAGAATCATTAGTAGTAAAGATTGTTTCCCAATTCACTACATTTCTTTTGATCTTGGTTATATTGGTTTTATCTGTGCAAAAGCTTTTTAATTTAGTGTAATCGAAATCATCTAATTGGTGATGTTCTCCAACTCTTCCTTAGTAATAAACTGTTGCCCTTTCCATAGATCTGACAGGTAGACTAGTCCTTGATCTTCTAATTTGCTTATAGTATTTTTTTATGTCTAAGTCCTGCAACCATTTGGATCTTATCTTGGTAAAGCATGTCTTCCATACTAACTTCCAATTATCCCAGCAGTTTTTATCAAAGAGGGAGGTTTTTATCCCAATGGCTGGACTCTTTGGGTTTATCCAACAGCATATTACTATAATCATCTCCTGCTTTTACACCTAGTCTATTCCTCTGGTCCACCACTCCATTTCTTAGCCAATACCAAACAGTTTTGATGACTGATGCTTTATGATATAATTTTAGATCAGGTAGCCACCTCCTTTTACACTTTTTTTCATTAAGCTCCTGGCAATTCTTTACTTTTTATTTATCCATTTGAATTTACTTACAATGTTTTCTAACTCATTAAAGTAATTTTTTGGAGTTTTGATTGGTAGGGCACTAAACAAATAGTTTAGTTTTGGTAGAATTGTCATTTTTATTATATTAGCTCTACCTATCCATGAGTAGTTGATATGTGTCCAGCTGTTTAAATCTGATTTAATTTGTGTGAGAAGTGTTTTATAATTGTTTTCAAAAAGATTTTGTGTCTGTCTTGGCAAATAGACTCCCAAGTATTTTATATTGTCTAAGGTTACTTTGAAAGGGATTTCTCTTTCTAGCTCTTCCTGCTGTATCTTGCTAGACATATATAGAAAAGTTGAGGATTAATGAGGGTTTATTTTATAACCTGCAACTTTGCTAAAATTGCTAATTGTTTCCAGTAGTTTTTTGGATGATTTATTGGGATTCTCTAAGTAGACCATCATGTCATCTGCAAAGAGTGAGAGTTTTGTCCCTTCCTTCCCAATTCTAATTCCTTCAATTTCTTTTTCTTCTCTAATTGCTGAAGCTAACATTTCTAATAGGATATTGAATAGTAGTGGTGATAATGGGCACCCTTGTTACGCCCCTGATCTTATTGGGAATGCCTCTAGCCTCTCCCCATTGAATATAATGCTTGTTGATGGTTTCAGATAGATCCTGCTAATTATTTTAAGGAATAGTCCATTTATTCCTACACTCTCTAGTTTTTTTTTAATAGGAATGGATGCTGTATTTTGTCAAAAGCTTTTTCAGCATCTATTGATATGATCATATGATTTCTGATAGGTTTGTTGTTGATATAATTGAGTATAGTAACAGTTTTCCTAATATTGAACCAACCCTGCACTCCTGGAATAAATCCTCCTTGATCATAATGTATAATCCTAGTGATAACTTGTTGTAATCATTTTGCTAAGATTTTATTTAAGATTTTTGTATCTATATTCATCAGGGAAATAGGTCTATAATTATCTTTCTCTTTTTTAATTCTTCCTGGTTTAGGTAACAGCACCATATTGGTTTTATAGAAAGAGTTAGGCAGAATTCCACCTTTCCCTATTTTTCCAAAGAGTTTATATAGAATTGGAAACAATTGTTCCTTAAATATTTGGAAGAATTCACTTGTGAATCCATCAGGCCCTGGAGATTATTTTTTTAGGGATTTCAATGATGGCTTGTTGGATTTCTTTTTCTGAGATAGGGTTGTTTACTTATTTAATCTCTTCTTCATTTAACCTGGGCAACTTATATTTTTGTAAATATTCATCCATTTCACTAATATTATCAAATATGTTGGCATAGATTTGGGCACAATATTATTATTTTTTTATTATTTTTTATTTTTATTTATTTATATATATATTATTTATTATTATTTTAATTTCCTCCTCATTGGTGGGGAGTTCACCTTTTTCATTTATGATACTAGCAATTTGGTTTTCTTCTTTCTTTTTTTAATCAAATTGACCAGAGTTTTATCAATTTTATTGGTTTTTTCATAATACCAAATTTTGGTTTTATTTATTAATTCAATAGTTTTTTGCTTTTGATTTTATTAATTTTTCCTTTAATATTTAGTATATCTAATTTGGTATTTAATTGAGGATATTTGATTTCTACTTTCTCTAATTTTTTTAAGTTGCATGTTTAGTTCATTGAGTTTCTCTTTCTCCAATTTATTCATGTAAGCATTTAGAGCTATAATATATCCCCTAAGAGTCGCTTTGAATGAATCCCATAGGTTTTGGTATGTTGTTTCATTATTATGATTATCTAGGATAAAATGGTTAATTCTTTCTATGATTTCTTTTTTGGTTCACTCATTTTTTAAAATGAGGTTATTCAGTTTCCAATTTGTTCTGCGTCTATATCTCCTTGGCCCAGTATTGCATATGACTTTTATTGTATTGTGATCTGAGAAAGATGTATTCATTATTTTTGCATTTATGCAGTTGATCATTAGGTTTTATGTCCAAGTATATGGTCAATGTATAAGTTCCATGTCCTGCAGAGAAAAAGTTATATTCCTTTCTATCCCTGTTCAGTTTCCTCCATAAGTCTACCATATCTAAATTTTCTAACAATTTATTTACCTCCTTAACTGATTTCTTGTTTATTTTGTGATGGGATTTATCTAGATCTGATAGCAGGAAGTTGGGGTCTCCCACTAGTAGAGTTTTGCTATCTGTCTTCCTGTAGTTCTTTCAGCTCCTCCTCTAAGAATTTGGGTGCTGTCCCACTGGGTGCATATATATTCAGTAATGAAATGACTTTATTGTCTATGGTACCTTTTAGGAGGATAAAGTTTCCTTCCTTATCTCTTTTAACACTATCTATTTTTGCTGCTGCTTTGTCTGAGATAAGGATTGCTACCCCTGCTTTTTTACTTCAGTTGGAGCAAAACATATTTTGCTTTTACCTTTACTCTCTATGTATCTCTCTGCTTCAAATGAGTTTCTTGTAAGCAACATATGGTAGGATTCTGGTTTTTAATCCACTCTGCTATTTGGTAATGTTTTAAGGGAGAGTTCATCCCATTCACATTTAAAGTTATGATTACTAATTCTTTATTGCCCTCCATGCTATCTTCTCTCTGTTTGTATTTTTACCCCTTCCTCGCTTTATCGTATTCCCCAGTATTTTGTTTCTGAATACCACCCCCTTCAGTGTGTTTGCCCTCCTATATCACACCCTCCCCTTTCTTTCCCCTTTCCCTTTTTCCTTTTTCCCTTCCCTTCCTTTTGTTATTTTCCCCTTTTCCCCCCACTCCCCTTCCCTTTCTCTATCCCCCCTCCCTTTTTCCCCTTCTAATACCTGAATGGTTTGTTTCATAAGTTAACTGAGTATGTGTAGGTTGACTTTAAGCCAAGTCTGATGAGAAGGAGATTCAAGTGTTTCTCATCTGCTCCCTTCTGCCCCTCTATTACCATAGGTTTTTTTTGTATCTCTTAGTGTAATGAGATTGACCTCCATTCAATCCCCACCCTCCTCCAGTGTCTTTCCTGTCCCCCTTTTTAAGGAGGTAGTGTTTTTTAGATCATTCTATCTAAGTCATAGAAAATTCTGAGTGTCTGTTCCTTCTAGTTCAGTATATTCTATCAAATAGTCAAAATTCCTGAGAGTTATTAGCATCTTTCTCCCAAGTGGGGTTAAAGCCAGTTGCAACCCATTAGATAGCAGTCTCATGGATAGGTCATGAATGTCCATCATTTCTGGCTAGGTATATTCTCTCTGTTAGAGTTACAGTTCTCCAGATTTATGAGAATCTTTTTCCCCATGCTGGGATATAGCCAGTTTCAACTGACTGGATAGCCTTTTCTTTTTCTTTTACTGCCACCTCCCTTTTTTTAAACCTTTTCATGTGTCTCTTGAACTTTCTGTTTGATGTCCAAATTTTCTGTTTAGCTCTGGTCTTTTCATGAAAAATTTTTGGAATTCTTCCATTTTGTTAAATGTCCATCTTTTTTCACTGAAAGAGAGGGCTCAGCTTTGCAGGAAAGTAGATTCTTGGCTGCATTCCAAGCCCCCTTGTTCTTTGAAATATCTCATTCCAGGCCCTTTGATCCCTTAATGTTGATGTAGCTAGGTCCTGTGTGATCCTTACTGTGGCTCCTTGATATTTATATTGTTTCTTTCTGGCTGCTTGCAGGATTTTCTCTTTTATCTGATAGTTCTGGAATTTGGCCACAATATTCCTTGGTGTTTTCATTTTAGGATCTTGTTCTGGTGGGGATCGATGTACTTGTTCAATAGTTACTTTGCCTTCCGATTCCATGATATCAGGGAAGTTTTCCATCACTAGATCCTGTAATATTAAGTCCAAGCTTTTTTCCTTTTCAATATTTTTAGGAAGTCCTATAATTTTCAGGTTGCCCCTCCTCAATCTCTTCTCTAGGTCAGTTGTTTTGTTGATGAGGTATTTTACATTTTCTTCTATTTTTTGCATTTTTTGATTTTTGTTTAACTGACTCTTGCTGTCTCATGGAGTCATTAGTTTCTTTTGCCACCATTCTTTTTTGGGGGGAGGAGTTTTCTCCATTAACCTTTTGC
Organism: Macrotis lagotis; assembly: GCF_037893015.1. Lineage (NCBI taxonomy): Eukaryota > Metazoa > Chordata > Mammalia > Peramelemorphia > Peramelidae > Macrotis > Macrotis lagotis. The sequence continues at coordinate 586,297,779 of NC_133658.1, forward strand.
AACTCCTTTTCCAATTGGTCAATTCTACTTTTGAAAGAGCTTTACATTTGACCAATTGAGGTTTTGAGAGAATTATTTTCTTTTTGTATTTGCCCAATTGAGGATCTGATAGAATTATTCTCATTTTTCATTTGTCCAATTGATGATGTGAGAGATTTATTCCCATTTTGCAATCGTCCAGTTGAGGATTTGAGAGATTTATTCTTTTGTTTTTGTCCAATTGTACTTTGTAAGGATTTGTTTTCTTGTTGCAAGGTTTTAATTGTCTCTCCTAAATTTTTAAGCTCCTTCGTTATTTCTTCAAGGAAGTCTTTCTGTGCTGAAGACCAGATCAGATTTTCCTCAGGGGTTCTGGGTCTTTCTGAGTTAGGGTCTTTCCCTTCCTAGAACTTTTCTATGGATCCACCTTTCTGCTGACCCTTTTTCATTTTGCAAAGACCTTGAATTGGGGAGGGGATGGTTCACAGGGGCTTGGGATCACTAAAGTCTTTACTCACTGAGTGCAATTTCTCTGGCTGGCCAGTAGGAGATGTTTATTGCTTTCTCTGGAGTGTCTGTGACCTTGATTGAGGTCTTCTCCCTTTGCTTGAAGGGAAGAGTTGGAGCTATTGAATTTTTTTGCCTTCAATCAATGGTGCTCTTTACCCTGGCCCAAGGTCATTCCTCAGCTGGGCTGATTCTTCTGCTCACATACCTGGGCCTGAGGCAGAAGTAGTTTGCATTTATTTGTTTTGGGAAGAGGTCTGAGCTGTAATGGGACTCTGAGTTCCTCAGACCAGACAAGGCCAGGGATGGTGTTCACAGCTCTCCTGCACCGGAACTTTCCCCCCAGCCCTGTCTGAAAGCTTCTGGGGGACAGCACCAACACCAGGGCCTCTACTCCCTAGTTGACTCAAGCCCCCACCATCTAGCCCCACCTAGCAGGTCCAGCTCTTGGTCCCTCAGACTTCCAGGTCCAATTCAGGTGTTAATCTTGTTGATCTGGGGCTGATCCTCCCTCTGAGCCAATACTCACCTGCGGAAATTCAGCCAATGCTGCTACCGGAGACAAATCCTGAGATAAATGTTCTCTCTCCTGGCTTTTCTTTCTGTGTTTGTGGGTCAGATTTCTTTTAAGAGGTTTGTTTCATATGATAGATGGGGGAAATATCAGGATACTTTAGAACTGTGCCTGTCTTCTCTCCTCCATCTTGGCCAGAAGTCTGCATGGGTATGATTTTGAAGGAATTGAATGAATCTTGATATTCTCATTATAAATAACACAAGAGACACGAAATCAGAAGAAAGAAGTCATAACCAAATCAAAAAATGATGACTCACAAAGTCTCTCTGGAGAGGTAAATAAGGGACTGGGAGAAGGGGAAGAGTTCTTCTGGTAGGTATCTTGAGCTGGATTTTGATGAAAGTAAATATACTATGAGTATATTAGTATATTCAGGAGGTAGTGATGGGGACAACCTCTTCAAAGACACTAGGATAGGAGATGAATTCATGTGAATGAGAAAATAGTATGTATGGAATGTAGAGTTCATGAAGGAGAAGTTGTGAGCCTAGAAATTAGGTCAGGTTATGATGGGCTTTAAAAACAAACTTGAAAAGTTTGTATTTAATCCTAAATTTAAGAGAGGACTACTGAAGTTTTGTGAGAAAGAGAGTGAAATGATAAGACTAATAGTATTTTTGAAATATCAAATTGGCAGCTATTTGGAGGATAGATTTGAAGGGGAAGAAATGAAGCAGAGAGATTCATTAGGAAGCTATAGCAAAAAATTAGGAGATGATAAGATACTGAATTTAGGTGATGCCCATATGAGTGGAAAGAAGAGGACAAAAGTGAGCAATTTAGTGGAAGTAAAATCAACAATATCCTCTATAATGAGAAGTACAAAGACAAGACTGACACAGAATGGGAAGACATGAATAATGCCTTCATGGTGATCATTGGAAGGAATATCTGTATTGATGAGATCTAAGATCTATTTGAGCATTTGAGTGACAGTGGTCTTTATGGTGGTTTTATAAAATTCAACATCTCTCCCCCCCAAATCCACTGAGATTCCTCTATATTGTATTATCTCCAGACTAGTCTAGAAAGGTAGAACATCCATCCTTGTGGTTCAATTTATTCCTTGCCCATAACAACAATGACTTTGGAGCTCACAGAGAGACAAAAGGAATCTTTCAAGTCATTTAGGAACTTTTCTCCTAAAGGAAAAAGGGACCTGCCCATTTTGTAGATATAGAAACTGAGATCAGAAGAGGTTAAGTGATTTGTCCAAGATGATGGAGGACTCCAAATTCAGTTTCAGCAAACTTTCAGCTGAACAACATCTTTGAAGAAATGGACTTTAGATGAGATATCAGGAATAGAAACACATCCTTGGGAGTCATTGGAATACAAGCAATATCTGACAACATGTATTATTGAATTTTTCCAAGGGAAAAAATAGGAATTAAGAAAATTCATTGAAGAAAAAATATTTAGATTTTATAATTAATAAAGTCCTTATGACCTTGATAATACAGTTCTAGGAGCATGATGAGGAGAAAGGTCAGATAATGTTAGAAGATTTGTGAAAAAAATAAGACAAAAAATAAACCACATAGTAATCTCTGCTTAGCCCGAATTCAGAAAGAAAACAGGATGGTGGTTAGAAGGGGTCAAAAGGTCAAGTGGAAGTTTTGTTGAGAAATTGGTAAGACCTTTACCATCAAATCAAGTATATATGATGGTGAAGGAGAAAGGTGTAATCCAGGGACAGGGAATGCCTGACCTTCAGGTCATTTGGTCTGGTATTGCCTCTGCAACCACCAACAGGTGGAACTCAAAATTCAATAAATCTAGGAGCTTTTTAGGGTTGGTTGATTTAATTAAATGCTTGACCAAATATAGACCATGAATGGTGTTATAAATATCTAAATGATCCTTGGCAGAAAAAAGATTCCTCACCCCTGGTAATCACTGAGATTACGATCTGAAATAAGATGTCTTTGAAAAGTAGCATGTTGAGGAACTTACATGAGCATTAGTCAGTAAATATAGCTTTTATTAAACCTTTACTATGTACCAGTCACTGTGCTAAACACTTGGAATTAAAGGGGGGGTACAAAAACACATTATCTATCCTCAAGGAACTCACATTAGAATAAGGAAACAAAACACAATAACTTCATACAAAATATATGAAGTGAAAATGTAAGGTGATCTCAGAGGGAAGGCACAAGGCGGTGAGATCTCAGAGAGTAGGAAGGCTTCCTATGGAAAGTGGGATTGAGCTTAATTTTTAAAAGAAATATCCATAAGTGGTCTACTGGAATGAGTAGCCACTTTGACTCTATATCATAGTCACAGAACCTAGAACAAACCCCAGTCTTACACCTCACAATTCACTTGCCCTAGACTACAAGGAGAATCAGACAACATAAATCTGTATCAACACAAATTCCTAACTGTTGTTGAAAAAAAAAGACTTATAACACTATCTAATGAAGAAGAGTCATCAATAACCATTTATTAAGTGCCGCTGTATGTTAACTACCAAGGATCTGAAGAAAGGAAGGGGAAATGGTGTGCCCTCAAAGAACTTACATTCAGATTATTGAAACAACATGTAATAGTTGGTTTCATATATGTATCCAGAGACATACATTATACAGAATAGTTGAAGCTAATGGGCCTATAGTGTTTACACAAAAGACAGGGCTTTTTGCCCTAACATCTCCAAGTTCAGTTCCATTCCATTCTGAGCCTTACATCTTCTAACCCCCCCCCCCTTTTTTGGTTAAACCCTAATTAGAAGAGAACAAACAGTACATTAGGAATGTCTCCTTTTCTACTACAAAATCACAAACACAGAAGCAATCTTAGAAACCATTTAGTTCATTTTTCTGCCTCTAGGAAGAGCAGCATGCCAACCACTCAAGGCTGATAAACAGCTCGTCTCTTTAGAATCTCTGAAAGAGATATTCTATAGCATCCTTTGCTAATTCTGTCCTCCACCTCTTCCTTTTTCAGATTGACAAAATACTTAGAATCCTAAACAGTTATAAAACACTTAAAGAACAATAAATATGGAAGAAGAAGCTCATGGTGTATCTAGAGGTGAGGGAATATGGGGAGGATGGGGATGATAATCAAATTCTTCTTCACCAAGCCCACACTTCTTTCCTTCCCAAAAGAATCTCTAAAAGACATATCCAGTTAGGCTGTAGGCTATGTTATAATTAGAACAATATGGTCCGATTGAAAAGACATGTGCCTGTTTGCATGAAATGGAAGCATCTGCTGAAATTATTTGAGGTGTCCCATCACTAATTAAAAGTGCTTTCATTTATAGAGGACATGCCATATGGGCTCTGTTGATTCCTGGGTTTCTGTATATGAATGGGTGATGGGGGAGTTGTTGAGGGGAGGCGGATGGTGAGGATTACCCAGAAAAAATATGATTTAGCCTTCCAAAAATTGTCATTACAACACAAGGAGCCATGGAGATCTGTTGGAAGTTGTTTGAGTGAGACATGGGAATTATAGGAGGTACCCTAAATTGTGCCCACGCCTGTCTGAACTGTTTTAGCTCATCAAGCTTCATCCCTGAAGTCTTGCTTTGCCCACCCCCTTAATTATTTAAACCACACTTTGGACTTCAAGCTTCCATTTGAAGTATATATATATATATTCATCAGAGAGATATAACTAGCAAATTTTTGTAACCTGGGCAAGTGACAATAAAATAATATACTAAGGCAAGTGTCAGGAAACATTTTCTCAATAGTTGCGGGAGGGAGTGGTTAGGGAAGAAGAGGAAGACAAATTTGGCAACAGTGAAGATCCAAGGATGTGATAAAAGCACTATTACTTAGAAGAATACCATGGGGAGGAGGTCAAGATTAAAAAGAAAAAGGCAGGGAGAGATTCACCTAGGGTATGATTATGGTGATATTAGAGAGAGGTTTCCATTTGGTAGCTTCCATTTTTAACACTTGTTCTTGCTAACTGGGTGCTAAACTCCTTTGTTTCTATAATGTTAAAGGACAAGTTCTGTCAATATTCTCTAAATGTCAGTGCTCTGGTGTAAAGCCCCAGTTGTACTGCCCTTAGTTATGGCTCTGCCATGTGTAACCTTTTTCAGAGCAGCCTATGACATTAAAGGACCAGCTTGCTTTTGGGACCCTGTCATATTTCTCTTGGCTTGAACAATGGAAAAACTAAGGAAATATCTTGCTGGAATATACTAAGTGAATTCTCATCACCCTTTCTAATGTATATTGTTTTCTGCAAGTGAGAATACCTCTTTTGGTGTTCTACTAGATAATATGGAGCCTAGTTCTACTCAGGAGCTACTAATTAGAAATGTAACTAAAGCAGAGCAGGTCATAGTGAAATAAGAATGACTTGCCAGATAAAGCTGAATGGGTTATTTAGCTTTTGAGAGCTGGTTTTATCATCTAGAAAATGGTAATAATAATACTTGCTGTCTATATCATTGGGCCAATGAGAAGAAATAAATTTTTAATACCAAAGCACAATCTAAAGTTAAATTGTTTGATATTGTTAGAATTAATATGATTAATTATTAAAAAGTTGCCATCCTGCTGCACTGCTTTAAGACTATAAAATTACAAAAATAGCACTCTACTAGGATCTGTAAGAACCTGAGACCAGTCTTGGCTGTAACTGTGCTATCTTCAGTAAATCACTTCAGCTTTCACCTTATCCATTTCTTCATCTGTGAAGATGGAAAAAATGCATTAGATCCTAGCCATGACTAGGAATTTCTCTTATCCATCTAGGGCAAACACAATGCCAAGGTATAGATTGATGGTAACACCTTATGAAGGCCTAGCACCAAGTATGATCATGTAAACTGGCCCCATATGGAAGTTAGAGAGGAAAATGGGTTCTTTGAGGTGAGAATCAAAGATGTCTGTTATAACAAAGTAAAAACAAAGTAAAAGGTCTCAATAATATACTTGATTAGGGGTCATTGACCTCTCTTTTAAAGATAATTTTAATTTTGATAAATATTTTCAATACATTCAAAAATAGTTTTTTAACAATCATTTTTAAACATCTGAATTCCAAATTTTCTCCCTCTCTACTCTCTTCTCCCATCCTTGACAAATCAAATCCTTTGATTTCATTTGTACTTGTGAGCCTATATTTCATAGTTGTTCAGCCTTTCTCAATTGATGAGCATGCCCTAAATTTCTAATTCTTTGTCACCACTAAAAGAACCATGCTAAGTATTTTTGTACAAATAAGACCTCCCCATCCCACTTTTTAAAAAAATCTTTAGGATATAGGGATAATAGTGTTATTACTGGGTTAAAGAGTATACACAATTTTATAGCCTTTGGGTATAATTCCAAATTGTTTATTAGAATGGTCTGACTAGTGTACAACTTCATGTAAAGTGTCTCAATTTTTCTGCATCCTAGAAATCGTTGATTATTTTAATTTGCATTTTTCTAATCATTAGTGATTGAGAGTATTTTTCATATGACTATAGATAACTTCGATTTCTTTGGCTGAAGCCTGTTCATATCCTGTGACCTTTAATCAACTGGGGAATAACTTTAATTTTTAGAAATTTGACACAGTTCTCTATATTTTTTAAGAAATTAGATCTTTATCAGAGAAAACTTGCAATTTTCCCCTGTTTACTATTTTCTTTATAATTCTTATTGCATTAGTTTTATTTGTGCAAAAGCTTTTTAATTTCATTTAATCAAAATTATTTATTTTACTTACCTTAATCTCCTCTATCTCTTGTTGGTTTATAAACCACTAATTCATACATCTGAAAAGTATAATTTTTACATTCTCCCCTAACTTATACCTGATATCACTCTTAATGTTTAAATTATTTGTTCATTTTGATCTTATCTTGGCCTATGGTATGAGCTATTGGTCTATGCCTAAATTCTACCAAACTGCTTTCTGGGTTTTCCAGCAATTTTTGTCAGATGTTGAGTTCTTTTCCAAAAGTGTAGATTTGGGGATGTATTTCACTAGCTTACTATAGTAATTTACTACTGTGTATTATCATGTACCTAATCTAATGATCTGTGACTTTTTTGTTTAGACAATACCAGATTATTTTCATGATTACCACACTGTAATATAGTTTGAAATTTGAAATTACTAGGTCACCTTCCTTAACATTTTAAAATTGAGTTCTTCATAATTTTTACTTTATTTCCTTCCAGATGAACTATTTTTTCTGACTCTATAAAATAATTCTTTCATAGATTGATTAGTAATGGAAAATAAATTAATTTAGGTAAAATTTCATTTTATTCTATTCATGAGTAATTAATATTTTTCCAATTGTTTAACAATTTCTTTTAAAACTACCAGAAAAGTATTTTGTAACTGAATTCATATAATCCCTGAATTTTCCTGGCAGATAGACTTCCAAGTATTTTATGTGGTTTACAGTTATTTCAAATGGAAATTCTCTTCCTGAAATTCTGATGACGTTGTTAATCGTTTCAATTTGGTTTTTAATTGATTGTGTAAGTAGACTTTTATATTATCAACAAAAGTTATAGTTTTATTTCCTCATTGTTTATTTTAAATTCTTTCAATTCCTTTTTCTTGTCTTATTGTGATAGCTAACATTTCTATTGTTGTTGTTATTTGTCCTTTATTCTGGAAGAGGATCAATGACATCAAGACATAATGTCTTGACTTGCAATTAAATTGGATTTAAGTGTGGCAGAGCTGAGTCAAGTCATCAACCCTACTCCCTCCTCCAGATTGGCAATGATCCCAGATGTAATGGGAGCCCTTGACCTTTTTAAATTACTGGGACTCAGTTTATCTCAGGCAATACCCATTCAGAAATTAAAGCCAAGTAAGAATTGAGGCAAAAGGTGGCCTGCTTTGCCTCCATAAAAGAATAAGTCTTGAAAGGGAAGACCATTAGAGTTTCTGATCAGACTGGAAACTGCTATTCTTATTTACTGTAAATCATCAAAACCCAAATGATGAGCATGTCATGCTTAATTTGGGACCTATTTTTGGCCAACCAATGAAAGCCACACTTATTTGAGTTTAAAAGCATAGCCAAATAGCTCCAAAGTCAGCATTTCTAGTATAATATTGAATAAGAGTGATGATAATGGATATCCATTCTTCCCTCCAGATCTTATTGGAAAGACTTCAAGTTTACTCACATTACAGATATTGTTTACTAATGATTGCATTAGTTCCTATGCTTTCCACAGTGTTTTTAATAGGAATGAGTACTGTATGCTATAAAAAACTTTTAATTTACAACTAATTTTTACTTCATGCTTCCACTGTTCTTTATTGAATGTAATGTTTGTTGCATTGGGGCCTGAAAAGGACACATTTAAAATTTATCTTTCCTATATAAGGTTGCAAAGGTTTTAATGCCTAATGGGGTTTTTTTAGTGAAGGTGACATGTCCAACTAAGAAAAAGGTATAATCTTTTATATTTTCATTGTTTTCTCCAGATATCTATCATATCTAACTTTTCTAAGATTCTGTTCATCTTCTTGACTTCTTTTTTTATTTTTTACATTTTTTGTTAAATTTATCTAGTTATTAGAGGGGAAAATTGAGGTCATTCACTAGTATAGTTTTATTGCCTATATCCTACTGTAATTAATTTAGTTTCTTCTTAAAGAATTTGAATGTAATGCCATTTGGTGTATATATGTTTAATTTTGGTATTGTTTCATGTCTATGATTCTTTTTTGTTTTCCTACTAATCCCTCTTAATTAGCTTTATTTTTGCTTTTGCTTCATCTGAGATCATGATTGTGGCCCCTACCTATTTTATTTCACCTAAAGCAAAATAGACTCAGCTCCACTCCCTTATTTTAACTCTGTATTTCTTTGGTTCAGTTTGTTTCTTGGAAGCAATACATTGTTGGGTTCTGGTTTCTAATTTATTTTGCAATGCATTTCCATTTTATGTATGAGTTCATCATATTCATAGTGTTGATTACTAACTGTATTTATCTCTATGTTATTTTCTTCTGTTTATCCTCTCTCTTTTTATCCTATTCTCTTCTAAAGTTTGTTTTGAATCTGACCACTATCTTCCCTTTTATTGACCCTCCCTTTCATCACCTCTCCCCTCTCTTAATCTCTTCCTCTCCTACTTCCATGCTGGATAAGGTAGATTCCATTATGATTGAGTATGCATACATATATGCATACATTCCATTTTTGAACCAATGTAGATAGGAGGTTCAAACATTGGTTTACCACACATCAACCGTTTTTCCCCCTCTACTGTAAAAAGCTCTTTTTTGCAGGCCTCTTTTATGTAAGACAAATTTTTTCATTATTCATCTTCCTTCCCCCTTCTCTCTGGTAATTTATCTTTCTTGCCTATTCATTTTGTTAATATCCTCCCAAATTTATTTATTTCTGCACCCTCCTGTTATATAGTATCCTTCCTACTGCCCTAATAACAATAAAGTTCTTGGGTGATATACCCCATATAGAAAGGTACAGAGTTTAACCTTATGGAGTTCTTTTTTTTTTAGTTTTTTTTGCAAGGCAAACAGGGTTAAGTGGCTTCCTCAAGGCCACACAGCTAGGTAATTATTAAGTGTCTGAGACCAGATTTGAACCCAGGTACTCCTGACTCCAAGGCCAGTGCTCTATCCACTACGCCACCTAGCCGCCCCCTTATTGAGTTCTTTATGATCTATCTTTTTAGCTTATCATTTTCTGTTTCTCTTGAGTTATGTATCTGAAAGTCAAATTATCGATTAAACTCCGGTCTTTTCAATAGGAATGCTTGAATGTCCTCTGTTTCTTTAAATATCTATTATTTTTCTCTTGAAAGATTATGCTTAATTTTGCTCAATAGGTTAATTATTTTGCCTCCTGGAATATCATATTCAATGAATTTTTGTACCTTTTTTTCCATTTGACCAATTCTGTTTCTTGAAATGTTAGGTCCTTCAGTCTTATTTGGTACCTTTTACCAATTATTCATTGATGTTTAATATTTATCTTTCTTAGCTGTCACTTCTTTCTCCAATTTTTCCTCTAACATTCTTATTTGAGTTTGAAAATCATCTTTAATTCTTCCATGAATTATTGTTAGGCTTATATTCAATTAACATTTTTTTGTTTGTTTTTGAGTATCTGCTTGTAGCTATTAAGATTTCCTATCTTTCTGAGTTTTCCTTGATTTTCCATGTCACCACCACAGTAGATTTTATGGTCAGGAATTTTTGTTGTTGTTGCTGCTATTTTATACTTTATTTCTTGATTTGGAACTTTTTTTTATTATTGTTGGGCTCTGTTTCTGCTGTTTGTATGGAGTTGCCTCAAGTTTCAGACTTTTATTTTACACTATTTTCAGAATTGGTTCTACGGTATTGGAAGTTTGGGGTGTTTTCAAAGTGCTGTGTTCTTGGGAGAAAAAAAAAACCATCTCAGCATACGGGCTAAAGCAGTTTGAAGATCAATGACAGACCTCAGATTTATCAATCAATTAGAATGAGTTTACCCTAAGCACATGAAGACTTTCCCCAGCAGAATGGATGGATGAGAATAATCTGTTCCAATGACCACAAAGGCTACTGAAGCAGACTATGTGAAACTTTTAGAACTTGGTCAGACACTGAAAACACCAAGGTCATCTACTGAATCCTGGGCCATCTTATCTTGACTTTGTGCCTTGCCAATAGATTTAGATGACTCTGAAAGAGGAAGTTAGACTGATAATTTTGTGCAACTCTGTCTCACTTCACACACACAAACACATACAAACACACACAAGTCAAGATATCAGTGTCATTGCTCCTCTTTGAAAACAAAGGATAAACAACAACCATTTTGAAAATAAGGAAACTGGGGGGCGGCTAGGTGGTGCAGTGGATAGAGCACTGGCCTGGAGTCAGGAGTACCTGAGTTCAAATCCAGCCTCAGACACTTAATAATTACCTAGCCACTTAACCCCATTTGCCTTGCAAAAACCTTAAAAAAATTAGGAAACTGAAGCTCAGAAAAATTGAATGATTTCCTCAAACTGACATCAGCAGTGTCAGAGGTTGAATTTCATCTTCTTTCTTCTGACTTCAGAGTCAATGATTTTTTTCCACCAATCCTTTTTTCTGATAGTCTTTTGACATGTAAGCATGACATTCCGTGCTAATATTAAACAAACCTCACAGGTTATAGATTTAGAGCTGAAAGGGACTCCAGACATCAGAAGATCATAGATGTAGAACTGAAGGGGACTTTTGAAATTCTCTAGACAAATACCCTCATTTTCCAATTAAGGAAATTGAGACCAAATACATTGCAATGCAGAAAGTACAAATTTGTAGTCATGAGACCCCAGCTGAAATCCTGGACCTGTCACCTACTTGCTAGTGTATGTTTCAGCAAGGGAGTTTGAACCAGATAACTTTAAAGAGCTCTTATAGAACTCTCTAGGCTCTTTAATAATTTGCTCAAGGATACATAGACTATTAGAGGAAGAGTTAGGAGTTGAATACACATTCTCTAGCTACAATACCTATATTCATTCTGATGAATCATGCTACCCATCTCTTATATCTGAAGAGTAAGTCCATGGTTCCCTGTGATTTATCAAAGGAGGAAGTATACTCATATTGTTGACATTATTATAGTATTTCAAAGATACAAGGTGCTTGAAAGAGATATATGTAGGAGTTTGCTGATAAATGTTTACCAACAGGCTCTCTTCCCCCAAAAGAAATACAGAGAGGACAAACTTTTAACTTTGATCTTCATTAATAACATTTTCTTTCATTTTCTTAAATTTAAACAATCAAGTAAAATTTTGTAGCATTTTCTTTCTGAGTTGTAAATGCTCACATTGAATGTTTAACAATCAGCCATCTTCAGGTGGTTGGAGTTGATACCAGTTCACCCCTAACACAATCTCTTTTTATATAGATAAAGCTTTATGAGAGTTTTACATTGTAAATATCTTCTTATGATGTGTATTTGTTCAGTTTTGAAGTTAGTTTGCTCAGAGGCTATCTCCTGTATTTAATCTTTTTCTGATTCATTGTAGAGCATAATGGTGCCATTGTGACACAACTCAATAGTATTCTTTCATGTCCTTTGAGATTCAGAAATAGGTAGGTAGTGTAGTAACCAAGAGTACTGATGAAGTTACAGTAGGAAAGATTTGAATTAAAATTCAACTTCAATCATTTACTACTTGTATGATCCTGGGTAAGCTATTTAATTTCTGTTTGCTTCCATATCCTAATCTGTAAAATGGGGATAAAAATAGCAGCAGTAGCTAAGGGTTATTGTGAAGATAAAATGAGAAAATATTTGTTAAGTACTTTGCAAATCTAAAAATGTTATATAAATTCTAATTGTCATTACTATTAATTATTCTTTCAGTCTTTCCCATTGTGTCCAATATTTAGTGCCCTCTTTTGGAGTTTTATGGACAAATATACTTGGCAAAGATGCAAACTTGTCATTTCTTTCTCTAGTTCATTATACAGATGAAGAAACTGAGATAGGTAAGGATAATTATTATTATGTCTACTCTATTAGTGGCTCTGGATTCCCACAAGCATATACTGCCACTATACTGGGCTTCCTGAATAAGTGATGACATTTATAATGAGTTTACTAAGTGTTAAGAACTGAGTTAAATCTTGCAGAATACAAATACAAAGTTGAGACTTCCTGCCTCAAGGAGTTTATATTTTAAGTAACTAAAACAAAGTATGTAGGTGAGCAGTAGGCAAGGAAGGGAAATTATGATCTAGAAAGTCAAAAGAATGGTGAATAGAACATTAGGGTGATCAAATGATGAGATAATAGTTATATTTAATTGATTATAATTTTTAGAACAAGAGATAGTAAAAGAGTGAAGGTGGTATGGTCTCTGGTAATCTGGTTGGATCCTCTTTCCATTCTTTACCTTTTGACAAACATTCAAGGCTACATATAAATTTTTCCTTGGGCATTTCCTTCAAATGGGCATTGTTATTGTTTAGTTCTTTTCAGTTATGTCCAACTCTGCTTGACTGTATTTGGAACTTTTTTTTGCTAAACATACTGAAATTGTTTGCTTTCTCCAAAAAAGAAAAAAGAAAAAAAATGGATATGGAGACTTTCAAAAGAAGAAGATAGTGATGATGAATATTTTTATATTACTTTCTATGAGCCAGTCATGATAATAAATGCTTTACAATTATTATCTCAAACGAACCTCACAAGAACTTAGAAAATAGATGTTATTATCCTTATTTTATAGAGGAAGAAACTGAAGCAAAAAAAATTTAAGTGACTTGCCCAGGATTCCATAGATGAAAGGTATCTAAAGTCAGATTTAAACAAGTTGTTGTGATTTCAGGACCTGTACTCTATCCCTTGTGCTATCTAACAGCTAGATCCTAAATTTGATTAAAAAATTAGTTCTTAACATTTTTTTTTTATGTGTGTCATAGTCCCTTTTGGAAATCTGGTAAAATCTGGGAACACCTTTTTAGAAGAATGTTTATAAATGTGTGTGTGTGTGTGTGTGTGTGTGTGTGTGTGTGTGTGTGTATTCATGAAAACCAAATATACTAAAGTTCAATAATTTTCTATATAAAGTTCATGAACCCTAGGTCCAGAATTCCTGTTCCAGTTGAATTCTGCCTACATAGACTGAATGGCTTCTAGGTTTGCTTAAGAATTACACATTTTAGCATGGCTAGGTGGCGCAGTGGATAGAGCACTGGCCCTGGAGTCAGGAGTACCTGAGTTCAAATCCGGCCTCAGACATTTAATAATTACCTAGATAATTACCTAGCTGTGTGGCCTTGGGAAAGCTACTTAACCCCATTGACCTGAAAAAAAATTTAAAAAAAAAACAATTACTCGTTTTGATACTACATAAGGTTGCATGGATTTCCTAGGCTTTGATTCTTGTGTACCTTTACATCTCTCCCCTTAAAACCCCAGAAAAAAAAAAAACATGCTGTTTTCACTAAAGAATACTTTAGTATTTAGTAAGGACTAACTCCTTAGTATGGTTTCATGACATACTGCTATCCTTCAGATGAGGAATATATTATGGCCTCCATCCCAAACAGAAAATAATAATAATGATAATTATAATAATAATAATAGTAATAATGATAAAAGATAATTTTGTATAGCTCTTTAAAGTTTGAAAAAGGATTGACAAATATTACTTCATTTGACATGACAACTGTCCTTTGTGATGTTGCTGTTCAGTCATTCAGTTGTGTCTGACTCTTTGTGACCCTGTATGGGATTTTCTTGAAAAAGAGACTGGAGTTGTTTGCCTTTTCCTGCTTCAGGTCCTTGGAATCAGCTGTTATCATTATCTCCATTTTACAGATGAGTAAACTAAGGCAAACAAGTTTAAGTGATTTGCTCATGGGTTACATAGTTAGTATATTAAACCAGATTTGAAATCCATATGGAGTCTAATAGAAATCCCGGATTTTGAATCAGAATACCTAGATTCAAATCCCAGCTCTGATAATGACTGCCTATGACTTCATTGAAATTACATCAGTAATTACTTCAGTCTCTTGAGATTGATTTTGCCATATTAAAATTATGTAGATGTGCTACAAGATGTGCTTTAAGGGTTCTTCTAGTTCTCATTCTTATGAATTATAGAGTCAGAAAGACCTGATTTCAAATCCTGCCTCAGAAACTTTCTAACTGTGTGACCCTGGGCAAGTCACTTATCTTCTACTTAGCCTCAGTTTCCTCCTCTATTAAATATGGGTGATAATAGTTCTTACTTCACATGATAATTGTAAGAACTGAATAAAATGATATTTGTAAAGCTCTTCACAAACTTTACATATATTCATGTTAACAATTGTTATTAACTAATTAATGAGTATAGATGCCAAGCTGAAATTTAAACACTCTTTTTTCTTCTTTTCTAGTTTTGTTTTCTTTCTCCAAAACAAAAATTCACTTTGAAAAATTTTTCTTGTCAATTTTATAACCAATGAGAATTTCAACAGGACTCTAATATTACAAGTTCGTGTGTACTCATCTCACCATAATGTCCCTTCCAAAGAGCAACATGATTTCTAAATAGCCATATGACCTGTTTTGTTACATTTCCCCATTTCCTTCCTTGATATTCAAAGCCATTTTGTTTTTATCTCTAATCATTGAATTTTGAAATAAATTCATGGCCAGTGAGACTTTAAATAGGTTTAATAACACCTGGTGCATTCTCCCCCAACACATTCATGGCATTATCTAACTACAAGCTTATAACAAGGTTAAAGGAAAATCCATTGGCGTATAAAACATTCCTTAGTCCTCATACACTGGTGTCACTGCTGTGATGCATTTGTTCACTGGGAGCAATAGGTGCTCAAAGAGGGAAAGAACCAAAATAAGAAATCATATTTTTTACTATAAATCTCTTATTGACCAACAACCTGAGTTCATTTAGACTGTGCTTCATTTCTTGCCAATAGAAGCTTATAGTTAGGACATTTGTGATGAAAAGTAGATTTTCTGCCTTCCTTGTTATCATCCTCTTGTCCTTGGAATTCCCCATTTTTCTATGGCTTACATGAGGAGAATGAACATTCTCTTCATCTCCTGTACACTTCTTCAGTAACAAGACTTGGACAATCACTCTCTAGTCATTATCAATGAGGTAACAAGAAAAATCCTCTCAGCAAATAAGAGGATTTCTAAAGATATAAACTATATATGGTACACATTATATCAGGCACACATAATATCTACAGTTTCTAGCTTAGTTCAGCTTGGGAGATGTCTTATAGGAATTCCTAATTTCTGAATGTCTTCAAATAGGTAATGGAGTCCTAGTTATTTCTATGGTGGGTTCTTATCCATGTTTCCTCCAAGAAGAGCTTCAAGAGTTCAGAGGAAGGATAGGTCAGTTTGTAATCAACTAGAAAATCTTGATTAAATACTTGATTAAAAACACTTTGTTTTTCTTGTTATAATATATGCATTTACCTACACACACACACACACACACACACACACACACACACACACACATACATACACACACAAAATCTCCACACATAATTATATACTTGTCTGTATGTCAGAGGTTTGAAGATGATCAGATCTTCATATCTTCAACCATAGACAATGCCAATAGGCATCTGGAAGTGTTATTCCTATGACCCACTGGGCAACATCTGGGAAACCAAAGTTTTTGAATTCTAGGGGAAGTATGTTTTCCTGAGAGGAAACATGCCAAGGATTAGACCTTTGAGGGTCAGACTTGAATGTACTGTATTGTCATGGTCTGGAGATACTGGAGCTTCATGGTATCTTATTGGCATAGGAAGGAAATGAAATTCAAATGAGAAAGGACTCCCAGAACATCCAGACCATCACTAAAAATCCTGTTTCCTATCAAATCATGCCATGGTGTGAGATGGGTTGGGCAAAGGCAATAGGAAAGATCTCTTTGCACAGTGTTTCCTTCACCATAATAAACAAAATGTGCAAGTCATGAAAACATATATATATATATATATATATAATATATATGATATCATTGCCCTCTTCAATTATGGAGGGCAACTACTACTAGTTCAATACATATATGTGGGAGATAGTGAAGTAAAAGCAGGAATTCCCACAAGCTGTCCCCCAGATCATTGCAAATACCTTTACATAATGACTCTAACCAAATTCTAGTGGCAGAACCCACAAAAAAGGCTGTGTGAAATAGTTTTCAAGCCCAAGATGATTTGGAAGATGCAATGGAAAGGTTTTTTACACTGGGGTTAGAAAGGACCTATGGAAAGTGGCCACCATGGTGGGCAGACTGGGTCAGTTCCTGAAGGAAGCCTGGGCCAAGGAACCCATGATGACCATGTCCTTTGCCATCGGCACCATGGCTCTGCTCTTAGCCCCGCTTAAGCCCCTATACCAAGTATGCAGGCATGATCAACCGAGCCACACCTTACAACTACCCTGTTCCCGTTTGAGATGATGGCAACATGCCCGACATACCCAGCCATCCTCAGGATCCCAAGGGTCCTTCCCTCTGGTGGCTGAAGAATCTGTGGATTCTCCATCTGTTCCACCTCCTCCTCCCCCAATAAACATCCTTGTCTTAAAAAAAAGAAAGGGCCTGTGGCACAGCCTGCCATTTGGGAATGAGGCATTTTGGATTAGCCAGGAACAACCTGGTTCCCTGGGCTTGCCTGGGTCTATGAAAGTGGTGGCATTTTCCAGACTTCTCAGCCCAAGGATTGCCAAGGACAATTGGGAAGGGCAGAGGCAAAACTCTGCCACACCAGAATGAGAGTGAACCCCAGTCCAGTGCAGGTCTTGGCATAGTCCAGACTCTGGGCAGCTGCTTCTAGAGCATTCATGGTAAGGGGGGTTGTGGGAGATTACAGAGGTCTCTCTGCTATCCTTGAGGCAGGACTCTATTGCTTTGCCCATACTCAGATACAGGTTGCAGTCTGAATTTCAGGGCAGAAAGGAGTGCTTGTGGTCATCCACAGATCAGAGCACAGACCAGGAGAGCAGTCATAGCCTCTCATGAGACCTTGGGGGAATTAATGTCCTTGGGGGGATATCCCTGAAAATAGCTGCAAATACACTCAAAAGCTTGAGACAGTATGTCCTCCACCCAGGAAGCAGAGCCCACCTTAATAAAGAGTTAAAATCATGTCATAGACTGGGTAAATAAGGAAACATAAGAAAATAAATTCAACCATAGACAATTATTTTAGTCTTATGGAGCTCAAAATACACACAGAGAAGATAACAAAGTGAATTTCTGTATTAAAAGAAAAATATGAATTGGTCTCAGGCTATGGAAGAGTTCAAAAAAGATTTTGAAATCAAGTAAGGAAGTAAAGGAAAAATTGAGAAGAAAAATTAGAACAATGTGTGAAAATCATGAAAACCAAGTCAACAGCTTGATGAAGGAATTACCAAAAATACTGCAAAGTATAACATCTTAAAAACCTGTTTGAGTCAAATGGGGGCAAAAAAACAGTCTCATAAGGCCAATGGAGAGAAGGATGATTTTAAAAGTATGACTGAGCAGATGAAAAAGGAGATAAAAAAGCTCTCTGAAGAAAATAACTCCTTCAAATGTAGAATGTGACTAAGGGAAGCTGATAACTTTGTGAGAAATCAAGAAACAATAAAACAAAACCAAAAGAATGAAAAAAACTAGAAAAAAAATGTGAAATATCTCATTGGAAAAACAACTGACCTGGAAAACAGATCCATAAGAAATAATTTAAAAAATTATTGGACTACCTGAAAGTCATGACCAGGAAAAGAGCCTAGACTTCATTTTCAAGGAATAATCCAGAAAAATTGACTTGATATCCTTGAAGCAGAAGGTAAAATAGAAATTGAAAGAATCCATGAATTACCTTCTGAAAGAGATCCCAAAATGAAAACTGCCAGGAAAATTAATAGCTAAATTTCATAACTCCCAAGGCAAGGAGAAAATATTACAAGCAGCCAGAAATAAATAATTCAGATATCATGGAACTACAGTTAGGATAATACAAGCTTTTATAGCTTCTACATTAAAGGCTTGTAGGGTTTGGCATATGATATTCTGGAAGATAAAAGAGCTTGAATTTTAACCAAGAATCAAATATGAAAGATGAAGAATTGAAAATTTTTTAAATATATATAGAAGAATGCTTCAAATCATTTATAATAAAAATACAAACAAAAACAATTCTAGAATTTCATTCACTCCCAGCAAATTGTCAAAAATGACAAAATATGAGAATACTGGAAGTTTTATTAGTTTGGAAGAGACATATGCTTCAATAATCTGCTGGCAAAATGATTTGTTCCAACTATTCTGTAAGTCAATATGGAATTATGAGAAAAAATAGTGATTAAAATAATATATATACCCTAGAAACTTCACTGCTAGGTATATACTTTAGGAAGTCAAAGAAAAAAAAATTAGATTCCCTTATATTTCTAGTTTCATTAGGAAAACTTTTTGGTATTGCAAGAATATGGAATCAATCAGATGATCTGTGATTGAGTAATAATTAAACAAATTTTGTTTCATGGATGAAATGGAATTTGCTTGAACTGGAGGATCTTCAGTAAAACTCCATCTCATGTGGGTACAAAGGATAGGCTAGAGAGCTGGAAAGTCAGTGGGACACTCTTAGCCACAGAACATTTCAGGTCTGGGCTCAGCAGCCAGAGGTGCAGCAAGCCTGCATTAAGTCTCCTAACCCAATTCAGAAGACAAAGTTCAAGCCCCAGGAATTCTTGTACAGAAAGAGGGACTGAGTTGAGCTACCTTAACATAGGAACAAACCACTAGCACAAACCACTGAAATGCCACAGGTAAATGGTAAGTTGGGGACCAGCATCCTGGCCCCAGCACAAAAACTTGGAATTGTGTCCTCTTTGCCAGAGGAACAAAGCTCAACTATCTAAATGAGCAAAAAAATAAAATAAAATAAAAATGCACCAACTATTTTTTTAAAAAGTTACTGTTCTGATTGGGGTGATAAAAACATCATTTAAGTAGAAGAAAAGAGTGATAAAATGCCTACATGTGAAGCCTTAAACTGCTCCCAAATAAAAAAAAAGACCTCTCAGAAGAGTTTACAAAAGATTTTAAAAATCAAAGAAGAGAGGAAGAAGAAAAATGAAATAAAGAAATGTGTTATGAAAGAAAATTATGAAAATTTGATTGAACGAAATAATACCATTAAAAGCAAAACTGATCAAAAGGGAAAAGAAATAATTTCCTTTAAAAGTAAAAAATAACCAGCTGGAAAAGTAAACGCAAATACTAACTGAAGAAAACAAAACTGGAAAAATTGAAATTGGATAAATGAGAAACTAATGATTCTATGAGATTCCTAGATTCCATCAAACAAAACTAAAATACAAAGAACCTCGGGAAAAATGACTGACCCAGAAAATGAATAAAGGAGAGATAATTTATGAATTATTGGTCTAACTGAAAGCCACAATCAGAATAAGGGGCTGGACAACATATTTCAGGAAATTATCATGGAAAACTGCCATAATATTCTAGAAAAAGAAGATAAAATAATCCTTGAAAGAATACATAGATCACCTCCCAGAAAGAGACCTCAAAATATAAACTCCTAGGAATATTGTAGCCAAATTTCAGGAAAATTGCAGCAAATCCTGCAAGCTGCCAAAAAAGAAGCAATTTAACTACCAGGAACCATAGATAGAATTACACAGGACCTATCAGCTTCAACATTAAATGATCAGAAGGTTTGGAATATGATACTCCAGAGGGCAAAATAGCTTTTATTACAACCAAGAATCAACTATCCTGAAAAATTCAGCATATTCTTTTAGAAAAAAATTAGTCAATAAGACTAAATGGGAAGACAATAGCTAGAACTCTCAAGTATTGTGTTTCTCTTAGGACAGTTGAAAGGAACATAGAAAGAGGGGGTGGTTATACATGATGTAATGATTTACTTTGCTTTATAAGGGGTGTATTTCTATTGAGACAGTAGTAGGGAGTACATTTGAGCAGAGGGTATGGGTATAAAGTGATCATGATGGTAATAATGCTTATGAATCTTGAGAATTATACGTATATCAGAAAAGTTGAAAGGAGTATTCTTTGATAGAGGATGGGTGCACAAGATAGGTATAAAACAATTAAGACATGAAACAAAGAATTATACTGGGAGAAGAAAGTGGAGGCAATAGACAATAATGATGAGGTACGTGATGAAGCACAAAGAACCTATTATAATGAGGGGGAAGAAATTAGAAACAATGAGTAAATCATACTTCTAACAGGTTTGGCCCAAAATGAGAATGATATACATTCCAAGTGGGTTTAGAAACTTATCCTACCCTACAGGTAAATTGGAAGGAATAGGGGAAAGGACAGTGTGAGGCAGGCAACAATAAGAAGGAAAATATTGGTGAGGAGGGATAAGGGGAAAGGAAAAAGAAAAGTACTAATAGGGGAGGATACAATGAAGAAAAGTAAAAAGTTTTGCACAAATAAAAACAATGCTTTCAAGATTAGAAGGAATGCAGAACATCGGGAAACAGTTTTCACAGCTAGAGTTTCTAATAAAATATAGAAAACTGAGTCAAATATACAAGAAAGCAAGTCATTCCCCAATTAATAAATGATAAAATAATATGGATGACAATTTTCAGATGAAGAGACTAAAGCTATCTATAGTCATATGAAAAAAATGCTCCAAATCATTAGTGATCAGAGAAATGCAACTCAAAACAATTCTGAGGTATCACCTTAAACCTATCAGATTGGCTAAAATGACAAAAAAAATGATCAATTTTGGAAAGAATTAGTAAAACTAGGACACTAATGAACTATTGATGGTGCTATGAACTGATTCAAGTATTCTGGAGAGCAGTTGGAAAATACAATGAAACTTTTGATCAAGCAATACCATTCAGGTCTATATCCCAATGAAATCATAAAAGAGGGAAAAACCCATATGAACAAAAATAGTTATAGCAGCTCTTTTGTATTGACAAAGAATTTGAAATTGAAGAAATGCCCATCAATTGAGAAATAGCTGAACAAGTTATGGAATATGAATGTAATGGAGTATTATTGTTCTTTAAGAAATCACGATTAGGAGTGGTTAGATTGTGCAGTGGATAGAGCACGGGCCCTGGAGTCAGGAGTACCTGAGTTCAAATCCTGCATCAGACACTTAATAATTACCTAGCTGTGTGGCCTTGGGCAAGTCACTTAACCCCATTGCCTTTCAAAAACCTAAAAAAAAAAAGAAATCATGAGTGACTGAATTTCATAAAATCATGGGAAGACTAGTATGCTGCATGAAGTGAACAGAACCAGAACACTGTTCACATAACGGCAACACTGTGAGATGATAAACTATGATGGATCCAGCTCCTCTTAATAGTTCAGTAATCAAGGACAATACTGGGAGACTTGTTATGGAAAATGTGCTCCACATCCAGAGGGGGGAAAAAATCCATGGAGTCTGAATATAGAGCATAGCATCACTTTTAAAAACTTATTTTATGTTTTTTTCTCTCTCATGATATTTTCCCCCCGTTCTAAATCTTCTTTCACAACATTCCTAATATAGAAATATGTTAAACATGATTATACATGTTCAACCTATATCAGATTGTTTGCTGCCAAGAAAAGGGGAGAGGGAAGGGAGGGTAGAAAAATGTGAAACTCAAAAATTTGCAAAATGATATATGTAATTGAAAAAAAAAAGAAAAAATAAAGAAAAAATAATACATTAGGTAGACATTTTGAGGTTATAATAATGTATGATGTTGATCCAAAACTAGTTTCTGCCAAACTATTTTCTAGTTTTTATCTCTTTTATCTGGTCTAAGTTTTACCTCAGACTCTTTATGTTTATAAGGAAGAATTAGCTCTTTTCTGCTGCCCCAGATTCAGTGAAGTAAAGTTCAAACTGCAACCTGGTCTCCCTAAACCGAAGTTCTTCTCTGGTCCTCAAAGACTAGAGTTCTCTGCAAAACTAATTTGCTCCTCTTCTTTTATTTACTCCTTTTTTCCTGAAGTCAAGGAATCATAGAAAAATTATCACAGAACTAAAAAAAAGCAACATTACTTGTTTAAGATTAATTAGCAATATTTTTCTAACTCCCTTAATTTTTTTCTCCTTAAATAAGAAATGGGAATTGATCAATCTTATTTGCCTCTAATAATTCCTATATTTAACTGAAAAGGCCTTTCCAGCTAAAAAAAAAAAGAAGAATAAAAAAAGAGAGCATTCACAAAACATGGATCCAAATGTGATTTATTGAAGGTTTTTCTACTCTGCAGAACTGACTGGGACCTCATAAAACCTGGAGATGGGGAATGCTGTGAATTCTAGGACCTACAACTTTAGGTGGGCTTTTTTGACAAAATCTCTAGGCAATTGTCCGTGGGGTCAGTTCAGCTCTTGAAGGGAGAAGAATTCAAAATAACTCTAGCAATAGCTCATTATTTAACAAAAACTACAGGGAAAACTAGAAAATATTATGACAGAAGCTAGGTATATGCCAACATCTCACACAATATTCTAAGATAAGGTCAAAATAGCTATATGATTTAACCATAAAAGGTATTACCATAAGCAAATTGGGAGAGCAAATAATTGCTTTACCTGTTAGATCTATGGAGAAAGGGACTAAACAGTAGATACAGTGAATTATGAAATGCAAAATGGATAATTTTGATTATATTGAACTTAAAAAGCCTTTGCACAAACAAAAACCAATACAGTCAAGATTAGAAGGAAACCAGAAAGCTGGGAGGTTGTGAGAGGATTGGGACATTGATGCATTACTGGTAGAGTTGTCAACAAATCCAACCATTCTGAAGAGCAATATAAAACTATGCTTAAAGAGGAATAAAACTGTTCATACCCCTTGACCCAGAAATTCCAATTCTAAGTACATATCCAGAAGAAATTATTTAAAAAATGGGAAAAGTCCTACATCTACCAAAATATTCATAGTAGCTCTTTTTGAAGTAACAAAGAATTGGAAATTGAGGGGAAGCTCATCAATTGGGGCAATGGATAAACAAGTTATGGTACATAAATACTATGGAATATTATTGTTTTATAAGAAAACACAAATGGTCAGACTCTTGAGAAGTATGAAATGACTTACAGGATCTGATGCTGAGTGAAGGGAGTAGAAACGAGAAAAATAAGCACATTTACAACAACATTGTAAGATGATCAACCTTAATGGAAGCAGCTCCTCC
Source organism: Macrotis lagotis (assembly GCF_037893015.1). Taxonomy (NCBI): domain Eukaryota; kingdom Metazoa; phylum Chordata; class Mammalia; order Peramelemorphia; family Peramelidae; genus Macrotis; species Macrotis lagotis. The sequence goes on from NC_133658.1 coordinate 586,321,518, forward strand.
CAGGATGTTAGGAAGCTAGAACAACTGTATTAGACTAGCTATGGAAAATGTTATTCCCCATCTAGAGGAAGAAAAACAAAACAAAGCAAAAACAACAAAAAAAGAAACACCAACCCTTCAGAAACTGATGAACGCTTTATAAAAATTATTTCTTATGTATCTCTTTCCCTTAATCCTAATTGAAAATGACTAATATGCAAACATTTATCAAAATGTGGTGGTGCAGTGGATAGAGCACTGGCCCTGGAGTCAGGGTACCTGAGTTCAAATCTGGCCTCGGACACTTAATAATTATTACCTAGCTGTATGGCCTTGGGCAAGCCACTTAACCCTGTTTGCCTTGCAAAAACCTAAAAATAATGTATGTACAGTGCTATCCTGACTGTTTGAAGCTGAGGGGAGCGGGGTGGGAAGGGAGGATGGAAGGAAATTTTGTTACTTAAAAATATACATGTGCATAAGGATGAAAATAAATAATAAATAAATAATTTAATTAAAAAAGAAAGCTGGAGAAACTTTTTACAGCCATTGTTTCTGATAAAGGTCTCATTTTTCAACTATATAGAGAAATGAGTCAAATTTATAAGAATAAAGTCATTTCTCAGTTGACAAATAGTCAAAGGATGTGGACAGGAATTTGTCAGATGAAGAAATCAAAGTATAAAAAGTGTCTAAATCATTATTAATTAGAGAAATGCAAATTAAAACAACTTTTTAGTAGCACCTCACAAGTATAACATTGGCTAATATGACAGAAAAGGAAAATGATAAATATTTTAGAAAATGGTGTAGCTATGAACTAATCCAACCATTCTCGAGAGGAATTTGGAACAATGACCAAAGGACTATAAAACTGTACATACCCTGTGACTACAAGGTCTGTATCCCAAAGAGATCATAAAAAAATAAAGGAAAACAATCCATATATTCTAAAATATTTATTCCAGCTTTTGTAGCTCTTTTTGTGGTGGCAAAGAATTGGAATTTAGGGAATTCCCATCAATTGAGGAATGGCTGAACATACTATGACATGAATATAATGAATATTATGAAAATCCTGGAAAGACCTACGTGAACTGAAACTACGTAAAGACATCAGAATCAGGGAAACAGTATACATAGTAACAACACTGGTTAACGATCAACTATGGTTGCTGTGATTCTCAGCAATATAATGATCTAAGAATTCTGAAAGAGTCATGATGGAAATTTCTGTGCATATGCAGAGAAAGAACTAATGGAGTTTGGATGCAGATAGAAGCATATTATTTTCACCTTTTTATTGTTATTTTCATGTGTTTTTTCCTCTTGTTTCTTCTTTTACAATATAACTTATGTAGAAATAAGTTTTACATTATTACACATATGTAATCAATATCAGATTGCTTGTTTTTTTGAGGAGGGGGAAAGAAAGGGAGGAAGAAAAATTTGGAATTCAAAATTTTTCAAAAATGAATGTTGAAAATTGTCTTTACTTGTAACTGGAAGAAAATAAAATATTAAAAAGCTTTTAAAAAGAAATGGATTGTAAAGTTTCCTTTTTTAACAGGAAAAAGCATATCTTTGAAGTGTGCTCATAGCATTTTACCATTTTCCCTCATTTCTCAGGAGGTTCAAAGTAGTGTTGAGTTGGGTATTGAGGTATTCTCTTTAACTTCTTCTACAATTGTACTTTGACATGTTTGAATGTTGCAACTAGCAAAATAGTTGAATACTAATGAAAGGTAGAGGAGGAAAAAGACTGAATCACATCTGGCTGACTTAAGAACTATTTTCTAGAAGAAAGGAACTTATTCTCCTGGCCTTGGCTAGGAGATGAGAAATTTTCCCAGTTTATAGAGATTGTTCCTCTCCACAAGGGACCATGAACTCATTTGAGATTTGAGAATGTAAAAACAAAATAAGAGATGCCCAAGTTTATTCATGCCTGAGTCAGTTTCTGCTCTAAAACATTTTGTAGGTACAGTGAATAGGATTACATTCACTTTTGGGTACTTCCAAGTACTTGGAGATGTTTTATATATATATATATATATACATATATATATATATATATACATATATATATGTATATATATATATATACACATATATATATATATATATACATGTATATGTGTGTGTGTATGATGAGACTTTTAGTTCAGAGAAGACTCACTAGAACTATGCAAAAGTGGAAAAGTTTGCACACAGGAAGTAGTAGGATTCCCTTCATTGGAAGTCTTCAAGCATGTGCTGGATGATCACTTATGGGACTTGTAGAACTGATTTGGAGGGAAGAGAAGGAGAGGAGTTGCACTGCTGAAGTCCCTTACACTTCTGAAATTCCATCAATCTATTCTTTTGTGAATAGTCACTATGCTTGGCACCAGAGAAGATACAAAGCTTTGATAGCACAGTTCTTTCACAATTGCCTCAAAATTGTTTTTCATGATTGTATTTTTGAGAATAGCTAAGTCATCCACAATTCATCATCTTAGAATATGACTGTTATTGTTATTCTGTAAAATGTTCCCCTGGTTTTTCTCACTTAACTTTGCATCATATCTTCTCAAGTTTTTCTTAAAGCATGATTCTCATCATTTAAAATTTTTTGTTTTCTTTATTTTATTTACACATTCCTAAAATATTCTTGTTTAAGAGTAAACATAATACCCCCTCCCCCATAAAAATATAAAACCTCATGAGAAATAAAAAGAAGAAAGAGAAAAAAATGTGTTTCTGTCTATTCTGATACCATCAGCTCTGTCTTAGTTGGATCATATTCATTATCATCAATCCTTCATAGAAGTTACTTCCATATTTTTCCCACAGTTGCTGTTCCCTCCATCTGTTCCTCCCCACTAACATCTATTACATTTTCTTTGTAAGTATATATACTATATATCCTTTCACTCTGTCCCTCTTCTATAATGTACTATGGGGCAGCCTAGTGGTACAGTGGATAGAGCACTGGCCCTGGAACCAAGAGGCCCCAAGCCAACATCCCACCCCAGAGATCCAGCAACCACCCGGTCCTGTGGTCCTGAACAGACCACCCAATCCTACCACTTTACAAAAAGAAAAAAAAGAAAATGTGTTATATCTAACTATCTTCTCCTATAATCTACTCTCTCTCCTCTATCACCCAGCCCTCCCTTCTCCCTTTCCCATTTCTCTCCTTTTTCTGCTGGATGTCTACACCCTACTAAATGTTTCTTCTGTTTCCTCTCTGAGCCATTTCTGAGGAGAATGAAGGCTCCCTCATTTCCCCCTTACCTTCTCCGCTTCCATACTATTGCAAAAGATGCATGGAATATCTTTTACATGAAATATTTTAGCCTATTCTACCTCTACTTTCTCTTATTCCCAGTACATTTCCCTTTCAGGCATTGACTCCATTTTTACAATATATTATATCTTCAAATTCACTTCCTCCTGTGCCTCATCTATACAAGCTCCTTCTACCTGCTCTTTTAAATGAGAAGGTTCATATGAGTATTATCAGTATCAACTTCACATGCAGGAATACACGCAGTTCATCGTCATTAAGTCCCTCATAATCTACCCTTCTTGTTCACTCTCTCTATGCTTCACCTGAGTCCTATATTTGAAGATCAAACTTTCTGTTCAGCTCTGGTAATTTCAACAGGAACATTTGAAATTCCCGTCTCCTTGAAAGTCTATCTTTTCCCCTGGAAAAGGATGTTCAGTTTTGCTGGGTAGTTGATTCTTGGTTGCATTCCAAGCTCTTTTGCCTTCCAGAATATTTGTTTTCAAGCCCTATAAGCCTTTATTGTATTTGCTGCTAAGTCCTGTGTGATCTAGACTGAAACTCCATAATATCTGAATTATTTCCTTCTGGCTGCTTCTAATATTTTCTCTTTGAGTTGGGAGTTCTGTAACTTGGTTATAAAATTCCTGGAGGTTGTTTTCTTTGGATCTCTTTCTGTAGGAGATTGGTGGATTCTCTCATTTTCTATTTTACCCTCTGCTTCTAGGATATCAGGGCAATTAACCTGTAGTTATTCTTTAAAAATGAGGTCAAGGCTCTTCTCCTGATCATAACTTTCAGGTATCCCAAAAATTTTTAAATTATCTCTTCTGGATCTGTTTTCCAGATCAGTTGTTTTTTCAATGAGATATTTCACATTTTCTTCTAGTTTTTCATTCTTTTGGTGTCGAATCATTGTGTGTTGATTTCTCACAAAGTCATCAGCTTCCATTACCTCCATTCTACATCTGAAGCATTTGTTTTCCTCAGAGAACTTTCTTATCTCCTTTTCCATCTGTCCAGTTCTGCTTTTTAAAGCATTCTTCTCCTCAATAACTTTTTTAACTGTTTCATCTATTTGACCTAAACTGGTTTTAAATATATTATTTTCTTCAGCATTTTTTGCATCTCCTTGGCTAAGCTGCTGACTTCATTTTCATGTTTTTCTTGCATCTCTCTCTCATTTCTTTTCCTAATTTTCTTCTACCTCCCTTACTTGATTTTCAATTTTTTTTCAGCCCAACTTCTATAGTTTTTGGAGTCTTTAGATGAAGAAGATTGGACTTTCTCATCTTCTGGTTGTGTATTTTGGTCCTCCATGGACCAAAGTAATTGTCTATGGTCAGGTTCCTTTTTTTCTGTTTACTTATTTCCCCAAGATGTGCCTGGTTTGGGGGTGCTTCCTGAGCTTTTGAGTATTATTGGAATACTCCTGCAAGGACCTCAGTATGTGAGATTCTGCCTGATTTCCTAGTCTGTTGAATGACCATAAACTCACCCCTGGGGCCTCAGACTGCCACCAGTATCTGAATGTGCTCAAAGTCCAAAAGTCCTGTTCCAGGAACAGAGGACAGACCTCAGCAGTCTCCCTCCACTCCCTTACCTTCCGTGGGCGGAGCAATTAGGGAGTAGCTGTTGGGTGGCTCCTGCTGAGGGGGATCCACAGGCCTGCTTCCATTTCCTGGGATCTGGGCAGAACTGAGGGCTGCAGAGGGCCCCACTGACCTGGGCTTTGTGCTTGCTCCGGCAAAGGACTCCCTGCTGATCTTCTAAGTTGTGCTTGGTGCTCCCTGGGGTGGCTTCTCCTGCCAGGCACCCTGGGGCTATTTTCCAAGTTACCTTGAGCTAGAGAATTGCCTCATTGGATCTTTCTGTGGGTTCTGTCTCCTGAAAATTTATTTAAAGTCATAATTTCAAGGTTTTTAAAATATTTTGGAGGGAGCACCTAAGAAAGACTGTTCTGCTGTCATCTTGATTCTGTCACATCTACTGCTTCTTCTTTTCCTCTTCTTCTTCTTCTTCTTCTTCTTCTTCTTCTTCTTCTTCTCTTCTTCTTTTTCTTCCTCCTCCTCCTTATTCATTTAGTTTTTGCAAGGCAATGGGGTTAAGTGGCTTGGCCAAGGCCACACAGCTAGGTAATTATTAAGTGTCTGAGGTCAGATTTGAACTCAAGTACTCCTGACTCCAGGGCCAGTGCTCTATCCACTGCACAACCTAGCCATCCCCCATCACTTCTTATTGTATAAAAGTATTCTATTGCAATCATATACCACAACTTGTTGAAGCATTATCCACTTGATGGACATTCCCTCAATTTCCAAATCTTTGTTACCACAAAAAAGAAGTGATATAAATATTTTAGGACAAATAAGTTCTTTCCCTTTTTTCCTTTCTCTCTTTGGGATTCAGACATAGTAGTGCTTCTTCTGGGTCAAAGGATATATACAGTTTTATAGCCCTTTAGCAAATTGTTCTCCAGAATGGTTAGACTAGTTTACAACTCCATCAATAATGCATTACTTATCCCTATTTTTCCATATTCCTAACAACATATGCTCTTCCCATTCTACCTATCAGATAGGTAGGTATAAGTTGGTGTTCATAAGTGTTAATTTGCATTTTTCCATTCAATAGTGATTTAGAACATTTTTTCAATATGGCTGTAGAAGCATTAAATTTTTCTACAAACTGACTTTTCATATCTTTGAATATTTGTCATTTGGGAAATGACTCATATTCTTATAAATTTTATTTACTTCTGCTGGTATTTTCCCCAACTTCCTGCTTCCCTTCTAATCTTGACTACATTATTCTTTTTTGAGCAAAAGTTGTTTAAATTTTATATAATCTAAATTATCCATTTTATTGTTATTATTTATATTATTTATATTATGTTAAATTATTGTGATTATTTATATTATATCATAATAACATAATATGATTTATATTCTGCAATGTTCTCTATTTCTATATTGGCAAAAAATATTCACTTCTACATAAATCTCACTAGTAAAATTTCTTTTGTTCCCCTAATTTGTTTATAAAATTATTCTTTATGTCTAGATCTTGTGCCTATTATGACTTTATCTCAGGATCCAGAATGAGATGTTATCTTATACCAATTTCTGACAAACAGTTTTGTAGTTTTCCCAGAAGCTTTTGGTCAAATAACGATTTATTGTCCTCAAAGCTCAGTTCATTGTGCTTGTTAGAACTCAAATAGTGATTTGTTGTTGCTAAATCTTGGATAACTGAATTTGTTACAGCTTGGAATATCAGATTATTATGATCATAAACTACTTTGTATTGTGTACTTAATATATTCCATTGATCCACTGTTCTATTTCTTAGGTAATAATAGGTTGTTTTTATGATTATCACTTTGTAGTACAGATTGAGATCTAGAACTACTAAGCTTCATTAATTTCCTTGATATTCTTAACCAGAGTATTTCTATATATTACTAACAAGATATAGAAAGTGAAATCCCATTTAAAATAACTTCAGGCATCATACAATAATTGAGAATCTACCTGCCAAGGCATATACAGACACTTTGTGAAAATAACTATAAAGCACTTTTTTCACTCAAATAAAATAATATCTACACAACTAAGCAAATGTCAATTGCTCTTGGGTAGGCTGAGTTAATATAATAAAATGACAATTCTATTTAAATTAAATTATTTATTTACTGTCATACCAATCAAACTTCCAAAAAATTACTTTAATGAGCTGGAAAAAATAGTAACTTAATTCATATGGAGGAACAAAAGGTCAAGAATACCAATGGAATTAATGAAAAAAAAATGCAAAGGAAGGCAACCTAGCCATACCAGATCTAAAATTATATTACAAAGCATCAATCATCAATATTCTTTATTATTGCCTAAGAAATAGAGTGTTGGACCAGTGAATAGATTAGGTGCAAAAGAGCCAGCAGTAAATGACTATAATAATCTACTGTTTGACAAATCTAAAGATTCCAATTTGTGGGATAAAAATTCTTTGATAAAAACTACTAGAAAAACAGGAAGATATAGAAAAATTAGGAATGGATAAATATCTCATTCCCTATATTAATATAAGGTCAGAAGGGTGCAACATTTAGACATAAAAGGTACTATTATAAGCCAATTAGTAGAACAAGTAATAGTTTACCTGTCAGATCTATGGAAAGGAAAATAGTTTATGAACAAAGAAGAGATAGAGATTATAATAAAAAAACAAATGAGGTAATTCTGATTACATTAAATTAAAAAAATTTGCACAAAAAAACACTGCAACCAAGATAAAAGGAATGTAGTAAGTTGAGCAATTTTTATGACAAATGTTTCTGACAAAGGACTCATTTCTAAAGTGAACTAAGTTAAAGTTATATTTTTAAAAAAAGCAAAACAAGTCATTCCCCAAATGATAAATGATCAAAGGATATAAAAGGGAAATTCTCAGATAAAGAAATCAAAGCTATCTATAGTCATATGAAAAATTGCACTAAATCATTATTGATTAGAGAAATACAAGTTAAAACATCTCTGAGATACCACCTCACATCTCTTAAATTGATCAATATGACTAAAAGGAAAATGATCAATGTTGGAAGGGATGTGGGAAAACTGGGAAACAATGCATTGTTGGTGGAATTGTCAACTGATCCAAATTTTCTGGAGAGGAATTTAGAATTATACCCAAAGGGCAATAAAGTTATACATACCCTTTGATCAAGCAATATCATGATCTACTGAAGAGTTCGTGAAAAAGGATCAAAATCCCATATATATATATACAAAAATATTTATAGCAGCTCTTTTTGTGGTCATAGGAGAAAAATATAAAACTCAAAACTTTGCAAAAAATAAAAGACTGGTAAAAACTACCACTGCATGTAGTTGGAAAAACAAATAAATAAAATACTTACTTTTTTTTTAAAGAAATAGACTTCAGGGGCAGCTAGGTGGCACAGTGGATAAAGCACTGGCCCTGGAGTCAGGAGCACATGAGTTCAAATCTGGCCTCAGATATTAATTACCTAGCTGCGTGGCCTTGGGCAAGCCACTCGACCCCATTGCCTTGCAAAAAAAATAACAAAAAACAAAAAAGAAATGGACTTCCAGAATGGATCCAAGGTGGCAGAGTGAAGTTAACATTCTCCTGGAGCTTCTCTCTACCAAAGTTAAAATGAAGTCTCTGCACAGACATTAGAGTTACAGATCCCACCAAGAAAAAGAGTAGATCCAAAGAAGTTTTCAAAAGCAGACATTATGGAGGATCTTCAGTGAAAGTCTATCTGTTTGGGAGAAAAGGGAAAGTAAGACCCAGGAAACTGGAGAGAAATTAGTAGGAAGCTTTTAGCCACAGTGTAATCCAGGTCCCTACAGCTTGACAACAGCATAGGTCTCAGCAGCTAGATAGAAAGCCAGAAGAGAAGGTCCCAACTCCAGACAAAGTGTGAATTCTGGGAACATAGGGGCAAAAGTTGGGACTGGGTTGGGAACAAATCACTGCATAGTCAGAACATAGACATAAAGGAGGAAATAAACTTCTAAAAAGACAAAGTCCTAAACTGCATAGACAACATCTTGTCCAACAACCAGCTAGGGATCAGACCCCAGACCCAGCACAAAAAGCTAAGGAGCCAAGCTCATACAATAAAGATGAACAAAAAAGCTAAAAGAGCACTGATCATAGAAAATTAGTTTGCAGATAAAAATGATAACAATTCCATGTCAGAAGAATAAATCAGTGAAAAGTCACTCACAAGGGAAGTCTCAAAAGAGTCTATGAATTGAAAGCATATCCAAAAACTAATGGGAAAACTTAAAAAAGAATTTTAAAACCAAAGAAGAGAAAAAGAAAACTGGAAAAATGAAATGAGAGTCATGCAGAAAAATTATGAAAAATTAACCAATGAAATCAACTCCTTTAAAAGTAAAAATAACCAATTGGTAAAAGAATGTAACTCTTCAAAAAATAAAATTTATCAATCAGAAAAGGAAACACAAAAGTTAATTGAAGAAAATAAAACCCTAAAAATTAGAATCGAACAAATAGAAACCAATGAACCCATGAGACTATAAGATTCCATCAAACAAAATAAAAAGACTGAAAAAAGAAGAAAATGTAAAGTACTTTTTAGGAAAAACAAACAATCTGGAAGTAGAATCAGGAGAAATAATTTACAAATCATCAAAGTACCAGAAAGCCTAGATCAAAAAAAGAACTTGGAGAACATCTTGCAGGAAATTATCAGGGAAAGCTTTCCAAATCTGAAAGAACAAGGAGACAATATAGCTGTTGAAAGAATACACAGAACTACCCCAGAAAGAGACCCCAGGAAAACACTCCAAGGGTTTTTATAGTCAAATTCCAGAATTCTTAAATAATGCAGAAAAAATAAAACAATGGAAATATGATCAGACATACACAAGACTTATCAATCTCAACACTGAAGAACCAGAGGACCTGGAATATCATATTTTGGAGGGCAAAGGATCTGGAATTACAACAAAGAATTTACTACTCTGCAAAATTCAGCCTATAGTGTTAGGGGAAAAGATAGATGTTCAATGAAACAGAGGACTTCCATACTATCCTGACAAAAAGACCAGAACTGAACAGACTTCATTTGTCAAATACATGACTCAACAGATGCATAAAAAGATAAATGAAGAGGAAGCAAAAAATAAAATAAAATAAAATAAAATAAAATAAAATAAAATAAATGTTAGTCAAGACCATCAAATTGTATACAACTCTGTAAAGGAAGAGTTAATACTTGTAACTCTTGAGAATTGTATTTCTCATCAGATATTTAAAGGGTTGAATATAAGTGGAGAGATTGTACTTAGAGGATATGGATATGGTTTGGTTATGTCTCTCCATTGAAGAGTACCAAGGTGACATCACCATGTTTGAGATTAAAAAGCCCTGATAAAAGACAGGGATATATATTCTAAATTTAAATGTCTCAGTTTCCTTTGATCTACTTTAATTCTGCTTTGCTGACAAAGCTTAGTACTTTCTCTGATGAGGGCATCATCTGCTAGGGGTCCTGAGTCAGTGTTTCCCATACCTTACAATCAATTGTCAAGTTCTTAAGAGAGACCTTTGAAGTGTCCCATTATTTAGAGCACTTTCAAACTCTGTAGTTAATTAGATCAGAGTTGGACTTAATCCATATTTTCCTTAACAAGGGATTAAATATCCTAGGTGGGAAGCTAAAGTGGGGGGAGTGTGGGAGAAAGTATGCTTGGGGGCAGGGGTAAAAATGGTTCATGAAATGATTTGGTTTTGGATGATACTTTGGCTCTGAGGATTGTGTGTCTTTGGAGCATACTTGAAAAGTGGTTAATGTAAAAAATGCTTAAGATTTAATGTAGACTCTTAAAAAAGTGTACTTCTAATGAGACAGAAGAGGGAAGGGTACTTAGTGGCTTTGGAGCAATGTTGCTTATCAAACAATCAAACAATCAAACAATCAATCTGTGATAGCATTTTGAGCTTATCAAGCAATCAATTAATCTAGTTGTGATTGATGGTACTTGATTAATAGTGCTTAATTGATAACAAGCACCAGATGAAGAGACACAAAGATGTATAATTTTAGAGGGAAATAAGGAAGGTGTGGACACTGAGTAAAGTAGATTTGGGCCAGAGAGGGAATAAGATATATTCCCATTTGGGTCTAAAAATCTAGGCTTCTCTACAGGGAAGTGGTGGGAGAGGGAACACATGACGGGGGCAGGGAAGGGAAAGATAAAAGAAAAAGAGACTGACAAGAGGGAAGGCAAAGTATAAGTGAAAATAAACTCAAAATTATATTTTAAAAGTAAAGTTAAAGGAGAAAGGGAGTAAAACTTTGTAAGGAGGAAGAAGAGGAACAGAAAGAGGAAAACATAAATGAGGAAAGATATCATGGAGGGAAATATAGAATTAGTCATCTTAACTGTAAATGTGAATGGATTAAAAACCAGAATCCTACAATACCTTGTTTAAAAGAAACACATTTGTGGCAGAGAGATACACACAGAGTTAAGATAAAGGGATGAAGCAAAATATATTATGCTTCAGCTAAAGTAAAAAAGTCAAAAAAATTTTTGATTACTAATTTGTGATAACTAATTACTACTAGGGTTAGTAATCCCGATCTTATTGTTCTCATTAAAAGGGATAGGGAAGTAAACTAGTAGGTTTAAAAGGTACCATTAGTAATGAAGCTACATCATTATTAAACATGCATGAACCAAGTGATATAGCATCCAAATTCCTAGAGGAAAAGCTAAATTACAAGGAGACATAGACAAAGACAGCAACCTCAACCTCCCTCACTCAGAACTACATACATCTAACCACAGAATAAACAAGAAGGAAGTTAAGAAGGTGAATGAAATCTAAGAAAACTTAAATAGACCTCTGGAGAAAATTTAATGGTGATAGAAAAGAATATATCATTTTCCTGGGAGTACATGGCACCTATACCAAAATTGACAGTGAAAGAGGGCATAAAAACTTGATAATAAAATGTAGAAAGAGAGAAATAATAAATGTAAACTTCTCAGATCATGATAAAATAAAAATTACACATAAGAAATGGTTACAGAAAGATAAACCAAAAATTAATTGAAAGCTAAATAATTTAATTTTTTAATGAGTGGGAAAAAAGAGCAATTCAAAGAAAATCAATTATTATATCCAAGTAAATGATAAATATGGGACATCATACCAAAATTTATGGGATGCAGCCAAGGCACTTTTGAGGGGGAACTTTATATCTCTAAATTCTTATATGAATAAAATGGAAAAAGAAGAAATCAATGAATTAGGTGTGCAACTAAAAAAACTAGAAAAAGAACAAATTAAAGCTCCCCAATTAAATACTAAATTAGAAATTCTGAAAATCAAGGGAGAGATTAATAAAACTGAAAGCAAGAAACTCATTGATCTAATAAATAAAACTAAGAATTGGTTTTACTAAAAAGCCCATTGAATAGATAAATCTTTGATTAATCTGATTTAAACAAGAAAGAAGAAAACCAAATTACCAGTATCAAAAATGAAAAGGGTGAACTAACCACTAATGAGGAGGAAATTAAAGAGATAATTTAGAGCTACTTTGCAGAACTGTATGCCAATTTGAAAACCTAAGTGAAATGGATGAATATTTATGAAAATACAAACTGCCAAGATTAACAGAAGAGGAAGTAACATACTTAAATAACCTCATTTCAGAAAAAGATATTGAAGAAACCATCAATAAAATCCCTAAAAAAAAGTATCCAGGTTCAGATTGAATTACAAGTGAAATCTACCAAACATTTAAGGAACAATTAGTTCATATTTGATGTAAACTATTTTTAAAAATAGAAGGAGTTTTGACACCAATATGGTGCCAGTACCTAATCAGAAAGAACCAAAAGAGACAAAGAAAATTATAGACCAGTCTCCTTGATTAGCATTGTTGTAAAAATCTTTTTAAAAATATTTTATTTATTTTGAGTTTTAAAATTTATCCCTAATCTTACTTCCCTCCCCCTACCCCCCCCACAGAAGGCAAATTGCCAGTCTTTGCATTGTTTCCATGATATACATTGATCCAAATTGAATGTGATGAGAGAGAAATCATGTCCTTAAGGAAGAAACAAAAAGTAAAAGAGATAGCAAGATCAGACAATAAGATATCAGTTTTTTTTTTCCAAAATTAAAGGTAATAGTCCTTGGTCTTTGTTCAAACTCCACAGTTCTTTCTGTGGATACACATGGAATTCTCCATTGCAGACAGCACCAAATTGTCCCTGATTGTTGGAATGAGTGAGTCCATTAAGGTTGATAATTGCCCCCAATGTTGCTATTAGGGTGTACAGGGTTTTTCTGGTTCTACTCATGTCACTCAACATCAGTTTATGCAAATCCCTCCTGGCTTCCCTGAATTCACATCCCTCCTGGTTTCTATAGAACAATAATGTTCCATAACATACATATATCACAGTTTGCTAAACCATTCCCCAATTGAAGGACATTTACTTGATTTGCAATTCTTTACCACCACAAACAGGAATGCTATGAATGTTTTTGTACAAGTGTTGTCTTTAGCATTTTTCCATCATCTTTTCAGGGTATATATCCAGTAGTAGTAGTGCTGGATCAAAGGGTATGCAGATTTTTGTTGTGGTTTAGATGCAGTTCCAAATTGCTCCCTGGAAAGGTTGGATGAGTTCATAGTACCACCAACAATGTATTAGTGTCCAACATTTCCCACAACTCTTCCAACAATGATCATTGTCTTTTCTGGTCATATTGGCCAGTCTGAGAGGTGTGAGATGCTACCTCAGAGATGCTTTAATTTGTATTTCTCTAATAAGTAATGATTTAGAGCAATTTTTCATATGACTATGGATTGCTTTGATTTCCTCAGCAGTAAATTACCTTTGCCTATTCTTTTACCATTTGTTATTTGGGGAATGAATGATTTTTTAAATATTTTGACTCAGTTCTCTATATATTTTATAAATGAGTCCTTTGTCAGAAATACTAGTGATCAAGATTGTTTCCCAGTTCACTATATTTATTTTGACCTTGATTACAGTAGTTTTGTCTGTGCAAAAACATTTTGATTTTACTTTTAATTCTCCATCTCTTCCTTCGTCATAAACTACTTCCATTTCCATAGATCTGACAGGTAAACTAGTCCTTGATCTTCTAGTTAGCTTATAAAACTGACTTTTATGTCTAAATCTTGTATGTATTTGGGTCTTATCTTGGTATAGGGTATGAGGTGTTGGTCTAATCTAAGTTTCTTCTATACTAACTTCCAATTTTCCCAACAGTTTTTATCGAAGAGAGAGTTTTTAATCCCAATGGCTGGACTCTTTGGGTTTATCAAACAGCTTATTACTATAATCATTTCCTGCCATTGTACCTAGTCTATTCCACTGCACCACCACTCTGTTTCTTAGCCAATACCAGACAGTTTTGATGACTGATATTTTATAAAATAATTTCAATTCTGGTAGGGCTAAGTCACCTCCTTTTGCACTTTTTTTTATTGGATCCTGGACATTTTTGACTTTTTATTTCTCCATGTGGCTATACTTAGCACTTGTTAAAGTATGTTTTGGGAATTTTGATTGGTAGGGCACTAAATGGATAGTTAATTTTGGTAGAATTGTCATTTTTATTATATTAGGTTGACCTATCCATGAGCAGGTGATGTTTGCCCAGTTATTTCAATCTGATTTTATTTGTGTGAGAACTATTTTGTATTTGTTTTCAAAAAGTTTCTGAGTCTGCCTTGGCAAATAGACTCCAGATATTTTATATTGATTGAGGTTACTCTGAATGGGATTTCTCTTTCTAGCTCTTCCTGCTCTATCTTGCTAGTCATATATAGAAAAGTTGAGGATTTATGAGGGTTACTTCTATATCCTGCAACTTTGCTAGAGTTGCTAATTGTTTCCAGTAGTGGGATTCTCTAGGTATACCCATTATGTCATCTGCAAAGAGTGAGAGTTTTGTCCCTTCCTTCCCATTCTAATTCCTTCAATTTCGTTCTCCTCTCTTATTGCTGAAGCTAACATTTCTAATATGGTATTAAATAGTAGTGGTGACAATGGGCACCCTTGTTTCACCCCTGATCTTATTGGGAATGTTTCTAGCCTATCCTGTTGTATATGATGCTTGTTGTTGGTTTCAGATAGATACTGCTAATTTTTCTAAGAAACACTTTCTACTGTTTTTAGTAGGAATGGGTGCTGTATTTTGTCAAAAGCTTTTTCAGCATCTATTGATATGATCATATGATTTCTGATAGGTTTGTTGTTGATATAATTAATTTTACTAACAGTTTTCCTAATACTGAACCAACCCTGCATTCCTGGGATAAATACTACTTGGTCATAATGTATTATCCTAGTGATAACTTGTTGTAATCATTTTATTAAGATTTTATTTAAGATTCTTGCATATATATTCATCAGGGAAATATGTCTATAATTTTCTTTCTCTGTTTTAACTTTTCCTGGTTTAGGTATTTGCAACATGTTGGTGTTATAGAAAGAGATAGGTGGAGTTTCATCTTTCCCTATTTTTCCAAAGATTTTATATAGAATCAGAACAAATTGTTCCTTAAATGTCTGGTAGAATCCACTTGTGAATCCATCAGGCCCTGGAGATTTATTCTTAGGTATTTCAGTGATGACTTTTTGAATTTCTTTTTCTGAGATAGGGTTGTTTATGTATTTAATCTCCTCTTCATTTAACCTGGGCAACTTATATTTTTTTAAGTTTTTTTTGTAAAGCAATGAGGTTAAGTGGCTTGCCCAAAGCCACACAGCTAGGTATTTATTTATTATTAAGTGTCTGAGGCTGGATTTGAAATCAGGTCCTCCTGACTCCAGGGCCAGTGCTCTATCCACTGCAATACCTAGCCACCCTGGCCACTTATATTTTTGTAAATATTTGTTCATTTCACTTAGATTGTCAAATTTTTTGGCCATAGAGTTGAGCAAAATTCCAAATGATTACTTTAATTTCCTCCTTGTTAGTGGTGAGTTTACCTTTTTCATTTATGATACTAGCAGTTTGGATTTCTTCTTTCTTTTTAAATCAAATGCACCAGAGTTTTATCAATTTTATTGATTTTTTTCATGAAACCAACTCTTGGTTTTATTTGTTAAATCAATAGGTTTTTTTGCTTTCGATTTTATTAATTTCTCCTTTAATTTTTAGAATTTCTCATTTGCTATTAAATTGGGGCTTTTAATTTGTTCTTTCTCTAATTTTTTAGTTGCATATTTAGTTCATTGATTTCCTCTTTCTCTAATTTATTCATGTAACCATTTAAAGATATATTATATCACCCTAACAGCTGCTGTGAGTGAATCACATAGGTTTTAGTATGTTGTTTCATTATTGTTATTATCTAGGATAAAATAATTAATTTTATAATTTGTTGTTTGATCCACTCTTCTTTAAAATGAAACTATTTAGTTTCCAATTAGTTCTGGGTCTATATCTCCTCGGTCCGATATTGCATATGATTTTTGTTACATTATGATCTGAGAAAGATTTATTCACTATTTTTGCTTTTCTTCAATTGATTATTAGATTTTTATGCCCTAGTACATGGACAATTTTTATGCAAGTTCCATGTACTGCAGAAAAAAATGTATATTCCTTTCTATTTCCATTCAATTTTCCTCCATAAGTCTATCATATCCAGGTTTTCTAACAATCTATTTACCTCCTTAACTTTTCTTGTTTATTTTATGATTTTGATTATCTAAATCTGAGAGTGGGAGGTTGAGGTCTCCCACTAGTAGGGTTTTGCTGTCTATGTCTTCCTGTAGTTCTTTCAGCTTCTCCTCTAAGAATGTGGATGCTATTCCATTGGGTACATATTCAGTAATGAAATCACTTTATTGTCTATGGTATCTTTTAGGAGAATATAGTTTCCTTCTTTATCTCTTTTAACACTATTTTTACAGCTGCTTTGTCTGAGATAAGGATTTCTACCCCTCCTTTTTTCACTTCAGCTGAAGCAAAATATATTTTCTCCAACTTTTTATCTTTACTCTATATGTATAGCTATATATATTATACTCTACTTCAAATGTGTTTCTTGTAAACAGCATATTGTATGATTTTCTTTTTTAATCCAGTGTGCTATTCACTTATGTTTTAAGGGAGAGTTCATTCCACTAACTTTCAAAGCCATATTTATTAATTCTTTATTGCCCTCCTTGCTATCTTCCCTCTGTTTTATTCCCCCCTTTACCCTCTTTATCTGTATTCCCCAGTATTTTGTTCTGATACTGTCAACCCCCCTTCCCTTTCTTTCCCTTTTCA
This sequence comes from Macrotis lagotis, assembly GCF_037893015.1. Classification (NCBI taxonomy): domain Eukaryota; kingdom Metazoa; phylum Chordata; class Mammalia; order Peramelemorphia; family Peramelidae; genus Macrotis; species Macrotis lagotis. Next base: position 586,338,613 of record NC_133658.1, read on the forward strand.
CTTTTCCCTTCCCTTCTTTCTGTTAGTTCCCCTTTTTCTCCCCCTCCCTTTCTCCATCCCCCCTCCCCTTTCCTTTTTTAATAGTTGAAAGATAAGATTTTTTTTAAGTTAACTGAGTGTATGTGTGTAAGTTAACTTTAAGCCAAGTCTGATGAAAGGAAGATTCAAATGTTTCTCCTCCCTTCTTCCCCTCCATTACAATAGGTCTTTTGTACCTCTTAATGTAATGAGATTTTTTACCCCATTCAATCCCCTCCATCCTCCTGTCTCCTTCCTGTCCCCCTTTTTAAGGAGGAAGTGTTTTTAAATATTTCTATCTGAGTCATAGAAAATCCTGAGTATCCATCACTTCTGGCTAAGTATATTCTCTCCCATAGAGTTACAATACTTGAGAGTTATTAGAGTCTTTTTCCCAAATAGGGAAATAGCCAGTTTCATCCTATTGGGTAGCAGTCTCATGGCTAAGTCATGAGTGTCCATCACTTCTGGCTAGGTATATTCTCTCTGATACACTTACAATTGTCAAGAGTTATAAGAATTCTTTTCCCATGCTGGGATATAGCCAGTTTCATCTTATTAGATAGCAGTTTTTTTTTCTTTACCCAGTTTTTTACCTTTTTATGTATCTCTTGATCCTCCTCCTTTTTGATGTCCAAATTTTCTATTTAGCTCTGCATTTTTCATCAGGAATTGTTGGAAGTCATCCATTTTGTTAAATGTATTCCTTTTCCCCTGAAAGAGAAGGCTCAGCTTTGCCAGATAGTGGATTCTTGGATGCATTCTAAGATCCTTTGCTCTTCGGAATATCTTATTCCAGGCCCTTTGATCCCTTAATGCTGATGCAGCCAGGTCCTCTATAATCCTTATTGTGACTCCTTGATATTTAAATTGTTGCTTTCTGACTGCTTGCAGGATTTTCTCTTTTATCTGATAGCTCTGGAATGTGGCCACAACATTCCTTTGTGTTTTCATTTTATGATCTCTTTCCAGAAGTAATTGATGTATTCTTTCAATAACTATTTTGCCTTCTGGTTCCATGATATCAGGTCAATTTTCATTACTAAATCCTGTAATATTAAGTCTAGGCTTTTCTCCTCTTCAAGGTTTTCAGGAAGACCTATAATTCTCAGGTTGTCCCTTCTCAATCTATTCTCAAGGTCAGTGGTTTTGCTGATAAGGCATTTTACATTTTCTTCTATTTTTTAGGTTTGTTTAACAGACTCTTCCTGTCTCATGAAGTCATTAGTTTCTTTTTTTAAACATTTTTCAAAATTTTATTTGTTTTCCAATTATATACAATACTAATATGTACCCATCATTTTTTGCAAGGCTCTGACTTCTACAATTTCCCCCTCCCTTCCCCCCCCCCCCACAGAAGGCTGTCTGACAGTCTCTACATTGTTTTCATGCCATACATTGATGTAATCTGAATGTTTTAAGAATAAATATAAGAACAAACATAAACCCCATTCCCCCCCAAGAAAATGAGAAACTTCAAGAATAGAGGGAGAGAAAGAGAGAAAAAAATTGTGCTTCAGTTCAGATTTCAATGGCTCTGTCTCTGGGGTGAGTTGCTTTCTTTATCATAAGTCCACCAGAGAAGTTGCTTCAATATCTTTCCCCACAATTGCTATTAATAGTTGTACCTACACTCTATTTCTTCCCCACTCTCAATTATTCTATTCTCTCTCTCCTTTCATTCTGACTCTGTCCAAAATTGTTGAATCTAAGTATCCTGTCCCTCTCTTCTATCACCTATTCTCCCCCTTCCCTCCCCCTCATTCCTCCACATCCCATCCCTTTCCTCTCATCCTTCCCCAGGAAAAGATAGATTTCCTCACCCCATTAAGTGTGTAAGTCATTTCCTCCCTAAGCCATTTCTGATGAGAATGAAGGCTCACTCATTCCCCCTTGCTGTCCCCCCCACTCCACTCCATTGAAAAAGCTTTTTTCTTGACTCTTATGTGAAATCTCTCTGCTTGTTCTTCATCTCTTTTTCCTTCTCCTAGTACTTCCCCCTTCACTCATTGACTCCATCCCTTTACTACATCATACCATTATATTCTGCTCCTTCCTATGTCCTGTTTATATATGCTCCTTCTAACAGCTCTTATAAATAAGGAAGTTAATATGAGTTATCAATATCTTGTTCCCATGCAGGAATACAAACAGTTCAACATCATCAACTTTCTCATAGATAGTCTCTCTCTTCCACTCCCTCTATGGTTCACCAGAGTCTTGTAAATGGAGATCAAACTTTATGTTCAGCTCTAGTCATCTCAGTAGGAAAGTTTGAAAGTCCCCTGTTTCATTGAAAGTCCATCTTTTCCCCTGAAAGAGGATGTTCAGTTTTGCTGGGTATTTGATTCTCACTTGTAAACCAAGATCTTTTGCCTTTCAGAATATCATATCCCAATACCTATGAGCCCTTAGTGTAGATGCTGTTGGATCCTGTGCAATCCTGATTATAGAGCCACAGGAAATAAATTGTTTGTTTCTGGCAGCTTTTAGTATTTTTCTCTTTGACTCTGGCATTTTGGGATTTGGCTATAATATTCCTGGAAGTTTTTTTTTTTCTTTTGGGAACATTTTCAGGGGCTGAACGGTGAATTCTCTCGATTTCGTTTTACCCTTTTTCTTCTAGGATCTCAGGGCAATTTTGCTGTATTATTTCTTGAAGAATGAATATTAGGCTCTTCTCCTGCTCACGTCTTTCAGATAGCCCAATAATTTTTAAATTATTTCTTTTGGATCTGTTTTCCAGTTAGGTTGTTTTTTCCAAGGAGATATTGTACATTTTCTTCTAATTTTTGGCCTTTTTTGGGAAGAGTTTATTTCTTCCTTATTTCTTGCAAAGTCATCAGCTTACTTTAGTTCCATTTTGCATCTGAAGGAGTTATTTACTTCAGAGAGCTTTTTTATCTCCTTTTCCAGCTGGCCAATTCTGTTTTTTTTAAGGCATTTTTCTCATTTGTCTTTTGTTTTGCTTTTTCCATTCGGCCTAAACTGGATTTTGACATATTATTTTCTTCAGCATTTTTTGTATATCTTTCACCAAGCTTTTGATTTGGTTTTCATGATTTTTCTGCATTGCTCTCATTTTTCCTCCCAATTTTTCCTCCCCCTCCCTTAATGGCTTTTCAGAGTCTTTTTTGAGCTCATCAGTAGTCTGAGCCCATTTTCTATTTCTCTTGTAGGTTTTGTGTATTGGAAGATTTGACTTTTTCATCATCTGAGTATGTGTTTTGATCTTCCATGGGACTAAAGTAATTTTCTATGGTCATATTCTTCTTTTTCTGTTGTTTACTCATTTCCTCAGTCCAAGAGAGCACTTCAAAGGCTTTGGAGTTGTGCTTTGATATGTAAATGACCACATTACTACCCTCTTTCCTGGGGCTATAAGGAGAGATCCAGCTTGGTTTTTTTTGGTATGGAAGCCCAAACTGCCATATCTGAGTGTAGGCAAACAGCAGAGTCCTACCCCAGTGAGAGCAGAGAAATCTCTGCAGACTTCCCTTACCATCACTGGGGGTGCAGGCTGCTTTCTCCCAATTCTCACCGCAGATTATGCAGCCATGTTCCTCACTCCACACTCACCCAGGTGCAGCAGAGTTTTCTCTCACTGCCCCTTCAAGCTGTTGCTGGTGATCTCTGGGCTGTACTGGTCTGGGCTGTACCACAGCTTTTTTCCCCAGCCCCCGGGTCTTGGTGAAACACGCCTTTCCCATGCAACTTCTAAGTTACCTTGGACTGGGAAAATATATCACTCAGTCTTTCTGTGGGTTCTGCTTCTCTAAATTTTGGCTAGAGCCATACTTTCTTTGTGTTTGGGGAGTTTGGGGGGGGGGTGAGAGTTCCCAGGAAATGCTGCCTTCATGCTGCCATCAAGTCATTATTTTCACAAACTCCTTTCTTTTTTTTAGAGAAGAATTTTCTTCATTTACCTTTTGCAACTCCTTTTCCAATTGGTCACTTCTATTTTTGAAAGAGTTTTCCATTTGACCAATTGAGGTTTTAGAGAATTATTTTCTTTTTGCATTTGTCCAGTTGTATTTTCCAATGATTTGTTGGTGCAAGGTGTTAATTTTATCTACCAAATTTTCCAATTTGCTTTAAAACTCCTTCCTTATTTCTTCAAGGAAGTCTTTCTGTGCTGGAGAGCAGGTCAAATTCTCCTCAGAGGATCTAGGTCTCTCTGAGTTAGTGTCTTTTCCTTCCAATAATTTTTCTATGGACCCTCCTTTGCACTGGCCTTTCTTCATTATCCTATGACCTCGTGTTGGGGAGGGGCTGATTCACAGAGTTTTGGTGTCAGGGTAGCAAGAGGTTTTACTCACTGAGTGTAATATCTCCAGCTGACCAATAAGTGATGCTAGAAATTTTGTTCACTGAGAGTAATATCTCCAGTTGGCCAGTAGGGGGTGTTTGTTGTTTTCTCTATAGTGTCTGCAACCTTGACTGAGGCCCTCTCAACCTTGGCCTGGAGGGAGTGGTTGAAGCTGTTAAATACTTTTGTCTTCAATCTATAGTGGACTATACCTTGGGGTGAGGTACTCACTCTCCCTATTATCAGTTGAGGTGGTTCTGCAGCTCAAACTGCTGGGCCTGGGGCAGAAGTAGTAGGTAATTATATTTGTTCTGGGAAGAGGCTTCAGCTGAAATGGAGGTGTGGGCTTTGAGTTCTCCAGACCAGAGGAGCCCAGGGATCGCTGTCTGTCACTCTCCCACACTGGGACTCTCCATATAGCCTTGCTGGCAAGCTCCAGATGGTCAGCACCACCACCAATGCCTCTGCTCCTTAGTTGGCCCATGCCCTCTGGTCAACCAGGCTCTAGCTCCAGCACTGAAAATGCTGGTCTGGTTCTTGGTCCTCAGGCTCACAGGCTCCCAAGCTCCTGCCCAGCTAATCAAGCTAATCCATGACTAATCCAGGCTCCCAGGCTCTGGCAGGTCCCATACTCCAGGCAGAGTCCTCCCTGTGTGCCCAGACTCACCCAAGATCTCAGAAGAGAGAGCCTGAGGTAGATGTTGTTCTCCTGGCTTTTCTATCTGGGTTTTGTCGATCAGGGTTTTGTTAAGAGGTTTTTTCATATCATTTATAAGGGAAAATCAGGAGACTTTAGAACTGAGCCTGTCTTCTCTCTGCAATCTTGGCTGGAATTCTGATGTAAAAATCTTAAATAAAATTTTTAAAGAGATTACAGCAAGTGATTACTATGATAATATGCAATGATCAGGTAGAATTTATATCAGTTTGGTAGGGATATTTCAGTTTTAGGAAAACACTCAACATAAATGAACATGAGCAAAACCAACTGAAATTATATGATTATCTCAATAGATGCTGAAAAAGCCTTTGATATAATACAACATCCATTCCTATAATAAAACATTAGAAAGTACAGGAATAAATGGAGCTTTCCTTAAAATAATAAGTAGTATCTATCTAAAACTAACAAAAATGTTGTACGTAATATGGATAAACTCAGAGCATTTCCAATACATTCAGTGGTGAAACAGGGACGCTCATTATCACCATTACTATTCAATATAGTATTGGAAACATTAGCTTAAATATACAGATGAGGAGATCAAAGCAATCCATAGTCATATGAAAAATTGCTGTAAATCATTACTTATTAGAGAAATGCAAATTAAAGCATCTATGAGGTACCACTTCACACCTCTCAGACTGGCCAATATGACCAGAAAGGATAACAATCATTGTTGGAAGGATTGTTGGAAATCTGGGACACCATTACATTGTTGGTGGAGCTGTGAAGTCATCCAACCTTTCTGGAAAGCAGTCTTGAACTTTGCCCAAAGGGCAACAAAAATGGGCATATCCATTGTTCCAGCAATACCACTACTGGGTCTGTACCCTGAAGAGATGATGAAAAAGGGTAAAAACATCATGTGTACAAAAATATTCACATCAGCCCTGCTTGTGGTGACAAAGAATCAAGTAAATGTCCTTCAATTGGGGAATGGCTTAGCAAACACTATTCTATTAGAAAACAGGAGGGATGAGAATTCAAGGAAGCCTGGAGCGATTTGCATGAGCTGATGCTGAGTGAAATGAGCAGAACCAGAAAAACACTGTACACCCTAACAGCAACATAGGGGCAATGATCAACCTTGATGGACTAGCTCATTCCATCAGGGAAAATTTGAGGCTATCTGCAATGGAGAATAGCATCTGTATCCAGATAAAGAACCATGGAGTGTGAAAAAAGTCCAAGGACTATTTCCTTTAATTTAGAAAAAAAACTGATATCTTATTATCTCTTATAGTTTATGTTTCTTCTTTAAGGGTATGATTTCTCTCTCATCACACTCAATTTGGATCAATGTACAACGTGGAAACAATGTAAAGACTGATGAATTGCTTTCTGTGGGGTGGGGGGAGGGAAGTAAGATTGGGGGGAAAATTGCAAAACTCAAAATAAATAAAATCTTTAATACAAAAATTTAAATCTAAAAAAAGAAACGTTAGATTAAACTATAAGAGAAGAAAAATAAATTGAATGAATAAGAATTAGCATTGAGGAAGTAAAGCTTTCACTCTTTGCGGATGATATGATGATATACTTAGAGAATCTGAGAAAATCATCTAAAAACTTACTTGAAACAACAAATTCAGCATAGTAGCAGGATATAAAATAAATCCACAAACATCATCAGCATTTCTATATATGAAGAGCAAAGTCCAAGATCAAGGTATAGAAAGAGAAATGCCATTTAAAATAACTGGAAAGAACATTAAATACTTGGGAATCCACTTCCCAAGGCAAATCCAAAAGCTGTATGAACACAATAAAAAGCACTTCTCACCCAAATAAACAATTGGAAAAATATAAATTGCTTATGGTCAAGTCAAGCAAATATAATAAAAATGATAATTCTACCCAAATTAAATTACTTATCCAATTCCATACCAATGAAACTACCAAATAATTATTTTACCAAGCTAGGAAAAAATAGTAACAAAATTAATCTGGAGCAACAAAAAGTCAAGAATATCAAGAGAACTGATGGAAAAAATATAAAGGAAGTTGACCTAGCTCTACCAGATTTTAAAGTAATATAAAGTAGCAGTCATCAAAACTTCCCGGTACTGGGTGAGAAACAGAGTAATGGATCAGTGGATTAGGATCAGTTCAAAAGTAACTGTAGTAAGTGACTACAGTTAGCCACTTTTTTACAAACCCCAAAACAATATTTTCTGGGATAAGAACTCACTATTTGACAAAATGTGTTGGGAAAACTAGAAAATAGTTGAGGAAAACTAGGTATAGACCTTCATCTCACACCATTTTAACAAAATAAGGTTAAAATGGGTACAGGTTTTAAACATAAAGTGCAACACCATAGATAAATTAGTAGTACAAGAAATATTTTCAGATCTGTGAAAAGGGGACAAATTTATGATCAAGCAAAAAGAATGATTTTGATTAAATAAAATTAAAAAATTTTGTAATAATAAAATCAATGCTGCCAAAATTAGAAGGAAAGCAGAAAACTGGAAAATAATCTTTACAACTAGAAATTCTGATATCATATTTATAAGGTTACAATTAATTCCTCAATGGATAAATGGTCAAAAGATCTGAATAGAAAGTTTTCAAATGAAGAAATTAAATCTATCTATACATATATATATAAAATCATATGAAAAAATGCTCCAAATCATTATTTATTATAGTAAAACAAATAAAAATAACTATGAGGTATCACCTCACACCTATTAGATTGGCTAAGATGACAAAAAAGGGTAAATGATCAATGTTGGAGAGGATTGGTACAATAATGCATTGTTAGTGGAATTGTGAATTGATCCAACCATTCTGGAGAGCAATATGGAACTAGGCAAAAAAGAGTAATAAAACTGATCATACCTTTTGACCCGGCAATTCCAATTACACACACACACACACACACACACACACACACACACACACACACACATGTATATATACATATATGTATGTATATATCTCCAGAAGAAATCACAAAAAAATTGGAGAAGCCCCACATGTTGTTCCAAAATCTTCATAGCAGTTCTTTTTGTAGTGGCAAAGAATTGGAAATTAAGGGGTTGTCCATCAATTGGGGAATGGTTGAACAAGTTATAGTACATGAATATTATCGTATGCTATTGTTCTATTAGAAAACATTAATGTCGAACTCTCAAAAAGCATGGAATGAATTACAGGATCTGATGTTGAGCAAAGGGAGCAGAACCAAGAGTGCATTCTACACATTATTAACAATATTGTGAACTGATCAACCTTGATGAATGCAACTGCTCTCAACAGTTCAAAGAGCCAGGACAACCCTAATAGATCAACTATGGACAATGCTATCTCCATCCAGTGGAAGAATAACAAAACAAAACAAAATAAACAAACAAAAAACCTTTAGAATCTGAGGAACACTACATTCATTTTCTTTGATATTTTATTTTTCCAAATACATATTATGACAGTCTTTTCCACATTCATCCATATGCATATGTATATTTTGAAGTTACAAAATTTCCTTCCACCAGTTCCCCTGAGTGATGAAGTTAGGTTAGCATTGTCCATACATATTTTTCAAAAACTGTTTACAGATTAGTCATTTTTGGTATGGGGAATTAGGATTAAAGGAAGGAGATATATGAGAGATAATTTTATAAAATGTCCAGATTCTGAAGGGTTTTTGGTTTGCTTTGGTTTTATTTTGGTTTTCTTCCTCTGGATGGGGACCACATTGTCCATAACCAATCAAAATACAGTTGTCCTAGTTCTCTAAACTTCTGAAAGCAGATGCTTCCATCAAGTTTGATCATCTCAAAATGTTATTAATGTGTTCATTGTTCTCTTCGTTCTGTTCCCTTCACTTAGCATCAGATCCTTTAAATCATTCCATGCTTCTCTGGAATCTGACCATTTATGGTTTCTTATAAAACAATAATATTCCATAATATTCATGCACTATAACTTCTTCAGTCATTCTGCAATCCACTACATTCATTTTTTAAATAATTTCTCCTATGTACTTCTTTCCCTTAATCCTAATTCCTCATAACAAAAATGACCAATCTATAAACATGTTTAACACAAATATATAATTACAATATTAACCTGACTGTCTACAGCTGAGGGGAGGGGAGGTAGGAATGGAGAATGGAAAGAAACTTTGTAACTTAAAAGTATACATATGCATATGGGTGAATGTTGAAAAGTTTTCATAATATGTATTTGGAAAAAGAAAATAGCTATTAAAAAAAAGCACTAAGAAAAATGGAAGAAAAGTAAATGAGATCAATAGGAGGAAACGTGTAGCCACACTGAGGCACAGAGAACAGGCAACTATAAATTATAATGGTGGCCTGGACCTAGGCAAAATAAAAGTGAAAGCTGACTTCTCTGGACTACAGTCCAAGTATGTGGTGGGATGGAAAGGATTGAGATGAAAATGTTCATTATAGCACTCAGGTAAGAGAAAGAAATTGAGGGAATTGGCATGTGCAAAAGGGAAAAAAATTATTACTTTTAGTAAATGACATTATGGTTTGCTGAGAAAATCCCAGAATCAACTAAAATTGCTTAAATAATGAATAAGGTCTGTAACATAGCAGAATAAAAAATTAACTCCCTTCTCTCAAATCAATACTATATAAATATATATATATATATATATATATGTGTGTGTGTGTGTGTGTGTATAATTTTTGTATATATATATATTGTATATATATATATATATATATATATATATATATGTCTATACACATTTACACACACAATATATATGCATGTAACACCAACAAAGCCTAGTAGGACCATATAGATAAATGAATTCCATTAAAAACAAATACAAAAGAGAACAAGACTAAATCCACCTTGAAACAGCCTTGAAAATTAGCACCAGCATATAAAGTAAATTTTTTTGAAATTCAAAGGATGCTGCTTATGAGCTAAATTGTTTTAGAATGTAAACCATAGCTATTGTCGTTTGAGAATGTAAACACAGAATTTTCTAAAACCCTTAAGATTTTCCCTCTATTACTTAATCTGCTTCCCAATTTAAACCAATAAAAAAGTAAAATTCTACCATGTAGATTGTGTATCTGAATAAAATGCCTTATATGATTTCATTTGGTTTCTTTGATACTAAAGGACATAAAATATCTAGACCTTGAGCTAACATGACATAGGAAATGATAATAACACAAATATAAAGCACCATTTATAGAAATGAAAAGAATTAATTAAATAATAACTGCTCATTGTTGGACAATGCCAATATAATAAAAATGGCAATAATAGCTAAATTAATTTTAATGTCATATCAATCAAGCAACCCAAGGATTACTTTATAGAGTTATATAAATAATAAAAATTACTGTGTAGGAATAAGACTCAAATAAATTCATGTGAAATAATAGAGGATGAAGAAGAAAGTGGGAAGGAAGGGAACCTAGCAGGATCAAATTTTAAACTATATAGATGAGATACACTAAATGTAAAAACACTCTAACATAGTGTTCACTAAACCCAAAACCTCTAATTACTCACTATTGGAAAAAGCTGCTGGGAAAACAGTCTAATAGAAATTAAATTTATCCATACAATTCATAAAACATACCACAAAATAGTTACAAATAGATATACAACTGAGATATAATGATGTGTGCAGAGAAATAAAAGGTAGACACGCAGAAACAGAAATTCTAAAGGAGAGACAATACAGGAACTGAAAAGCTTTGAAAAAACATTTCAAAGATGAAATTCTGAAGGTACAAAATGAAACAATTCCAATGAGGAAAATCAGGGATAAGGGTAATGTCTATAGAAAACATAATGGGTTTCCAGAAAATTGATCAAAAAAAATAAGAGTGAGTTTTTGTTTGTTTTGCTTTATAAAAAAGTTTTATTGTCTCTTTTTGATGGCACAATCTTTTTTTTTATTTATATTAACCTTCCCTCACCTCCTTAGATCAAAGAAGACTATTTTAGTAAAACCAATCCATTCATCAAATTAGATTTGTATCTTAAATGTCTGCTCTCATTCCTCATACCTAACTGACATTATACTACTTAGAATAAATTAAGTATGTCTTCTTATTAGTAGTCCAGGTAAGAGATCGTTCATTGCAGTTCATCAGTTTGATTAAATTTAATATGAGTATTTAATATTTTGTTGTTCTGTTGTTTCTTCTTTCTTGGCTATAGTGCTTTATACAAATATTCCTATGTTTTTCTGAACTCACATATATCAATTCTCAGAAAACAATAAAAATACCACATTTTGCTAAGCCATTCTTCAGTTGATGATCACTCATTTTGTTTGTAACTTTTTTTAGTATCACAAAGAATTCCACTTATTAAAATGTTTTATTTAAGAACTTTCTCTCACTGAGTTCCTTACTATATGAGCAATAGGGGGATTCAAAATTCATAAACAGTGTAGTCATTTTTCTTGAATAATTTCAAGGAGTTTTCCAGAATGGTTGGTCTAATTGAGAACTCGAATATATTGTATAAACATGCTTGTCTTTCCTGGTGCCTGCTCACTAACTTTCTGATTACCTTAATTCTATGTTTAATCAAGAATTCTCCCCTGTCCATCATAGTAACATTATCTCCTGAAATGATCTGATTTTTAAAAATAATTATGACATTTTACAGTGATCTTAAATATTAATTTAAAATTGTACATGCGGTAGCTAGATGGCATAATGAATAAAACACAAAGTCTTGAGTCAGAAAGACTTGATTTCAAATCCAGTCTCAGATACTGGATGTAGCCATGGGCATTTGACCTTGTTTGTCTTAATTTCCTTCTCTGTTAAAATGGACTTGAGAAAGAAATGGCAAACTTCTCTAGTATCTTTGCCAAGAAAACCTCAAATGAGATCTTGGAAAGTTGAACATGACTGAAATGACTAAACATCAATGACAGAATTGTATATGGTGAAAGATGCTTCCCTAAACCTAATGTCTGTCTTCTAATATTCACAACAGTACTTTTATAGTATGTAATCTTCTTTGAGTAGTTTGTTTTATTATATTTTTTTCAAAAATGAGGTTGCTGGGGTGGAGCCAAGATGACAACAGGGGAAGGGCCTCTCCTATGTGCTCTCTACCAAATATTTCAAACTTATCAAAATCATGACTCTAATTAAATTTTTCAGAGATAGAACCCACAGAGAGATCCAGTGAGGCAAGGCTCCAGCCCAAGTTAACCTGGAAAATAGTCAAAACCCTCCATTCCACAGGGTTAGAGGGGTGGCCCACCAGAGTAAAGAAACTTCAACCTCCCAGGAACAGCCCAAGAGCACCTGGGAGCCATAGTTCTCAGCATCAGAAGCAATTTCCTGACCTGCACCCCAGGGAGCACTGGGTACAACTTGGGAGGATCAGTGGGAAGATGTCTGCCAGAGCAAGACAAAAGCCCAGGCCCTCACGGTGGTTGTGACAGTCAGCCCACCCAGATCCAGGAAACTGAAACAAGGAGACAGCAAGCAGGAGCCTCTAAGCAATAATGCCCTGAGTGCTCAGCCCACCAAAGGTAGGGGAGTAGAGAGAGAATTCAGAGGTCTGTCATCTGTCCCTGGATCAGGACTCTGGGGCCCAGACCACATTTAGATCCTGGTTGCAATCTAGGCCCCCCCATAGAACAGGGACTCCCCCTCAATCCTGTGGCAGAGTGGTAAACTTGTGGTCATTCACAGAGCAAGAGAGCAGTCAAAGTCTCACACACTGAGGTCCTTGTGGAGGGGTGTTCCAATAATACTCAAAAGCTCAGGAAGTACCCCCAAAATCAGGCACAGGCTGGGGAAATGACTAAACAAAGAAAAAAGAGGAACTGGACCATTTACAAATACTTTGCCTATGATCCCAAGTAAGATTTAAACTACTCAATCTGAAGATGAGGAAGTACCAACTTCTGCATCTAAAAACTCCAAGAAAAATAGAATTTGGGCTCAGGCTATGACAGAGCTCAAAAGAGACTTTGAACATCAAGTAAAGGAGATAGAAGAAAAATTGGGAAAGGAAATGAAAGAGATGCAGGAAAAACATGAAAACAAAGTCAGCAGCTTAGTCAAGGAGATCCAAAAAATGCTGAAGAAAATTACATGTTAAAAACCATCTTAGGTCAAATGGATAAGACAGAAAGCAGAATTGGTCAGATGGAAAAGGAGATAAGAAAGCTCTCTGAGGAAAGCAAATCCTTCAGATGTAGAATAGAGTTAAAGGAAGCTGATGACTTTGTGAGAACTCAAGACACAATAATTCAAAACCAAAAGAATAAAAAATTAGAAGAAACTGTGAAATATCTCATTGAAAAAAAACAACTGAGCTGGAAAACATATCCAGAAGAGATTATTTTAAAATTAGTAGGCTACCAGAAAGTCATGGTAAGGAAAAGAGCCTTGCCCTCATTTTTTTTCAGGTTTTTGCAAGGCAAACGGGGTTAAGTGGCTTGCTCAAGGCCGCACAGCTAGATACCTATTAAGTGTCTGAAACCGGATTTGAACTCAGGTACTCCTGACTCCAGAGCCGGTGCTTTATCCACTATGCCACCTAGCTGCCCCTGCCTTGCCTTCACTTTTAAATAATTTCTACAGAAAAATTTCCCTGATATCCTAGAAGCAGAGGGCAAAATAGAAATTAAGAGAATCCACCAATCTACCCCAGAAAGAGATCCAAAAACAATAACTCCCCAGAATATTATAAGTCACGTTCCAAAACTCCAAAGTCAAAGAGAAAATACTAAAATCAATCAGAAGGACACAATTCAAATGTCATGGATCTGAAGTCAGGATCACACAGGATTTAGCAGCATCTACATTAAGGACTCACAGGGCTTAGGCATGTAATATTCTGGAAGGTAAAAGAGCTTGGAATGCAACCGAGAATCAACTATCCAGCAAAACTGAATATCCTTTTCCAGGGGAAAAGATGGACTTTGATTGAAACAGGGGAATTTCAATTTCCTGTTGAAACAGCAAGAGTTGGACAGAAAGCTTGACCTTCAAATACAGGACTCAGGTGGAGCATAGAAAGTGAAGGAGAAGGGTAAATTATGAGGGACTTAAACATGATGAACTGTACATATTCCTGCACAGAAAAATGATGCTGATAATGCTCATTTGAGCTTCATCATTTGACAGAGCAGGTAGAGGGAGCTTTTATAGATGAAGCACAGGAGAGAGAGCTGAATTTGAAGATATAAGATATTGTAAAAATGGATTCAAAAGGGAAATGTACTGGAAATAAGAGCAAGGAGAGATGGAACAGGCTAAGATACTTCATATAACAGGCTTTTTTGGCAATGAGCTTTTGCATTGATATAGAAGGGGGAAAGATGAGGGGGACTGAGGGAACCTTCATTCATGTCAGAAAGGGTTCAAAGAGGAAGCAAGCATACACACTCAATAGGGTATAGACATCTGGAGTAAGGAGGACAGAAGGTAGACAGGATGAAGGGGGGGATGTGAGTGATGGGGGAAAGGGTAAATCAAGGGAAAGAATAGTCAGTTATAACACATTTTCTTTTTTTACTTTTTGCAAGGTGCTGGGATTGGGTGGCCTGTCCGGGACCATGGGGCCAGGTGCTTGCTGGATCTCTGGGGTGGTATGTGTGTTTGGGGGCCTCTTCGCCCCAGGGCCAGTGCTTTGTCCACTGTAACACTCAGCTGCCCTACAGCACATTTTGGAAGAGGGACAGGATAAAAGGAGAAAGACAGAATATACTATATGGTAGTGGGGAGGAATGGATGGAGGGAGTTACAGTCAGCTGTGGCAACTGTGGAAAAGTATGGAGGTGGCTTCTGTGATGGACTTACGATGAAGAAGGTGATTCACCTGAGACACAGCTGATAGTATCAGAACAGAGACTGAAACACATTTTTTTCTATTTCTTTTACTTTATTTCTCATGAGGGTCTATATTTTTTTTTCAGGGAGGGAGTACTATGTTTGCTCTTAAACAAGAATATTTTAGCAAAGTATAAAGAAATGTGGAGTTTGAACAGAGACCAAAGATTATTACCTTCAGGATATGATTTCTCTCTCATCACATTCAACTTGGATCAATGTATACCATGAAAACAATGTAAAGACTAGGACTGCCTTTTGGGGGTGGGGAGCAAGATTAAGGGAAAGATTGTGGAATTCTAAATAAATAAATAATGAATGAATGAATGAATAAGTAAATAAATGAATAAATGAAATAAGAAGGCTGAGCAAGAAAAAATGAGCTTTCTATAGTACTATATTTCTGAAGCTCAGTTTTCTAATCTGCATCACTGATATTTTTTTCTTTTTAGTAACTCATAAACATGTTTTGAGGTTTATTGCTTAATAATATAGTTAGAATCATTTGTGGGGTATAAGCTTTCTACTTGAGATTACTCTTGTTGTGTTGTTTCAGATGTGTCCTGCTCTCTATGAGCCCATTTGAGATTTTCTTAGAAAAGATACTACATTGGTTTGTCATTTGCTTCAACAACTCATTTAATAGCTGAGAAAACAAAGACAAACTGGGTAAAGTGACTGGTCTAAGGTCACACAGTCAATACGTATCTGACTTAGGAATTTGATTTGAATTTAGGAAACACAGTTTTCTTAACTTAAGGCCTGGCATTTTATCCATTGACTCACCTTGCTGCCCACACTCCCTACTACTCATTGTTATTCTTTTCAGTCCCTGTTATTCTTCAATTTTTTTCACTATACTCTATGAGTTCTAAATTTTTTACTACAGTTGAATTTTCCCATTACTTTATCTAAGTCTGTAAATTAACATCTTGGCAGTTTCACTGATATCATACTTAACCTATAAAAATCGATTGAAGACCCTAATCACTTTTATTATATTGATATAACCTAAACATGACAATGACTCACTTCAATTAGTAATCTTCTTTTATTTCTACTTTATCTTTTCCTTTAAAATTGGAATAGAAATTAGAATCAAGAGTAGATAATGAAGAATCAATGAAACAAATGCACAGCAAACCTCACGAATAGAGAGAGAGAGAGAGAGAGAGAGAGAGAGAGAGAGAGAGAGAGAGAATACTTCAGTCTGGGTTCTGATTCCAATGGCTCTGTCTCTGAGATGAATGGCCTTTTTTATTATAAGATCACTGGAGAAGTTGCTTCAATATTTTCCCAGTTATTACTAGCTGTATTTCCCTCCACTTGATTCTTCCACACTCTCATATATTCCATTCTTTCTCTCTCATTTTAACTTGTCCCTCTTCAGAAGTGTGCTGTATCCGAGTACCCTCTCCCTTGATCTTCATTCTCTTCTATCACCTACTCCCACTTTGTTTTTCCCATTCCATTCCATTGGAAAGCTTTTTCTTGACTCTTAAGTGAAATAGCATAGCAGCTTCTTCTTCTCCTTTTCTTCCTCCCAGTTCTTTCCTTTATCATCCATTGACTCCATCTTTTAACTATAATATACAATTATATTCAGCTCCTTCCTGTGCCTTGTCTATATTTACTCCTTCTAACCACTCTTCTTTTTGAAAGATTTTCTTTATTTAGACTTTTACAACTTTCCCCCGAAACTTATTCCCTCTCCCCACCTGCCACAGAAGGCAGTCTGACAGTATTTGCATTGTTTCCATGGTATACATTGATCCAAATTGAATGTGATGAGAGAGAAATCAAAGAAACATAAAGTATAAGAGATAGCAAGATCAGACAATAAGATATCAGTTTTTTTCTAAATTAAAGTAAATAGTCCTTGGTCGTTGTTCAACCTCCACAGTTCTTTCTCTGGATACAGATGGAATTCTCCATTGAAGAAAGGCTAAAATTATCCCTGATTGTTGCATTGATTGAATGAGTGAGTCCATCCAGGTTGATCATTGCCCCCATGTTGCTGTTAGGGTGTACAGTTTTTCTGGTTCTGTTCATCTCATTCAGTATCAGTTCATGCAAATCCCTTCAGGCTTCCCTGAATTCGCATCCCTCCTAGATTCTAATAGAACAATAGTGTTCAATGACATGCATATACCACAATTTGCTAAGCCATTCCCCAACTGAAAGACATTTACTTGATTTCCAATTATTCAACACCACAAACAGGGATGCTATGAATAATTTTGTACACATGATGTTTTTACCCTTTTTCATCATCTCTTCAGGATATAGACCCAGTAGTTGTATTGCTGGATCAGAGGATAGGCACATTCTTTTTGCCCTTTGGACTCAATTTCAAAATGCTCTCCAGAAAGGCTGGATGAGTTCACAGCTACACCAACAATGTAATAGTGTCCCAGATCTTCGACAACCATTCCAACATTGATCATTACCTTTTCTGGTCATATTGCACAGTCTGAGAAGTGTGAAATGGTACCCCAGAGAAGCTTTAATTTGCATTTCTCCAATAAGTAATGATTTAGAGCAATTTTTCATATGACTATGGATTGCTTTGATTTTCTCATCTGTAAATTACCTTTCCATATCCTTTGACCATTTGTCAATTGTGGAATGGCTTTTTTTTTTTAAAAATGTTCTCAGTTCTCTGTATATTTTAGAAATGAGTGCTTTGTCAGAAACATTAGTTGTAAAGATTGTTTCCCAGTTTACTACATTTCATTTGATCTTGGTTACAGTGGTTTTGTCTGTGCAAAAGATTTTTAATTTAATGTAATCAAAATCATCTAGTTTGTTTTTAGTGTTGTTCTCCATCTCTTCCTTAGTCATAAACTGCTTCCCTTTCCATAGATCTGACAGGTAAACTAGTCCTTGATCTTCTAGTGTGCTTATAAATATTGTTTGTTATGTCTAAATCCTGTGTCCATTTGGATCTTATCTTGGTATAGGGTGTGAAGTGTTGGTCTAATCTAAGTTTCTTCCACATTAACTTCCAATTTTCCCAGCAGTTTTTATTGGAGTGAGTTTTTATCCCAATGGCTGGACTCTTTAGGTTTATCAAACAGGAGATTACTATAATTGTTTCCTGCTATTGCACCTAGTCTATTCTACTGGTCAGCCACTCTATTTCTTAACCAATACCAGAGAATTTTGATGACTGATGCTTTATAATATAATTTTACATCAGTTAGGGCTAAGCTACCTTCTTTTGCACTTTTTTCATTAAATCCCTGGAAATTCTTGACTTTTTATTTCTCTATGAATTACTTTCCACTTCTTCTAACTCATTAAAGTAAATTTTTGGAATTTGAATTGTTAGGGCACTAAACAGGCAGTTTATTTTTGATAGAATTGGGAAATGGCTTACCAAACTGTGGTATATGTTTGTAATGTAACACTATTGTTCAATTAGAAACCAGGGATGGGAATTCAGGGAAGCCTGGGGGAATTTGCATGAACTGATGCTGAGCAAGATGAGCAGAACCAGAAGAACACTGTTCATACCAACAGTAACATGGGAGATGATGATCAAACTTAATTAACTTGCTCATTACATCAGTGCAACAATCATGCACAATTTTGTGGTATCTAAGATGGAGAATACCATCTGCTTCCAGAGAAATAATTGTGGAGTTTTAACAAAGACCAAAAACTATTACCTTTAATTTAAAAAAAAATTATCTTATTATGTAATTTTGCTATCTCTTACACTTTATTTTTCTTCCTTAAGTGTATGATTTCTCTCTCATCACATTCAACTTAGATTAATGTATACCATAGAAACAGTGTAAAGATTAACAGACTGCATTCTTTGGGGGGTGGGGAGAGGGAATCAAGATTAGGGGAAAATTGTAAAATTAAAAATAAATAAAATATTCCTTTTATAAAAGAAAAGAAGTGCAGAAGAATCGGAAATGTATTTTCAATTATTTTCAAAATGTGATTTGTTTTGTGTAACTATGCTTATTTATCACAAAGGTGGGATTAAAAATTTACAAGATTATGGAATGTAAAACAATAATTGTGGTGATATGAAAAAAAGAAAGAAAAGAGGGGTGCTGTAGTACTTAACTGCACAAAAGATCAGAAGAAGATATGGATAAGGAGAATGCCTTTGATCCTGTGTTATATGTAGTAAATGCTTAAAAATACAAGTTGTATAAAAGGAAAAATTCATAGTTTCTATTATCCATTTATAAATATGTAAATTTTAGTGTTTTCCACTAGTGTTTTCTAGTTAAAAAATAGAAAATAAAATCAAATGCTGGATCTGAAAAAAAAGTTCCTGGTTTCATTGAAAATTCATCTTTTCCCCTGAAAAAAAGATGTTCAATTTTGTTGGGTAGTTGATTCTTGGTTGTAAACCAAGATCTTTTGCCTTCTAGAATATCCTATTCAAAGCCCTATGAAACCTTAATGTAGTTGCTGTCAGATCCTGTGTAATCATGACTATAGAGTCTCAGTAATTGAATTGTTCGTTTCTGGCAGCTTTTAGTATTTTCTCTTTGACTTGGGAGTTTTGGAATTTAGCTATAATATTTTTGGAAGTTTTTCTTTTGGGATCTCTTTCAGTAGGTGATTGGTGAATTTCCTCATTTTCTATTTTACCCTTTTCTTCTAGGATGGCAATTTTGCTATATTATTCCTTGAAAAATGAAAAAAATGATGCCTAGGCTCTTTTCCTGGTCATGATTTTCAGGTAGCCCAATCAATTTTAAATTATCTCTTCTCAATCTGTTTTCAAGGTCATCTGCTTTTCCACTGAGATGCTTCACATTTTCTTCTAATTTTTGATTTTTTTGGCAGTTTTATTCTTTCTGATTTCTAGCAAAGTCATCAGCTCCTTTAGTTCCATTCTGTATTTGAAGGAGTCATTTTCTTCAGGGAGCGTTTTTATCTTGTTTTCCAACTGGCCATTTCTGATTTTTGAGGCATTCTTCTCCTTATTTGTCTTTTTTGTTGTGTTTTCCATTTGGCCTAAAGTGGATTTTGGCATATTATTTTCTTCAGTATTTTTTATATTTCTTTCACCAAGCTGTTGAATTGGTTTTCATGGTTTATCTCCATCATTCTCATTTCTCCTCCCAATTTTTCCCTCTACCTCCTTTAATTGCTTTTCAAGGTCTTATTTTAGCTCATTCATAGCCTGAGCACATTTTCTATTTCTCTTTGGAGGTTTTGTATACAGAAGCTTCAACTTTGTCACCTTCTGAGTATGTATTTTGATCCTCCTTGGGATCAAATTAATTTTCTATGGTCATGTGCTTCTTTTTCTGTTGTTGATCATTTCCTCAGCCTATGAATGATTTACTCCACTTCCAAGACTTTGGGAGGTTTAGGGGATAAGCCACAGGAACCTTAATTACTCCAAGGTCTCATAAGAGGCTCTGACTGTTCTCTTGCCTGTGCTCTGAGATGTGGATGACCTTAGGCCCTTCCTTCTGCCTTGGAGATATGAGGAGAGTCCCTGCTTGGCTATGGTGGTATGGGAGTCCAAACTGCAATCTGTATCTGAGTCTGAGCATACAGCAGTGTCCTGTTCCAGGGAGAGCAGAGAGAGCTCTGAAGTTTCCTCTAACCCCCTTACTGACTGTGGGCTGGTAGTTCTGTAAGTGCTGGGTAGCTCCACTGATTCCAGCTGCAAGTTCTCACCACAGGGCTTCTCCGAGGCTGGTGCTCCACTCTGTTGTGGCAAAATTCTTTCACCACCCCATCCAGCTGTCCCTGGTGATCCCTGGGACAAGAGGTCTGAAAACTGCCCCATCTGCAACTGACCCAGGAGCCTGGCCTTGCTGCGATGTGCTGTGATCTGGTTTGAGCTCTATCCAACCTCTGGTCTAAGTGAAACAGACCTTTCATGTGGAACTTCTAAGTTGTCTTGGACTGGGAAATTGTATCATTCAGTCTTTCTGAGAGTTCGGCCCATCTGAATTTTGGCTAGAGTCATCATTTGATGGCTTTTGGAATTTTGGCGGGAGCAAGTTTCCAGGAATTCCTGCTTTCACACAGCAATCTTGGCTGCAGATTTAGATAAATCTAACCATAAAATAAACAAGAAGGAAATCAAGGTGGTAAATAGAATGTTAGAAAACCTAGACATGATAGACCTTTGAGAAAATTGAATGAGGATAGAAAGGAATATACATTTTTTTCCTATAGTACATGGTGCTTACATAAAAATTAACCATATACTAGGGCATAAAAACCTTATAATAATATTTAGAAAGGCAGAAATGTCCTTTTCAGATCTAAAAATATCATGTAGTTATGGCCCATGGAGAGATAGACCCAAAACTAATTGGAAACTAAATAGCCTCATTTTAATGAATGAGTAGATCAAACACAAAAATATAGATAGAATTAATGATTTCATCCTAGATAATGACAATAACAAGACAACATACCAAAACTGGGATACAGCCAAAGTAGTTGTCAGGTAATATATCTTTAAATGCTTAAACAAATAAATTAGAGAAAGAGGAAGTCAATGAAATAAATATGCAACTAAAAATTAGAGAAAAATCTAATTTAAAACACCCAATTAAATATTAAATTGGAAATTCTAAAAATTAAAGGAGAAATTAATAAAATCTAAAGCAATAAAATTTTGAGCTAATAAATAAAACAAGAGTTGGTTTTTATGAAAAAAACAATAAACTTGATAAACCTCTGGTTAATTTGTTTTAAAAAAAAAGGAAGAAGAAAAACAAATTGCTAGTATCATGAATGAAAAATGTGAACTCAGCAATGTGGAGCAAATTGAAGTAATAATTCAGAATTATTTTGCCCAACTCTAAGCCAGTAAATTTGATAATCTAAGTGAAAAGGATGAATATTTACAAAATATAAATTGCCCAGGATAAATGAAGAGGAAATTAAATACCTAAATAAAGCTATCTCAGAAAAAAGACATTCAACAATCCATTATTGAACTCCCTAAGAAAAAATCTCCAGTGCCAGATGGATTCACAGGTGAATTCTATCAAACATTTAAGGAACAATTGGTTCCAGTTCTATACAAACTCTTTAGAAAAATGGGTGAAGATGGAACTCTTACAACTCATTCTAAGACACTAATATGATGCTGATACCTAAAATCAGGAAGAGTCAAAACAGAGAAAGAAAATTATAAACTTATCTCCATAATGAATATAGATGCAAAAATCTTAAATTAAATCTAAGCAAAGCAATTACAGCAACTTATCAGTAGGATAATACACTGTGACCAAGAAGGATTTATCCCAGGAATAAAGGATTGGTTCAATTTTTAGGAAAACCATTAGTATAATTTAACTATATCAATAAAAACCTAACAGAAATCATATGATCATCTCAATAGATGATGAAAACAGCCTTCAAAAAATATAGCACCCATTCCTACTAAAAACACTGGAGATCATGAGAATAAATGGATTGTTTCTTAGCATTATATGCAATGATAAACTAGAGGAATTCCCAATAAGATCAGGGGTGAAATAAGAATGCCCATTATCACCACTACAATTCAATATTGTTTTAGAAATATTAGCTTCAGCATTAAGAAAAGAAAAAGAAATTGAAGGAATTAGAATTGGGAAAAAGAAAGAAAACTCTCACTCTTTGCATATCAGATGATGGTATACCTAGAGAATCCTTAAAAATCATCTAAAAACTATGAGAAATAATTAGGAACCTTAGCAAAATAACAGGATATAAAGTAAATCCTCAGCATTTCTCTATATTTCTATCAAGATATAGCAGCAAGAGTTAGAAAGAGAAATCCCATTTAAAGTAAATTCAGACATTATAAAATATCTGGGAGGCTACCAGCCAAGGTAGACTCAGAAAATCTGTGAAAACAACTATAGGCACTTCTCACACAAATAAAATCAGTTTTGAATAACTGGGCAAATATCAACTGCCCTTGGATAGGCTGAGCTAATATAATAAAAATGACAATTCTAACTAAATTAAACTACTTATTTAGTGCCTTACCAATCAAACTTCCAAAGTATTGATTTAATGACCTAGAAAAAATTGTAAGCAAATTCATATGAACAAACAAAAAGTCCAGAATTTCCAAGGATTTAATGAAAGAAAATGCAAAAGAAGATGGCTTACCCTTAGAAGATGTAAAATTATATTATAAAGTATTAGTCATCAGAACTGTCCAGTATTGGCTAAGAAATAGAGTGCTGGATCAGTGGAATAGACTAGGTACAAAAGAAATAGCAGGAAATGGTTACAGTACTCTGCTGTTTCATAAACTCAAAGAGTCCAGCTTCTGGCATAAAAACCCTCTCTTTGATAAAAACCTTTTCAGAAAATTTGGAATTTGGAGTGGCAGAAAATTGGATTAGACCAACATCTTGCACCCCATACTCAGATAAGATCAAAATGGGTACAGGATTTACACATAAAACACAATATTATAAGCAAACTATGAGATGAAGTAATACTTTACTTGTCAAATCTATGGAAAGGGAAACAGATTTTCACCAAGGAAGACATGGAGAACATCATTAAAAAAAACTTAGATAATGTTTATTACATTAAATTAGAAAACTTTTGCCCAAATAAAACCGCTGTACCCAACATCAAAAAGATGTAGCAAATTGGAAATTAATTTTTACAACTAGTTTTTCTGACAAAGGACTGATTTCTAAAATATATAGAGAACTGAGACATATTTATAAAATAAAAGTCATTTCTCAATTGACAAATAGTCAAAGGATATGCAGAGACACTTTACAGATAAAGAAATCAAAGAGATCCATAGTCATATGAAAAATTGCTCTAAATCATTACTGATTAGAGAAATGCAAATTGAAGCATCTCTGAGGTACCCCCTCACACCTCTCCTACTGATCAATATGAACAGAAAGGACAATGGTCAGTGTTGGAAGGGATGTGGACAATCTCAGACACTAATATATTGTTGGTGGAGATGTGAACTCACCCATCTTATCTGCAGAGCAATTTGGAATTATACCCAAAGGGCAATAAAAATATGCATTCCTTTGATCTAGCAATACCACTACTGGGTCCATACCCTGAAGAGATGATGAAAAAGGGTAAAAACGTCACTTGTACAAAAACATTCATGGGGCCATTTTTGTGGTGGCAAAGAATTGGAAATCAAGTAAATGTCCTTCAGTTGGGGAATGGCTTAGCCAACAGTGCTATATGTATATCATGGAACACTATTGTTCTATTAGAAATTGGGAGGGATGGGAATTCAGGGAACCCTGGAAGGATTTGCATGAACTGATGCTGAGTGAGATGAGCAGAACCAGAAGAACATTTTATACCATAACAACATGGTGTTGATGATCAGTCTTAATGGACTTGCTCATTTCATAAGTGCAATAATCAGGGACAATTTTAGGGTATCTGTGATGGAGAAAACCACCTGTATCCCAAAAAGAATTGTGGAGTTTAAGCAAAGTCCAAAGACTCTTACCTTTAATTTTAAAAATTTATCTTATTATTATGTACATTTACTATCTCTTATATTTTATTTTTTGCTCAAGGATATGATTTTCCTCCCAAAACATTCAATTTTGATCAATGTATACTATGGAATCTATGTAAAGATAATCAGATTGCCTTCTGTGAGGGGGGTGAGGGTAGGAAGCTAGGTTGGGGGGGAAAATTGTAAAATTTAAATACATAAATAAATAAATAAATAAATATTTTAAAAGTTGTCCAAATGAAAAAAGAAATCAATTCCTTTAAATGTAAAATTGACCAACTGCTAAAGAAAACCTCCTCTAAAAACTAAAGAAGACAGGCTTAGTTCTAAAGTCTCCTGATCTCTTCCCCATATATCACATGAAACAAACCTCTTAAAAGAAATCTGAACCAGGAAACCTGGAAAGAAAAGCCAGGAGAGGAAAATCTACCTCAGGATTTGTCTCCCACAGCAGCCTTGGCCGAGTACGAGCAGGTAAGTCTGGGCTCCGATGGAAGATCAGCCTGGGATCAGCCAGATTAACAGCTGAATAGGAACCGGGAGTCTGAGGGCCCGAGAGTAGGACATGCTGGATCAGAGGTAGGGCTGTACGAAGTGGGCTTGGGTCCCCAGGGAAGCAGAGGCACTTGTGTTGGTGCTGTCCCCCTGGAGCTTGGAGAAGTGGCTGAGGGGAGAGGTCTGGTGCAGGAGAGCTACAGATACCATCCTTGGGCTCCTCAGGTCTGAGAAACTCTGAGTCCATGACTCCATTGCACTGAGGTCTCCTCCAAAATAAACACTTGCAAACTACTTCTGCCTCAGGCCCAGGTGTGTGAGCAAAAGAACCAGCCCAGCTGAGGCCAGGGTAAATCCCACCAATGATTGAAGGCAAAAGAATTCAATAGCTCCAATTCCTTCCCTCAAGCAAATGGAGAAGGCCTCTCAACCAAGGCCACACACACTCCAGAGAAAGCAACCAGCACCTCCTACTGGCCAGCCAGAAAAACTGCATTCAGTAAAGCCTTTAGCTATCCCGAGCCCAGGTGAACCAGTCCCCCCCCCCCCCAACTCAAGGTCTTAGCATAATGAAGAAAGGTCAGAGAAAAGGTGGATCCATAGAAAAATTCCTGGAAGGGAAAGACCCCAACTCAGAGAGACCTGGAACCTCTGAGGAGAATACAATTTGGTCTCCAGCACAGAAAGACTTCCTTGAAGAAATAAGGAAGGAGCCTAAAAATTTGGGAGAGACAATTAATACCTTAGAAAGTACAATTGGACAAAAACAAAAGGAGAATAAATCTCTCAGATCATCAATTGGACAATTAATAAATGAGAATAATTCTCTAAGATCCTCAAACGAGCAAATGCAAAAAAAAATTAATTCTCTCAAAACCTCAATTGGTCAAATGGAAAGCTCTTTCAAAAGTAGAATTGACCAATTGGAAAAGGAGTTTCAAAAGGTTAATGAAGAAAACTCCTCCCCCCAAAAAAGAATGAGACAGCAAGAGTCAGTTAAACAAAATAAAAAAATAGAAAAAATGAAGCAAATGTAAAATGCCTCATAAACAAAACCACTGACCTTGAGAACAGATCGAGGAGGGGCAACCTGAAAATTAGAGGACTTCCTGAAGACATTGAAGAGAAAAAAAAGCCCGGACTTAATATTACAGGATCTAGTGATGGAAAACTGCCCTGATATCATGGAATCTGAGGGCAAAGTAGTTATTGAAAGAGTACATCGATCCCCACCAGAAGAAGATCCTAAAATGAAAACACCAAGGAATGTTGTGGCCAAACTGCAGAACTATCAGATAAAAGAGAAAATCCTGCAAGCTGCCACAAAGAAACAATTTAAATATCAAGAAGCCACAGTAAGGATCATGCAGGACCTGGCTGCATCAACTTTAAGGGATCGAAGGGCCTGGAATGAGATATTTCAAAGAGCACAGGAGTTTGGAATGCAGCCAAGAATCTACTTTCCTGCAAAGCTGAGCCTTCTCTTCCAGGGAAAAAGATGGACATTTAATGAAATGGAAGAATTCCAAAAATTTATGATGAAAAGCCCAGAGCTAAACAGAAAATTTGGACATCAAACAGGAGGCTCAAGAGACACATGAAAAGGTTAAAAAAAGGGGGGGGGGTAAAAGGAAAAAAAAATGCAATCCAGTAAGTTGAAACTGGCTATATTCCAGCATGGTGGGGGGAAGAGATTCTCATAAATCCTGAGAAATGTAACTCTAACAGAGAGAATACACCTAGCCAGAAATGATGGACATTCATGACCTATCCATGAGACTGCTATCGAATGGGGTGTAACTGGCTTTAACTCCACTTTGGAGAAAGACTCTAATAACTCTCAGGAATTTTGGCTCTATTCAATAGAATATACTGAACTAGAAGGGACACACACTCAGAATTTTCTATGACCTAGATAGAATGATCTAAAAAAATACACTACCTCCCTAAAAAAGGGGGACAGGAAAGAGACGGGAGGAGGGAGGGGATTGAATGGGACAAATCTCATTACACTAAGAGGTACAAAAAACATATGGTAATAGAGGGGAAGAGGGGAGTAGAGGAGAAACACCTGAATCTTCTTCTCATCAGACTTGGCTTAAAGTCAACCTACATATACTCAATTAACTTATAAAACATCTAACCTTTCAAGTATTAAAAGGGGAAAAGGGCAGGGCGGACGAAGAAAGGGAAGGGGAGTGGGGGAAATAAGGGGAAATAACAAAGGGAAGGGAAGGGAAAAGGGAAAAAGGGAAAGGGGAAAGAAGGGGAGGGTGTGATATAGGAGGGCAAACACACTGAAGGGGTTGGTATTCAAAACAAAATACTGGGGAATATGGATAAAAGGGGGGAAAGGGTGAAAATAAAAACAGAAGGAAGATAGCACAGAGGGCAATAAAGAATTAGTGATCATAACCTTGAATGTGAATGGGATGAACTCTCCCTTAAAACGTAAGCAAATAGCAGAGTGGATTAAAGACCAGAATCCTACAATATTCTGCTTACAAGAAACTCATTTGAAGCAGAGAGATACATATAGAGTAAAGGTAAAAGGTTGGAGCAAAATATATTTTGCTTCAGCTGAAGTAAAAAAATCAGGGGTAGCAATCCTTATCTCAGACAAAGCAGCAGCAAAAATAGATAGCATTAAAAGAGATAAGGAAGGAAACTTTATCCTCCTAAAAGGTACCATAGACAATAAAGTCATTTCAATATTGACTATAGATGCATCCAGTGGGACAGCACCAAAATTCTTAGAGGAGAAGCTGAAAGAAATACAGAAAGACCTAGACAGCAAAACTCTACTAGTAGGAGACCTCAACATCCCACTATCAGAACTAGATAAATCAAATCATAAAACAAACAAGAAAGAAATTAGGGAGGGAAATAGATTGTAAGAGAAATTAGATATGGTAGACTTATGGAGGAAACTGAACTGAGATAGAAAGGAATATACCTTTTTCTCTGCAGTACATGGAACTTAGACAAAAATTGACCATGTGCTAGGACATAAAAACCTAATGATCAACTGCAGAAAGACAGAAATAGTGAATACATCTTTCTCAGATCACAATGCAATAAAAGTCATATGCAATACTGGACCAAGAAGATATAGACCCAGACCAAATTGGAAACTGAATAACCTCATTTAAAAAAATGAGTGGACCAAAAAACAAATTATAGAAAGAATTAACCATTTTATCTTAGATAATGATAATCATGAAAAAACCTACCAAAACCTATGGGATTCATTCAAAGCAACTCACAGAGGATATATTATAGCTCTAAATGCTTATATGAATAAATTGGAGAAAGAGGAAATCAATGCACTAAACATTCAACTAAAAAAATTAGAAAAAGAATAAATCAAAAATCCCCAATCAAATACCAAATTAGAAATTTTAAAAATTAGAGTAGAAATTAATAAAAGCAAAAGCAAAAAAAGTATTGAATTAATAAATAAAACCAAAAGTTAGTATTATGAAAAACCAATAAAATTGATAAATCTCTGGTCAATATGATTAAAAAAAAGAAGAAAACCAAATTGCTAGTATTATAAATGAAAAAAGGTGAACTCACCACCAATGAGGAGGAAATTAAAGTAAATAATTCAAAATTATTTTGCCCAACTCTATGCCAATAAATTTTATAATCTAAGTGAAATGGATGAATATTTACAAAAATATACATTGCCCAGGTCAAATGAAGAACAGATTGAATACCTAAACAACCCTATCTCAGAAAAAGAAATTCAACAAGCAATCATTGAACTCCCTAAAAAAATCTCCAGGGTCTGATGGATTCACAAGTGAATTCTACCAAACATTTTAGGAACAATTGGTTCCAATCCTATATAAACTCTTTGGAAAATTAGGGAAAGATAGCACTCTGCTTAACTCTTTCAACGAAACCAATATGGTACTGTTACCTAAACCAGGAAGAGTTAATAAAGAGAAAGAAAATTATAGACCTATTTCCCTGATGAACACAGATGCAAAAATCCTAAATAAAATCTTAGCAAAATGATTACAACAAGTCAACACTAGATAATACATTATGATCAAGTTGGATTTATCCCAGGAATGCAGAGTGGGTTCAATATTAGTAAAACTGTTAGTATACTCAATTATATCAACAACAAACCTATCAGAAATTATATGATCATATCAATAAATGCTGAAAAAGCTTTTGACAAAATACAGTGTCCATTCCTATTAAAACACTAGAGAGTGTAGGAATTAATGGACTGTTCCTTCAAATAATTATCAGTATCTATTTGAAACCATCAACAAGCATTATATTCAATGGGGAGAGGCTAGAGACATTCCCAATAAGATCAGGGGTGAAACAAGGGTGCCCATTATAACCACTACTATTCAATATTGTATTAGAAATGTTAGCATCAGCAAATAGAGAAGAAAAAGAAATTGAAGGAATTAGAATTGGGAAGGAAGAAACAAAACACTCACTCTTTGCAGATGACATGATGGTCTACCTAAAGTATCCCAAGAAATCATCCAAAAAACTACTGGAAACAATTAGCAATTTTAGCAGAGTTGCAGGTTATAAAATAAACCCTCATAAATCCTCTACTTTTCTATATATGTCTAGCAAGAAACAGCAGGAAGAGCTAGAAAGAGAAATCCCATTCAAAGTAACCTCACACAATATAAAATATTTGGGAGTCTATTTGCCAAGACAGACTCAGAAGCTTTTTGAAAACAATTGTAAAACACTTCTCACACAAATTAAATCAGATTTAAATAATTGGGCAAATATCAACTGCTCATGGATAGGGAGAGCTAATATAATAAAAATGACAATTCTACCAAAACTAAACTATCTGTTTAGTGCCCTACCAATCAAAATTCCAAAAAATTACTTTAATGAGTTGGAAAAAATTGCAAGTAAATTCATATGGAGAAATAAAAAGTCAAGAATTGCCAGGAGCTTAATGAAAAAAATTGCAAATGAAGGTAGCTTAGCACTACCCGATCTAAAATTATATTATAAAGCATCAGTAATCAAAACTGTTTGGTATTGGCTAAGAAATAGAATGGTGAACCAGTGCAATATAATAGGTGTAAAAGCAGGATAGGATTATAGTAATCTGCTGTTTGATAAACCCAGAGTCCGGCCACTGGGATAAAAACTCCCTTTTTGATAAAAACTGCTGGGATAATTGGAAGTTAGTATGGAAGAAACTTAGATTAGACCAACACCTCACACCCTTTACCAAGATAAGATCCAAATGGTTACAGGACATAGACATAAAAAAAATACTATAAGCAAATTAGAATATCAAGGACTAGTCTACCTGTCAGATCTATGGAAAGTAGAACAGTTTATGACTAAGGAAGAGTTGGAGAACTTCACTAA
This sequence comes from Macrotis lagotis, assembly GCF_037893015.1. Taxonomy (NCBI): domain Eukaryota; kingdom Metazoa; phylum Chordata; class Mammalia; order Peramelemorphia; family Peramelidae; genus Macrotis; species Macrotis lagotis. Next base: position 586,368,828 of record NC_133658.1, read on the forward strand.
AAAACAATCAGATGATTTCGATTACATTAAATTAAAAAGCTTTTGCACAGATAACAACTAAAATTAACCAATTTGAAAAAGAAATACAAAAGCTAACAAGAAAGTGAAACCCTAAAACTTAGAATTGGATAAATTGCAACCAATGACTCTGTAAGACATCAAGATCTCAATCAAATGAAACCAAAAGACTAAAACAAACAATAAACGAAATTGTAAAGTACCTCTTAGCAGAAATGAAAATCTAGAAAATGGTTCCAGGAGAGATAAATTGATCTACCTGGAAGCTATAATCAGAAAAAGAGCTTAGACAATATTTTTCAGGAAATTATCATGGAAATCTGCTCTAATATCCTAGAACAGAGAGATAAAATAATCCTTGAAAGAATTCATTGATTACTCCCTCAGAAAGAGATCTCAAAATATAAACTCCTAAAAATAGTCTAGCCACATTTCAGAACTTACAATTAATTGATAAAATACTGCAAGCTACAAAAAAAGCAATTAAATACCAGAGAGTCATATTCAGATTTGCATCAGACTTATCCCTTTCAACATTAAAGGATCAGAGGGCCTGGAATATGGTATTCCAGAGAGCAAAGGAGTTTGAATTACAACCTAAAATCAACTACCCTGCACCATTCAGCACATTCTTTCAGGGGAAAAGATAGAATTTAAATGAAATAGAGGACTTTCAAACTAACCTCATAAAAAGGTCAGAACTGAACAGAAAATTTGATCATAAAAAGATAAACAAAAAGAAAAAAAAGTTAGTCAATAAGACTAAACTGTCTATATCCCTATATAGAAACATAATCGTTTTAACTCTTGATTATTATGTTTCTCTTTGTACTGTTGAAAGACATATACTTAGATGGAATTGGTATAAATTGATCATGAACTGATGATACTTTAACTCATGACAGTTTTATTTCTATTGCGACAGTGGAAGGGAATATAGTTTGACAGAGGGTGTGGGTATAAACTGATTATTCCCATATCTCCCCATGTATAAGATACACTCTTTTTAAAAAAAAATATGGGGTCTAAACCTGAGAGCATCCCTTTTTCACCCTTGTTTTCCTTGAGCTCATTGTTTTGCAATTGGCACATTAGGTTACATTTTGCCACATTCTACCCAGAAATGTCTCAGAAAAGATTTTTGTGCAGTGCTGAATTCAAGTTCAAAGTGATCCAATTTGCAAAAGTGAATAGAAATCATGCTGCTGAATGTCAGTTTGGTCCTGCTCCAACTGAGAAAACAATGCTGAGACTATCCTGGGAAGAAGAAATACTACTGAAATGCCAGGGCAGAAAAAGATCATGAGAGGCAAGTCAGCAAAATGGCCTGATTTAGAGAGGGAATTGAAGATGTGAATTGAAGAGCAAAGGGCAATTGCAATTCCTGTCCACAAAGATGGTTCAGCCTGAGGCAAGTAGAATTACTGATGAAAAAGAAGCTATTGATTTCAAAACAGAACACAATTTGTGCTTTAGATTCATAAAACAGAATGGACTAAGAATGTGTACACACACCAGATTTACCTAGGGAGTGCTTGTGGTCAACCACGGATCAGAGCACAGGCAGCAATCAGAACCTCTCCTAAGACAATGACTTGTCATCAAACACAGATGAGGACAAGCTAATGGATGGGAGTTTTGATAGTGATGAGGAATTGTATGAATTTTATGATGAATAAAACTCAAATTCACTAACTTTATGTAACAAATTTTTTTTCAAATTTTGGGCTCCCAAATTAAGGTGCATCTCATACATGGGAAAATATATGTGATGTTGTTTATGGTTCTTGAGAATTGTATTTCTAATGAGACTGGTAAGAAGAGTGTACTTGGAAAGAAGGTGTGGGTAGGAAAAGATTATGATGTGATGATGATGCTTATAATCCTAGACTTCTTTCAGTATAGTTGAAAAGGGTATACTTTGATAGAAAGTTTAGGTATAACATAGGCATATACAATTTTATCTAGAAGAATAAAAGATCAAGAATATAAAGGGAGTTAATGAAAAAACATACAATGGAAAGTATTGTTCTGGGAGAAAACGCCAGGTGTATTAGAAGATAAATGACATTACATGAAAAGGCAAAAAGGACCTATTATAGTAGTGGGGGAAAAGGGAAGATGTGAGCACTGAATAAATTTTACTCTCAACAGATTTGACTCAAAGTAAAAATAATATGCCATGTTCTCTTGGTTCTATTCATTCATTCATGTAAGTCTTTCCAAGTTTTTCTGAAATCTGCATGTTCATTTTTCCTTATGGAGCAATAATATTCCATTATTCATATTCCACCGCTTATTCAGTCATGTCCCAATTGGTAGACATTTCATCGATTTCCAATTCTTTGCCACCACAAAATGAATTGCTATAAATATTCTTGTATATGTGATTCTTTTTTTCCTTCTTTTGATCTCTTTGGGCTACAGACCTAGAAGTAGTATTTCTGGATTAAAGGGTATGTTCAGTTTTATTACCCTTTAGCATAGTTCCAAATTCTTCTCCAGAATAGTTGGATTAGTTCACCACTCCACCACCTGTTCATTAATGTCCCATTTTTTTTCATATCCCATTCAATATTTATCATTTCCCTTTTCTGTCATAATAGCAGATCTGATAGACATGAGGTGGTAACACAGAGTTGTTTAATTTGCAATTCTCTAATTAATAGAAACTTGAAGCAGTTTTTTTATATGACTCTAGATAGATTAAATTTGAAAGCTGTCTCTTCATATCCTTAGACTATCAAATGACTTGTACCCATAATTTTTACTCAGTCCTCTATAGTATTGCCTTTATCAGAATTAAGGCTGTTATCAGAAACCTTGGCTATAAAAATGATTTTCCAGCTCTTTCCTTTTTTAATCTTGCTTGCATGGTTTTGTTTGTGCTAAAACATTTCATAATGTTCTCTATCTCTTCTTTAGCCATAAATTACACTTCTCTCCATAGATCTGACAGGTAAACAATTCCTTGCCCTTCTTTGAATTTTGCTTGGTATAGCTTTTGAGATGTTAATCTATACCTGGTTTCTACTAAACTCTGTTCCCAGGGGAGGCTAGGCTGCACAGTGGATAGAGCACTGGTCCTGGAGTAAGGAGTACCTGAGTTCAAATCTGGCCTCAGACACTTAATAATTACCTAGCTGTGTGGCCTTGGGCAAGCCACTTAACCTTGTTGCCTTGCAATAAATCTTTAAAAAATTGATAATAAAATAAACTCTGTTCTCAATAGTTTTTATCAAATAATGAAATCTTCTCCCAGAAGCTTGAGTCTTTGAGCTTATCAAGCAGTAGATTTATAAAATTATTTACTACTGTGTCTTGTGACCCTAACCTATTCCACTGCTACACCACTCTGTTTCTTAGTCGATACCAAATACTTTTGATAACTACTGCTTTATAATATAGTTTTTGATATTGTAAGGCGAGGCCACCTTACTTTGTATTTTTTTCATTAATTCCATTTATATTCTTGATCTTTTATGCTCCTAGATAAATTTTGTCATTATTTTTTATATTTTGGGTAGATTGTATGGTAGTGAACATTAGATTAGTTTATGAAGAATTGTCATTTTTATTATGTTAGATTTGCCTACCCATAAGCAACTTATACTTTCCTACTTTATTCTGATTTTATTTGTGTGAAAAATATTTTTGTAATAATATTCATATAGTACCATGGTTTATCTTAGCAGGTAGACTCCCAGATATTTTATGATGTCTACAGAGCAAATATTTACTAATCAACTATTCAGTGGTTGTTGCTAGGAGTACAAATACAACATCTAGTCTCAAAGAGCTTGCATTCTAAGAGAAGAGATGAGAAGTTCATGAATAAATATAAATAGAAAAAAGCAAATAAAATAAATACAAAATGGTGTAATGTAAATATAATAATTTGGAAGTGAGGTCACTCGTAGTTGAGGGATAAGGAAAGCTTCAGTAACATCTTGAAAGAAAAGAAAAATTCTGTGAAGATGCATTCTATGCACTGTGTATATCTGGGGAAGAAAGAGATTAGTTGGCTAGATTGTAGAGTACTAGGGAAGAAGAAATGTAGAATGAGGTTTTAAAGACTTAAAACAGCTGGAAAGACTGGGATGAATAAAAATCTCTGGGATAGTCTAGAAAGAATAGTGTCTGGGGGGCTAAAACTCAGAATGAATTGAAATTGATGAAATAGCTAGTTGAACCCCAAAGGCATTTTATTTTATTTTTTTAGTTGGGGAGGACAGAAGAATCCAAGAAGGGATAAAATTTCACCTCAGAGTAAAATAAGTAAAATGACAGTAAATGATGAAGAAGAAATGCTGACTAACTCTAATTTTGATGTTTTTCTGCCAAGGATAATAATCTTTGGACTAGAAAGCTACAAAAGATTCTAATAGAGAATTCATACCACAAATAACTAGGGAGATAGTAAGAAAATATTTAGCTTCCCTTGATGAATTTAGCTCAATAAACAAATAGATAAGTGAATCTATAAAGGAGACATTTATACCTAGATGGACCTATGAGGTCACCTGGCATAATACTCCTATTTTACAGATAAGGAAAGTAAAACCCAAAGAGGTGAAATGATTTATCTAATATTACACAAAATTAGGATTAAAATCCAGGACTAGTGAAGTGTTGTAGATATACTTTAACTAGACTTTTAAAAAATTTCCTATGAACAAAATGGTAGGATATGAGCATGATGATAATTTAGTGAAGTAGATTCCAAAGTAGGTAACTGACTAGGTAAAAGCTTAGTCATTAATGGTTTGAGAGAAGCTTGAAAGAAAATGTGTAATGGACTTATCTAGGGATCAGAGGTTTATTCTATTTTGGCTCTATTTTAAATTTTATCAATGAGTTGGATAAAAATATAAATGACATGCCTATTAATTGTTTGTATGACGCAAAGAAAATAGAAAGTAAGCTCACAAAATAAGAATCTTTTGAGAAGTTAACAACAGGCTGAATTAAATAAGATGACCTTTATGTGATAAATATAAAGCTTTATATTTAGGTTGAAAAAATCAACTCCATAAATTCTAAATAAGGGAGCATAGACAGTTCTTCTGAAAATGATCATGGAGAGGGTGAGGCTGCATGGATGAAAAACTCTGTATCAGTCACCATTGTGATGCAGTTATGGAATCTCAAACATCATTAAGAGAGGCTTCACATTAAAAAAGCAAAGGAAGCAATCAAACTTGCTTCATTTTGTCCTGGTCAGATTGCTTCTGGAATACTGTGTCTAGTTCTGAGCAACAGACTTCTATAAGGCCACAGATAAATCAGAATAACAAGAGGCAGGTAAGCTTGATGGTAAGAAGAAAAGAATTCATGACAAACAAGAACAGAAGTATGACCTAGGGATATTTAGCACTGAGAAGAAGATTCAGAGGAAGCATGATAGCTGATTTCAAGTATAGTCATTGATGCATAGCAGGTAAGTATTTTAGATACCATCTAGACTACTTCCATACAAAGGAGAAACTAAATTCAGAGAAGGTCAATGATTTACCTAAGGTCACAGAGATAGGATATAGAAGAGTCAAGATATCAACCCAGATACTCTGACAACCAAAGAAATAACTAGTATCTAAAGATGGATGTGTCACAGTGGTAAAACTGAACTTAATCTAAGAAAAAACCTTTCTAATAACTTAGAGTTATGTGAAAACAGAATGGACTACCAGAAAATTTCAGTTACTAGAATTTTCAAAGGTTAAATGCTTTCTAGTTGGATATGGCATAAAGGAGACTGTTGTCTGAACTGAATCAGAAAGATTCAATGGTCCTTTCAAAAATTCATACTTATAGCTATCAAAAGAAAGCATTTAACTACCTGGAGTCTTCAAACAGAGTGTGCTCCATGGATATTGCAGACAACAAGAACATGATAAATTTTCCCCAAGATAACTTTGCCTAATGAGCCTTAGATTATCACATCAAGAAAGGCATAAAAGGGAAGATTGTGGCTCATCAAAGATGTTTGTCAGAGCTTTGGAAGATGAACTGATCATAGTCCAAAGAGAAGAGGAATTCCCTGTTAATTCTCCTAATGTTTGTTTATGAATAATATTCTACTAATTTTATCATGCCTCAGAATAATTCTATTACTTTATTCTAAATATTCTAATAATTCTGGAATTTTCTCAGTGGGTACTTTCATCTAGAAATTCACCAAAAGAAAATCAATATGGATGAAAAAACAAGACAATTTTATAGAGCTTTTACAAAAGTACTTAATTTACTTCATCAAATTTTTATGTGCATGCTGCTCAAATCAAATCAACAATCATTAATTTAGTACCAGTTACTAGTCTTTCATTTCTGAAGAGAACTAATGGCATCATGTGTTGATAAGCTGACTTGCACATAAATTGGATTTAAAGTACAGTTGTACAAAGTTGTCAACCTTGGTTTCTCTTCTAGAATCTTCAATGTCCAGTGGCAAGACAAAAGTCAAAATGACTGGTGATAGTTTGCAATGAAATGGATGACCTTGAATCTTACCTCTTCAATGTCTAACCAAGCTCTAAGAGCCTCACAGTGACTGCTTCTCATACCTTCATGGTCACTGAAACAAGTTCTCATCTTCCCATTGTGCCAGGGGAAGTCTTCACACACTTGAGGAAAACATTCTTCTAACACACCAAAGGGCTGAGTTGGGATGTGGCCACTGCACATGCTATAGCTTCTTGGAGTCACAGGTGAAAGTTGAATGGCAGATTGAAACCAAGGATGGGTGAGCAGTCCTGAAAAGGGCTCCTTCCTGAACATCTTACATACCCTATTTAGAACCGCCTATAACCTCAGATGATGCAGCAGGAGATAGATTGGGCAGTTCATTGATATAGATCATTTTGGATTATTTACATTACATGGATAATATTATAATAGTAAGGAAGGAAAGACCAGATTGAAAACTGATCCCAAGTTGCTTCCTGGTTCCAAAGTCTATTTTCAAAATTCTAGTATTCTTCTAGTAATACTATATTGCTATAAATCATAGAACATGACAATCTCAGATGAACAAAGTTACAGGTGACTCAAAGGGCAATGGAAATATGAATGGTGGGTGTAATTCATCTGCAGCATATTGAATGAAAAAAAATGATGAAAAAGATAGCATCAGGGAACACATATGACTGGGTAAAGGAGGTGGGTTGACCAGAGGCTAACAGATGGGCAGCCCAAGTACTGAATTGGTATCCTTGAAATGTTCAAAGAAATAGGAAGAAGGCCTTCTCTGTTCTAGATAGATCCTCAAACACAATTCAACAAAAAATTTTAAAGCACCAGGTATATGAAAAGAATATTTGAGACAATGGAGGTACCAAGATAAAAATAGAACTCACCTTATATATTCTACTGAAAGAATGTGACTACCTACGTATGGGTAATTATAAGCTAATTGAGGAGAGAGGAAGCAATAATTGGGCAGATCAGGAATCATACATAGTAGACTGATCTTTTAAGAAAACTAGAGATTCTAAAGAGAAGAATGAGCCCACTCTAGCCATAGGGACCATTCTAAAGAAAGGGCTAGAGATGTGAAATAAAGTGTTGAGTTTGAGGAACAGTAGTGGGTCAATTGGGATGAACTGCAGAGAATGTGGGTTATAATAATGAGTCTGACAAAGTAAGTGGGATAGTGAAGGGTTTTAGGAGTGAGGACTTTTTTTCCTACAGAAAATTAAGAATTGTTAAGGGGTTTTTGTAAGCAAGAAAGTTATATGGACAGACATATGCTATAGTGAGTGATTTAGCAGGTAGGAGGAAGATGAATTGGAAATAGAAAAAAATTAAAAACAATGAAACCCACTTACTAAGGATTTGTGGGAAAATAAGAGCAAAATTTCATAGAATAAAGAAGTATGGATTGTATGTGTTCAGTACCAATAGATGAAGTAGTTATATTGAGATCATAAACCAATCCCAATATTAAAGAAATTTTTTGTTTATTTGCTTTTCTTTTTAATTCTAAGATCTTTCAGAATAATTCTTGTTATTTGAACAAGTTTTTTTGGGGGGTTGTTTCTTTTTTGAAAGGCAGTGGGGTTAAGTGACTTGCCCAAGGTTGCAAAGTTATATAATTATTAAATGTCTGAGGTTGGATTTGAACTCAGGTCCTCCTAACTCCAGGGCCAGTGCTCTATCCACTGTGCCACCTAGCTGCCCCTTGAATAAGATTTTTCCTAATCCCTTATTGCGTGTATAAAAATACTTAGAGGGCAACCCAATGTAAGCATGATAATCTATCTTCAAAAACCCAATAACTAAGTTTGAAATGAAATTACTTCCTTTTGATTGTAGGTAGAAAGAATTATGGAGCTGTAAGCCCTCAAACATAAACACTAACCAACATACTTGTTGTTTGCTTGTGTTCCTTTTTTGTTCCTAGTAACCTAGAAGAAGTCATATAAACTCATAGAGGTAATTAAGATTTCTGGAAGCCAACATAATATACTTTGTTCAAATAGTCTGTAAAAGGATTAAGCTCTCTCAATAAGAAAAATCAAAGATAAGAGTGAAAAAGATGGACAAGGAAAATTATTTGTAAGGATCTTGCATACTAAGCTGACTTGAAGTATTACAGTTTTGAGAAAATTCTGATTTTATAGTAGAGGATTTGAGATGAGTGAAGAGTCATTCTATTGATCTTTGATAGGAAAGGTAGTGCTAGCTTAATATTTAAGGGTTGCTCATAAAGGCACTGAATTGTCATACCTAGCTGTGTGATATCGTATTTCTGTTTAGACTCTACCAATTACTAGCTATGTACCATTTGTCAAGTTTCAACTTTTCTGAGCTTCAATTTCTTCATTGTAAAATGAAGATGGGAATTCTTGCCCTCTGTAGCTCTAATATTTTTAAGTATAAAATATATCTATATAACACAAATATAAGTTTATATATCATATGTAAATATATATGTAAAATAATAGTAATTATTATTATGCAATGCATGAGAAAAATCATTTGAAAATGAGAGAGCCCTGAATGACATTATTGCTATTACTTTTGTTATAATCGAGCCTTAACAGAACATAACATATTTAAATAATGCATATATATATATATATATATATACACACATATTAAATTTTAAATGAATACAGAGCAAAATGAACTCTTTTCCATTTTTTTTCAGAATATATTAGGAATGAATGTCTACAATTACTCTAATAAGGTTATCCTTTGGACTTCAGTTCTCTATCTGGTAAACTATCTCATTTCAGCAACCAAATAACATTACACAGCTGATGTTTAAATTATATGACTATTAATTCCTGAACAGATCAATTGCTTTAACTGCCTTATTACTATGGCACTTATGTCTTTGTACAGATAAATGGAAAAAAAAATTTAAGTTCTGGAAACCATCCTCTGTAGGAAATCTATAGTCACAGACTCATTTAAAGGAGTCATAAATATTTTCTTGGGTGGTCTAGCCAGGAAGAATAGGATTGAATGACTTGAAACCTCCCTATCCTACAGACAATAGTAAAGGAGGCAGATCTTATCAGATACAGGGAATAAAGTGGAGGAGTTGAGATCAGAAGGAAAATTAGCTGTTGATCTTTCTGTCTGTTTATGGAACCATGACATGAATTGACATACCATGTGGCACTAAGAACATTTCATTGTGACAGCTGCAGTATAAACCAGAGGCTTCAATTGTAAGGGCACAGCCAAAATGGGTAGTCAAAAATAATATGTCCTGAACATTTAGGTAACAAGATAAATGATCCAGAACTGTGAGCATGCCCAGTATAGATGTGCAAAGAAAAAATATATACAAAAAGGTACAAAAAAATTATACATCTTCCCAAACTGTTTGCTATTACAGTAGCATGAAAAACCTTTGGAGGGGACCTTATCCATTACCTACCTCAATAATCCTTTCAATGTAAGACTCCTTTTTATAATTTCAGTCAATAAGTCAAAAAGCATTAAGTTCCCACTTTGCCCCTAATGAAATGTCATTCAGACATTGTTGAGACAACTTCAGAAATGAATACAGTTCTGGATATGTTGAAATTATAGTATCTTTCTTCTCCTCCCCCCCCCACCAAATAAATCTTCTGGATTTCCAGGTTTTCATTGAAAAATCTTTCTGGGCTCCCAGATTCTTAAATTCTTCTCACTCATTTGAAAATGCTCTTTGAGGGGCAGCTAGGTGGCACAGTGGATAGAGCACTGGCCCTAGAGTCAGGAGGACCTGAGTTCAAATCCAGTCTCAGACACACAATAATTACCTAACTGTGTGACTTTGGGCAAGTCACTTAACCCCACTGCCCTGCAAAAAATGCTCTTTGAACTATCAATGATCTCCTAATTGTCAAATCCAATTTTATCAGTCTTTCTTGATCTCTCTGAAGAATTTGATACACTATTGATGATCCTCTCCTCTTGATACTTAATCTCTCCTCTCTGAATTGTTGTGACTGTTCTCTCTCTCAGTTCTTCTGTCTGACTACTCCTTCTTAGTCTTCTTTCCTATGTCATTTTCTAATAACAACTCCAAGCTGGATTATCCCAAAGTTCTGTCCCGAGCCTTTTTCTTTCTCTTGTGACTTTGTCATTTTTTACTTCATTAGCTCTCACAGGTTTGATTATTATTAATACAAGTTAAGCAGATAGGTGGCACAATGGACTAAACATTGGACTTAGAGTTAAAAAATAAGGAAGACAAGTTCAAATTTTGCTTCAAATACATGAATGTATAGCCCTGTGAAAGCTATTAAACTCTCTCTCAGCTTAGAATCCATTATTTGAAAAATGGACATAATAATAGTGATAGTACCTACTTCTGATATTCTCATTGTGTTTCAAATTAGTTAACATAAAAAGTCTTTTCAAGCTTTCACATGCGATATACATTCTAGTTATTATCAAGTTAACAAATGTTCATTAAGCACTTACTATGTACCAGACCTTGTACTAAGCACAGTGGGTACCAAAAAAGATTAAAACCAGTTCCTGATCTCAAGAAGCTTGCAGTTTAAAGGGATATAGCATACAAAAACTATGTCTGAGTAAGATATAGATGGGATAAATTAGAGATAATGAACAGAGGGAAATCACTGGCCTCAGGAAGATCATAAAAATTTTCTTGTAAAAGGTAAGATCTGTTTCAAGATCATAAAGAAAGTCAAGGAAGCCAGGAAGCAGAAATGAAGAGAATGAAGAGAGACAGAATTCTAGACTTGGAGGACAGCTGATGAAAATACCCAGAGTTGGAAAAAAAGTGTTTTATGTGAGGGACAACAAGGACATTGTCACTGGATCAATGAATATTTGGAGGAGCAAGGTATAAGAAGACTACAAACATGGAAAAGCTATATTATTATGGGCTTTAAATACCAATGATATATTATATTTGATCCTGGAGATGATAGTGAGCCACTGGAATTGTTGTTGTTGCTATTGCTGTTTGATCAAAGTCTTAGTTTTTCTCGTGAATTCAAGTTCTACCTCAAAATCTGCCTATTTAGACAGTCAAGACTTCCCCAATTGCCTTTTCACTACATTCAGATGATTCTGGAGGAAAGAGTGAGCTTATGACTTTGTGTTGTTTTGCCCCACTTAAATCCAATTTAGGAGCAAGACATCACCCTTATGATGCCATTGATCCTCTTCGAGAATGAAGGGTGAGCAATAGTAACTGGACATCTTGAACAGAATGTACAGGCATCCCTAATTTAACATATTAAAAGAAATCATGCTTTCCACCAAATCCAACCTTCTTCCCAACATCCCTGTTTCTGTTGAGTGTATCAACATCCTTTTTGTCATGAAGGTTCTCAACTTTGGCATTATATTTGTCTTCCTACTTTTCTTTACCTCAGATATCCAATAATTTATCAACCTTCTCATTATTCCTGCACTGATATCTTTCATAAATGTTCACTTCCTTCCCTCCCTGCAGCCACCACCCAAGTTCAAATCCTTGTCACTTCTTACCTGGACTATTCCTAAGTAGTCTTTCAAAATTCCTAAAGCCTTCCCACTCCAATCTATCCTCCACACAGCTGTTAAAGTGATTTTGCTAAAGGAAAGGTTGATCATGTTATACCCTCATATCTACTAAGTAAATTCAGGCATCTATTGACTCTATGATCAAATATTATTGTCATCATTGAATCATTTTTCAATTTCTATTTTGATGAATTGTGTAATATACTTAATTGTTATACAACTAAAGATAGTTAGGTGGCATGGTGGCTAGAGTGCTAAAATCTTATCTTAATCCCTTGAGATCTATGTTACTCCAATCAAGTCTCCTAGCTTCTCTCATCCTTCCTTTCCTCATTTGATTAAAAAAAAGTCTTAGATTCAATCTCCTCTAAGATCCCTTCCTAACCTCAAACTATGATTCTAGTAGAGAAGGATATATATGTTAAATATACATGAAAAAACCCATTTTTTAAAATAATATGATTATGCAATTAAATAACCAGAAGATAAGTGGGTTAAAGTATGGTTTACTTTATGAAGTGTAGGTCATCTGTTCAGCATCAAATAAGCTTGGCATACCCCATGGCCACAAATTTCAATTCTAATCACTGTCATCTTTCCAGAAAAATAAAAAGAACAGGGACTATATGACAGCATTTGAATGGATCGGGCTAGACCCTTCATGACTGCTAAATCAAAATATTCATCCTACTAATGGTAGGTCATGAAAGTCAACTTTTAACATAGAAAAATAGACTAAATTGTCGAGGCAGTATTGTATTTTAAAAAAAATTAAACTTCTATGGGGATATCTCATCCTCAGCAAGACTGTGCACCAAGATGCAGTTTGGCATGTCAATCCCAACACAACTTCCTTCTGAAACCTCTTTATCTGAGAGTTGGTATTATCATATTATCATGAGATGAGCAGTGTCAAAAGAGAGCTCAAGATAACCATTAATTATTGTAATGCCACAATTACGACTATCTACCAATGTTTTATAATTCTTTAACCAGAGTAGAAATGGATGTAATTACACATATGTACTTTTTTGCATAGGTTTTTCAATCATCATTTTAAGGGGATTAGACAGAAATAGGGATTAGATTATTAAGAACCAAAACTTAGGTTGGAAAAAGAGAACAAAGGAAAATGAAATGGGTTTATCACTTGAATTCAAGAAATGTGCCAAACTGGGAGACCTAAAGATGAAGTAGCCTCAATCCCTGCCTTCAGGGAGCTTAAAATTAAGTAGGGGAAATAAGACATAAGCACAAATAACTGAAATGTAAAATAGGTTAAGATAAGAACATAGGAGAGGCACAGAAATTTTAAGAGAGGGTGATTGCTATTAGCAGAGAAGTCACTGAGATAGATTTTGGCTTTGTTTTTACTTTTGCTAGGCAATGGCAAAGTGACTTACCCAAGGACACACAGGTAAACAAGTATTAAGTGTTTGGGACCTGATTTGAACTCTGGTCCTTCTGAACTAGAGCTGGTGCTCTATTCACTGTGCCACCTAGTTGCTCCCACAGGGAAAGATTTTTGTAGGTACAAGATGTGAGGGTTCTAAGGGGAATGAATTCTAGGTAAAAAAGGAGAGTAAATAAATGCATAGACAGATTGGAGTGCTGAGAATGAAGAGATGTTGTGTTCTTGCCAGTTAGCTTATCCTTTACTCAGACTAATGTTGAAGAGGCTGGAGACACCACAAGCAAGTGCTTAAATACCCTTTTTCACTCCTAATCCCAAGGCATTCTCTAAATACAAGTTAAACAATGCCAGTGCTTTTGGACAGCAGGTATTAAAAGTTTACTTAGTATTCCCACACACAACAGTCCCTTACAAAGAGACAAGAAAAAATAAAAGCTTTCATAATAATTTGAAGATATAACTACAACTTGAGCTATGGTAGTGACAAGTTGAATTAAAAGGAAGGAGAAAATATAAGAAATGTTATCAAGGAAGCACTAAAAAGATATGACAATTGATAGTATGAGGAGGGTAAGAGAAAAGGTGTCATTGATTTTTCTAAATTTTCAAGTTTAGGTGACAGGGAAGATGGAAGTCCCCCACCCACCATTCCCAGGCTATGCGTCTGATTTCCAGTACTTCAAAAGACATTTCAGGGGGGTGGAGCCAAGATGGCAACAGAAGAGGATCATCTCTTAGGTGCTCTCTCTCAAAAATTATAAAATAAGGACTCTAACTAACTTTTCAAGAGACAAAATCAACACAGGGATCCAATGAGGCAGTTCTCCAACTCAAGGTAACCTGGAAAAGAATGGAAAGGCTTGGCTCCATGGGGTTGGAGGGGTAGCCCTGCCAGAGCAAAGGAAGTTCAGCCTCCAGGAAGAAGCCCCAGGACACTGGGAGCCATGGTTCATGGCAGCAGAGGCAGTTTCCTGACCTCCACCCTGGGGAGCACTGGGCACAATTTGGGGGATCAGTAGGGGGACCTCTGCTAGAGAGAACACATGAAGCCCAGCCCTCAGGGCACTCAGTGAGTAGCATGGCCTTGGCAGCCCAAATCCTTGAACCATAAGCAGGCAGAGCTGGTAAGCAGGAGCCCCCATGCATGAGTACTGAGCCTAGGGAGGGCAGTGGAGAGAGACTGCTGAGCTCTGTCCTCGGTCCCTGGAACAGGACTCTTGGGCTCTGAACACATTCAGATCCTAATCACTATCTAGGCTTCCCATAGAACAGTAGGGTCCCCCCCCACCTCAGCCCCATGGCAGAAGTGTGCACATATAGTTATTCACAGACTAGGAGGGAAGAGAAAGCCTCACACACAGAGATCCTTATTGGGGGGACGGTGTCTCAATAATACTCAAAAGCTCAATAAACACCCCAAAACCAGGCACAGGCTGGAGAAATGAGCAAGCAGAGAAAAAAGAGGAACACCATTGAGAAATACTTTGCCTGTGATCCCAAGAAGGATCAAAATACTCAATCTGAAGATGAGGAAATAGAAGCTCCTGAATCTAAAGACTCCAAGAAAAACAGAAATTGCGCTCAGGCTATGACAGAGCTCAAAAAAGACTTTGAAAATCAAGTGAGGGAGATAGAAGAAAAATTGGGAAAAGAAATGAGAGAGATGCAGGAAAAACATGAAAATGAAGTCAGCAGTTTAGTCAAGGAGACCCAAAAAATGCTGAAGAAAATAAGATGATTAAAACCAGCAAAGTTCAAATGGAAAAAACAGTTCAAAAAGTTATTGAGGAGAAGAATGCTTTAAAAAGCAAAATTGGTCAGATGGAAAAAGAGATAAGAAAGCTCTCTACATCCTTCAGATGTAGAATGGAACTGAGGGAGGCTGCTGATTTTATGAGAAATCAAGATACAATACTTCAAAACCAAAAGAATGAAAAATTAGAAGAAAATGTGAATTATCTCATTGAAAAAACAACTGATGTGGAAAACAGATTCAGGAAAGATAATCTAAAAATTATTGGAATGCTTGAAAGTCATGATCAGGAAAAGGGCCTTGACATCACTTTCAAAGAATTACTACAGGAAAATTGCCCTAATAACTAGAAGTAGAGGGCAAAATAGAAACTGAGAGAATCCACCGATCTCCCCAAGAAAGAGATCCAAATAAAAATCCCAGGAATATTATAGCCAAGTTACAGAACTCCCAATTCAAAGAGAAAATGTTACAAGCATCCAGAAGGACACAATTCAAATATCATGGAGCTGTAGTGGGGGATCACACAGGACTTAGAAGCAAATAGATTAAAAGCTCATAGGGCTTTGAATATAATATTTCAGAAGGGAAAAGAACTCAGGATGCAATGGAGTATCAACTACCCAGCAAAATTGAACGTCCTCTTCCAGGGAAAAAGATGGACCTTCAATGAACCAGGGGAATTTCAAATGTTCCTGTTGGAATGGCCAGAGCTGAACTGAAGGTTTAATCTTCAAATACAGGACTCAGGTGAAGCATAGAGAGTGGAGGAGAAGAGGAAAATATGAGGTACTTAATGATGATGAGCTACATGTATTCCTGAATAGAAAAGTGATACTGATAATACTCATATGAACCATTTCATTTAATAGAGCAGATAGAAGGAGCTTTTATAGATGAAGCACAGGAGAGAGCTGAATTTGAAGAAGTGTAAAAATGGAGTCAATGACTAAAAGGGAATGGGAGAAAGAAAAAGGAGATGTGGAATAGGCTAAGATATTTCATAAAATAAGATCTTTTTATTACAATGTGCTATTGCAGTGATATGGAAGAAGGGAAGGCAAGGGGGAATGAGGGAATCTTAACTCTCATGAGAGGTGGATAGGTGAGGAAACAGCATATATACTCAATATGGTATAGACATCTGGAGTAAGAAGGAGAGAAGGGGGACAGGGGGAAGGGGGAGATGTAGGTGATGGAGAAGAGGATGGACTGGGTGGGGGGGGAGTGGTCTGATATAACACATTTTCTTTTTTATTTCTTGCAAGGGGCTGGAATTGGATGGCCCATCTGGGATCATAGGGTCAGATGGATGCTAGGCCTAAGGGGTGGTATGTGGGCTCAGTGCCTGCTGCATCACTCAGCTATCCTATAGCAGAGACAGAGTGAAAGGAGAGAGAAAATATACTAAATGGTAGTGTAGAAGTACGAATGGAGGGAGTTACGATCAGCAATGGCAAAAGTGGAAAAATATGGAAGTGACTTTCGTGATGGACTTATCATAAAGAATGTGATCCACCCATGACAGAGCTGGAGGTGTTGGAACACAAACTGAAGCATATTTCTGATTATTATTATTATTATTTGGGGGAAGGGTTGCAAGGCAAATGGGGCTGGGTGGCTTGCCTGGGGCTACACATCTGTGTGACTGTTGGGTATCTGAGGCCAAATTTGGACCCGGGTGCTCCTGGCTCCAGGGCCAGTGCTCTGTCTGCCACATGGCTGCCCCTACTGTTTATTATTATTATTATTACCATCATCATCATCATCATCATCATCATCATCATCATCATTTCATATCATGTCACTTTATTTTATTTTATTTTATTTTATTTTATTTTATTTTATTTTATGTCTTTTTGGGGGATGGGAGTTCATAGGGCCATGGGTTTGGGGTGGCTTGCCTGAGGTCACACAGTTGGGTGATTTTTGCGTGTCTGGGGCCAGATTTGGGCTCAGGTGCTCCTGGCTTCAGAGCCGGTGCTCCATGCATGGCGCCACCTGGCTACACCTTCTATTATTATTATTATTGTTATTATTATTATTATTATTATTATTGTTATTGTTATTATTATTGTTGTTGTTATTATTATTATTAATTTTAATTTTTCTCTTTCCTTTATGTTATCACTCATGTGCATCTATATTTTTGGGAGGAAAGGGGTATTATGTTTACTGTTAAACAATAATATTTTAGTAATGTATAAAAACATCATTTATACAAAAATAAATAAATAAAATGAATGAATGAATGAATAAAAGGAAAAAAGGAAAGATAACACATTAAAAATAAATAAATAAAATCTTTTATTAAGTAAAAAAAGCCATTTCAGCTGGAGTCTTCCTCTAATTCCCTAAGCAAATGATACCTCTTCACCATGGAGCATATTTCTGGTATTCAAGTCCCTTTTTCCAATGGTGAGTTGCTCCCTGTGCCTCCATTTCTTGAATAGATCCAAACTGAGCCAACTCCATTTTCCTTCCATACTTTCCTACTCTGAGATAATTTAATTCTTTGGTTTTATCCAAGATTTTAGATTTATCTGAAAAAAAACTAAGATTTTTATTATAAGGTAGCTGTCAAAATGGATAAAATATGTCAACCGAACTTTATTACAAGTTCAGGGTAATATCATATATTTGTTTTCAGTATCATTCTAGATGATGCCCAGATTTTTGTTGGTCTTTTTGCCTGCAACAGATCATTAAGCTAAGATTTTTAATGCCCCCCCAAATCCCTTTCCTATATCAGAGGTTTCACTCAAAGCTTATTTTACATAAATACATTTTGCATTATTTTCCCTAAATACCTTACTTTCCACTTGCCCACAGTGAAGCTCTTTTGCTGCTTTTCTTCTCGATCACAAAAAGCTCCCAATATTGCTATATAGTTCTTCCCTATCAAGTTGGCTTCCCACAACTTGGAATAGTTTAATGTCATCTGCAAATTTGAAGATTGAACTCCCTCTTCCATTTCATTCATAAAAAATGTTAAAGACATGTCCCAGCACTAAACCCCTGGGGAAGCCATCATTTATCAGTTTCTATCCAGAGAAGTGTCCAATTATTCTAAACCTTTGTTTCTTCTCTCTAAGATAGTTCTTCTTCCATGACAAAACATTATCACTATTCCCTGATTCCCAAATGATTAATCTGTTGTCTTTTAAATGGCCTTTGGTGTGGAACCTTGTCAAAGTCTTTTTAAAAGACTAAAAATATTATGTCCACTGATTTCTCATATATATATATATATATATATATATATATATATATATATGCATATGTATGCATATATATATGCATATGTATGCATATATATAAAGTATGTATATATTACCTTCAGAATTATAATCTATATTAGTCAAGCATGAATCACCTTTACAAAAATTGGTAAGTTGCTTTTCTCATAATAGGTTACTTATGTCATCAATGATCTCACCCCTTTATTACAGTTTTCATTAGATTGCCAGGAATAAAATGAGACTTGCCCATTTGTATTTCTGAGTTTCCTCTGGAGTCTTTCTTAAGGATGTGAGTCAATTTGGCAAGCTGCTAGTCTTCTAGCACAATAACTGTTTGTAAAGACAATTTATTTATTATGGTTATAAGTTCTACCATTTTGTATGTTCATTATTTCATGCAAAGCAATGTGGCAGTGGAGAAAAATCTAGATTTTGACACTGAAGTATTATACTTGACAAATCACATCAGCTCTTCAAGATTGTTTCCTTATCTATAAAATGGGACTTATGCTAACTGCCAATGCACATTATTATTATTAGAAATTCTTGGATGAATTGTACTGTGATAAACCTAGTGCTTTAACTACATCTAGCGTATTTTATTAAAAGTAAAGTAAAAGGGAGGAAAATTAAGTTCCCTAAAGAAAGAACAAAGTAAGAAATACAAAGGAAGGAAGAAATAAAAAATATTAGGACTCCATTATAGCCTATAATATTCTAAGTAAAATTAGTTTTATTAAAAGTGGTTTCTATAATTATAAAATAATGATATCGACAATAGTCCGAATACAAAATATCTAAATGAAAAGAACACGAAAAAGAGATCCTAAGATGTTTTTAGAAAAAAGAACTTGAAGTAGCTCCAAAGGAATTGCATAGAGAAAGAGGGAGAAGAAAAAGGAAATGGAAACACTGATCCATATTTGCAGGGGAAGTCTATCCTACATTTTATTTGGTTTTTTTTAGGTTTTTGCAAGGCAAATGAGATTAAGTGGCTTGCCCAAGGTCACACAACTAGATAATTATTAAGTACCTGAGGCTGGATTTGAACTCAGATACTCCTGACTCCAGGGCTGGTGTTCTATCCACTGTGCCACCTAGGTGCCCTATCCTATATTTAAAAAAAGATTAAGCTTTTATTACCAGTAGAAATCTGTTTCCATAGTCCAGTCACACACTATATTTCTATTCCCTTTTCTTGAGCTCTGTAATCAGTGGAATGAAGAAAGCCTCGTTCTGAAGATTTTATAGTATGAAGTTTGGTTTTACTTGAAGGAATGGTACACTGAAATCCATATTCAAAGAAGATAAGAGGCAAATTGTATCATAGAGATCTGAAGCAGGGATGAAGATTACTGATCAATGATTTTATGTACTAGTACTAAAATGACAAGTGTGTGCAGAGGAATAAAGGAACAAAAGAAAATTGTTAGTGGGTGAGAGAATGATTTGATTTTTATGGGGAAAAGGTCCCTTGTAAAAAAATTGGAAATTGATTCCTGATGCTTTTTAAATGACACTAATATAGAAATATTCTTTGCTTTCTTTAAATAAATGAGAAGTCTGTGGAATTTCATCAGAGGATGCTTATTTTTAATAGTATTTTATTTTTTCAATTTACATATCAAAATTTCTTTTTGTAAAAAAATTTTATGTTCCAAATTTTTCTTCCTCTCTCCTTCCCCTTCCCTCTTCCTAAAGTGGTAGGTAATTTAATATATGCTATACATGTGCTAAGATATAAAACACATTTCCATTTTAGTCACAGTTATGAAAGAAGAAAAAAGATCACAATTAAAAAAGCAAAAAAGAATAAAGTTGATGAAAAAGTATGTTTCAATCTACATTTTAAGTCCATTAATTCTTTATCTGGATGTGGATAGCATTTTCCTTTGGAAACCTTTGCTATCTATCTTGGATCAGTGTTGATGAGAATTGCTGAATTGTTTATGTGGATCATCACTAATGTTGCTGATACTATCTTCAGGATTTTCCTGGTTCTGCTCATTTCTCTTTGCATCAGTTTAGTACAAGTATTTAAAAATTTTTCTGAAATCTGCCTGTTCATCCTTTCTTATTGCAAAATAGTATTGCATTACATTCATATACCACAGTTTGTTTAGTCATTCCCCAATTGATGGACATTCTCTCAGTTCCACCATGAAAAGGACTGCTATTACTATTTTTGGCACATGTATGTCCTTTTTCCTTTTTTTACTATTTCTTTGGAATACAGACTAATAGAAGGATTTGGGTATTACAGACCATGCAGTTTAGTTGTCCTTTGGGCATGGTTTCTAATAACATTCCAAAATAGTTGGAACAATTCACAGCTTCACCAACAGTACATTATTGTCCCAATTTTCCCTCATCCTCTGCAAATTTATCATTTTTATTTTTTTCATATTATCCAATCTGATAGGTATGAGATGGTACCTCAGAATTCTTTTAATTTACATTTTTTCTAATCAAAAGTTATTTGGAGCATTTCCTCATATGCCTATAAATAGTTTGGATTTCTTCATATTCTTTCACCATTTATCAATTGGGTAAATAGTTTGTATGCTCACAAACTTGACTCATATACCTATATATTTGATATTTGATCCACTCTGTTATCCCCCTTAATGGAAGAGTTCATTTCATTAACATTTATAGTTATGATTACTAACTATGTAGTTCTCTTCATTCTATTTTTTCTCTTTTTTGTCACGTCACTTTTTTCACCCCTTTCCTGTTCAACAGTGGTTTGCTTCTGTCCACCACCTTTCTCAGTCTGCCTTCTCTTCTATCAGTCTCTTCACCACATTTTACTTAATTTTTTCCCTTCTGCTTCCCTGTAAGGTAAAATATATTTTAATAGTCCACAGATTGTGTGTATTATACCCTCTATAATCCAAAACTGATGAGAGTAGAGTTCAAGCTATGTCCATCACTCACTCTCTCATCTTTCCCTCTACTATAATATTTTTACACCTCTTCATCTGAAATAATTTATTCCATTCTACTTCATCCTTCCTTCTGCATCCAGTATGTTCCTCGTTCTCATTCTTTAATTATTTTTATATGTCATTTCTCTAGTCTTCAAAAGTTACTTTATACCCATACCTACAATGAAAGTATATTCCTTCTAGTTGTACTATTAGTGATATAATTTTTAAGGATTATAAGTATCATCTTTCCATGTAGGGAAGTAAAGAGTTCAATTCCATTGAATTCCTTATGTTTTCTTTTCCTTTTTTACCTTTTAAGATTTGTCTTGTGTCTTGAAATTGGAGATTAATTTTTCTTGTTCAATTCTGTCCTTCTCCTTGTAAAAGTTTGAAGCCCTTCTATTTCATAGAATAACCATTTTTTCCCTTGAAGTGTTATGCTTAATTTCACAGGATAGGAGATTCTTGGTTATAGTCCTAGTTCCTTTACCTTTCTGATTATCATTGTCAGATACTTCTGGGCTTTTCCTGACACAATGCTAAATGAAACCTCTACATAGACATTAAGGCCAACTGATCCCACCACAAAAAAAAAAACCACAATCAAAATAAGTTTTCAACTGCAGAAATAATGGAGAATCTTCAGGGAATGTCTGTCTCTTCAGGGGAAAAGGGAAAGTAAAGCCCAGCTAGGCAGCAGGGAGGGAAAATCAGTGGGAGGTTTCTAGCCACAGGGCAGTCCAGCTCCCAGCAGTTAGACAGTAACCTAGATCCTGGCAGCTAGATAACAGACCAGCAGGGTGGGGCCTATCCCCAGAAAAAGGCTGAACCCTGGGAACACTGGGGCTAAATAAAGAACTGAGTTGGGACCAAAGCACTACATAGGCAGAACATGGGCATAAAGGAGGAAACAAATCTCTGATAGACAATTCCTGGGATGCATAGGTAACATCTTGCAAGCAATAAGCCAGGTATCAGACTCCAGTGCCAGCACAAAAATCTTGGGACAATATTCCCTATGTACTATGAGCAGAGCTCAATAATCAAAATGAGCAAAAAACAAAACAAAATAAAAAAAGAGTGATAAGCATAGAAAGCTACTATTCAGATACAGATGATAAAAATGCCATCTGATAAGAAGAAAGCAGTGACAATTTGCCTATGTGGGACAACTCAAAGGAATTTCTGAATTAAAATTAAATTTGAAACCTCACTGAAGAGCTTAAAAGCAATTTTAAAAACCAAAGAAGAGAGGAAGAAAAAAATGAAAAAAAGAAATGAGAGTCATGCAGGAAAATTTTGAAAAATAGAGCAAAGAAGTTGACCCTTTTAAAAGTAAAAGTAATCATCTGGAAAAAATGTGTAACTCATCTAAAAGTCAAACAGACCAACTGAAAAAGGGATGAAACTCACCTAAAGGTCAAATCAACTAATTGGAAAGTGAATGCAACACAGGAAAAAATAATTTATGAAATAGGAAAGGAAAACAACTCACTGAAAAGTAAAACTAACCTAAAAAGAAAAGGAAAACAACTCAGTGAAAAGTAAAGTAAGCTAATTGAAAAAGGAAACATTAAAAACTAATGAAAATTAAACTCGAAAAATTAGAATTGGATAAGTAGACATTAATGAATCTATTAGATATTAAGATTCTACCAAGCAAAATCAAATGACTTAAAAAAATTAAAGAAAATGTAAAGTATCATTTAAGAAATATAAACATCCAGGAAAAATAGATGTAGAAGAGATAATTTATGAATTGTTTGTCTACCAGAAAGCCTAGATCAAAGAAAAAGACCCTGGGAAATATCTTTCAGGAAATTATCATAGAAAATTACCCTAATGAACCAGATCAAAAAGATAAAATAGTCCTTGAAAATTTACACACAATATCTCCAGAAATTATAAAGGAGAAAAGGATAAAGGAGAAAAAGCTAGAGACTATAATAGTCAAATTCCAGAATTCTCAAATTAAGGAGAAGATACTTCAAGCAGCCAAAATGAAGTGATGTAAATACAAAGAATATGTCATCAGAATTACATAGGACATATCAGCTTCAACATTAAAAGATTGGGGGGGGTCTGGAATGATATTTGAAAGGGCGAAGATACTGGATTACAACCAAGAACTTACTACCCTGGAAAACTCAGCATATTCTGTCAGAGGAAAAGATGGATTTTCAATGAAATAAAGGATGTCCAAAATTTTCCAATAAAAAGACTGGAACTGAACAGAAAATTTGATCTCCAAACACAAGACTCAAGAGATGCATGCAAAAGTAAAAGGAAAAGGGAAAAAAACAAATGCTTGTCAAAAACTATTAGATTATGCACATCTCTAGAAGAGAAGATAACATTTGTAACTCTTAAAAATTGTATTTCTTTTAGAATTGTTTAAGAGTTAAATATAGTTGAAAGGATTGTAGTTAGAGAATATGGGTATGGCTAGCTCTTGTCCTTATCAAAGAAGACCAAAATGGCATCACTATGTTTGAGACAATGAGAGTGTGTCTGACTATGACTGATCAGATCAATACAATCAGAATGTGCTAACACAGGTTGTACACAAATAATCCAGCTGAATACCTGGGGTATTTACCCTAAACTTATATATTTTATAAGGTACTTCAAGCTATATAATTCTGCTTTGCTCATAGAGCTCATCACTTTTTCTTATGAGCACAACCTATCCTTGGAAGTCCTGTGCCTGGGCTTTGCATGATTCTCTTTGATTCATGAGGACTGAATGACACTGGAGGGTACTTGAAAATGGGGGGTAAAATATAAAGTTATTATAATTTGATGTGATTTATGACTCTTGAGAAGTGTATTACTCTTTTTCCTTTTTTTGGCTTTTGCAAGGCAATGGGGTCATTATGACTTGCCCAAGGTCACAAAACTAGGTAATTATTAAGTGTCTGAAACTAAACTTGAGCTCAGGTCCTCCAGACACCAGGATCCATACTCTATCCACTGCATCACCTTGCTGTCCCAAGAAGTGTATTTCTAAGGAGAAGGGAAGGTGGGATGAGGCCTGGGGAATAACCTGAGATTAGTGGCCAAAGCATTTGCTATGTTCCTGGTAGGCAGGAGAGCTCCAGCAAGATGGCAGACATCCATCTGGTCATCTTGACTAGTCTGGAAGACCCAGGCCCAAAGCCCCTATGTTTCCACTTGAGTCCCCTCTCCCCCATTCCTATGAGAGAACGTGGTGACTTTCTCCAGAACAAACAGCTCCCCCTGGTGTTTGCACCTTGCCTCAAAATTCAAGTGAGGGTGGCCAATCCAGCTCTGATTGCAAATTAAGTAGTTTAACTACCTAGTCAAGTGTCCAACCCACACTGTTCAAGGACAGCCCAAATTCTCTCACCCTCCCTCATCCATTCCCTTCCCACCCCCCCACCCCCCAGGCCTAGGGAGTGGGTCAATAATCAAGATCACAGACAATCCAGAGAAAACTTCTGGCATCCCTTATAAGCCAGTCCACTCAGTAACCCCCTAAAGTGGGCAAGGTCTTTAGGAATCTCAACATCAAAGGTCTGTGACTAAATCCCTTCCTCAATAAAAGATCCTAGATTAAGGGCCCCAAATGAAGAAAGGCCAATGCAAAGGGTGGGTCCATTAAATGTTACCTTGAAGACAAAGATACTAACTTAGAGAAGATTAGAGCTTCAGAGGAGAATGTGAATTGGTCACCTGCCCAGAAAGACTTCCTAGAAGAGATTAAAAAAAAGAGTTTAAAAAGCAAATGGAAAAAATGGGAAAAGAAATGCAAGAGAAAATGAACATTATGCAATATCAAATAACTTCAGCAGAAGTGAAAAAAATCAGGAGTAGCAATCGTTATTTCAGACAAAGCAACTGCAAAAATACATCTCATTAAGAGAAATAAGAAAACTATATCCTCCTAAAAGTACCATAGAAAATGCAATAATTTCAATACTTAATATGTATGTATCAAGTGGCATAAAATCCAAATTCTTAGAGGAGAAACTGAATGATTTACAAGAAGACATAAACAGAGAAACTCTATTGGAGGGAGACCTCAACCTCCCTCTCTCAGAATTAGCTAAATCTAATCATAAAGTAAACAAGAAGGAAGTTAAGGAGGTAAATAGTATGATAGAAAACTTAGGCATGATAGACCTTTGGAGAAAATTGAATGAGGATAGAAAGGAAAATATATATATATTTCTGTAGTACGTGGCACCTACACAAAACTGACAATGTACTAGAGCATAAAGACCTCATAATCAAATGAAGAAAGGTAAAACTAGTGAATACAGCCTTTTCAGACATTAATGAAATAAAAATCATATGTGATAAAGGGCCATGGAGAAATAAACCTAAAAGTAATTGAAAATTAAATAATCTCATTTTGAAGAATGAGTGGATCAAACAATAAATTATATATATTATATATATATATATTATATATATAATATGTATGTATTTGGGGGGGGGGGGGTTTGCAAGGTTAAGTGGCTTGCCGAAGGTCACACAGCTAAATAATTATTAAGTGCATGAGGCCGGATTTGAGCCACCTAGCCACCCCCAAACAATACATTATAAAAAAATAATGATTTCATCTAAAACAATGACAATAACCAGACAACATACCAAAACTTATAGGACACAGTCAAAGCAGTAATTAGGGGATATAGTATATCACTAAACACTTACATGAATAAAATGGAGAAAAAGAAAATCAATGAACTGAGCATGCAACTAAAAATAGGCTAGAGACTGAAGAAATTCAAAACTCCTGACTAAATACTAAATTAGAATTCCAAAAGTCAAAGGAGAAATTAATAAAATCAAAAGTAAGAAAATTATTGAATTAATAAATAAAACCAAGATTTGATTTTATGAAAAAAATAAAATAGATAAAACTTTGCTTAATTTTATTAAAAGGAAAGAAAGAAGAATACCAAATTAATTAGTATCCAAAATGAAAAAGGTGTACTCCTCACCAATGAGGATATTAAAGTAATAATTCAGGACTATTTTATTGACTAAGTGAATCTAAGTGAAATGGATGAATATTTATATTATTTATATTTATAAAAATATAAATTGTCCAGATTAAATGAAGATGAAATTAAATACCTAAATAATCCTATCTCAGAAAAAGAAGTGCAACAAACCATCAATGCACTCCCTAAGAAAGAAATCTCCAGGGCCAGATGGATTCACAAGTGATTTCTATCAAACATTCAAGGAACAACTGGTTCCAATTCTATATAAACTATTTGAAAAAATAGGTGAAGACAGAACTTTGCCTAATTCCTTCTATGACACCATAGTGGTGCTGATACTTAAACCAGGAAGAGTCAAAACAGAGAAAGAAAATTATAGACCAATTTCACTAATGAATATGGATGCAAAATCCTAAATAAAATATTAGAAAGGTGATTATAGCATGCTATCACTAGGATAAAACACTGTGATATAAGCAGGATTTAATCCAGGATTGTCTCAATAGATGCTAAATATACAGCTGTATTTTATCAAAGGTTTTTTTTTAGCATCTGTTCCCATTAAACATTCCCATTAGCACCTATTCACATTAAGAACTCTAGAGAGTGTTCCTTAAAATAAGAAGCAGTAGCTATCTGAAACCATCAACAAGCATTGTACGCAATGGAGATAAGCCAGAAGGATTCCCAGTGAGATCCAGGGTGAAACAAGAATGCTTGTCATTACCATTACTATTCAATATTTTATGAGAAATATTACCTTCAGCAATAAAAGAAGAAAAAGAATTGAAAAAATTAGAATTGGGAAAGAAGAAATAACTCTCACTCTTTACAGATGACATGATGGTATACCTAGAGAAGCCTAAAAAATCATCTTAAAAACTACTGGAAACAATTACCAACTTTAGCAAAATCACAGGAGAGGAAATAAACCACATAAATCCTCATCATTTCTATATTTTACCAGCAAGATACAGCAACAAGAAATAGAAAGAGAAATCCCATTTAAAATAACATCAGATTACATAAAACACTTAAGAATCTTCCTGCCAAGGTAGACTCAGAAACTCTATGAAAACAATCATAAAACACATTTCACACAAATAAAATAGATCTAAATAACTGGGCAAATATAGCCCAAGCTGATATAATAAAAATGACATTTCTACCTAAATTAAACTATTCATTTAATGCCATACCAATGAATTTCCAAAAATCATATGAAAAACAAAAAGTTAAGAATATAAAGGGATTTAATGAAAAAATGCAAAAGAAGGAAGTTTACCCTTACCAGAATTAAAACTATATTATAAAGCATCAGTCATCAAAATTGCCTGGTACTAGCTAAGAAATAGAGTGGTGGATCAGTAGAATAGATTAGGTGCAAAAGTGACAGCAGGAAATGACTATAGTAATCTGTTGTTTGATAAACCCAAACAGTCCGGCTTCTGGGATAAGAACTCATTCTTTAATAAAAAATTCAGGGAAAATTGGAAGATAGTATGGCAGAAAGTAAGATTAGACCAACATCTCACACCCTAAACCAAGGTAAGGTCAAAATGGGTGCAGGATTTAGACAAAAAAGATGTTATTAGAAACAAATTTGGAGAACAAGGAATAGTTAGTTTACCTGTCAGATCTATAGAAAAGTTTGCAATTTATTACCAAGGAGAAAGAAACATTACAAAAAACAAACTAGATAATTTTTATTACATTAAATTTAAAAAGTTTTTGCACAAACAAAACCACTCTAACCAAGATCAAAAGAAATGTAGTAAACTGGGAAACAATTTTTACAACTAGTATTTCTGACAAAGGATTCATTTCTAAAATCAAAAAAAAAAAAAAGCCATTGCCCAATTGGCAAATGGCCAAAGGATATGCAATTGCAATTTTCAGATGAGGCAATCTTCCTGGTCACCATAATAGCATTCTATTCTCTGATTATTTTTTGAGGTTTTATGCTTTTCTTTTTAAGACTATTTTCCCCTTTAAATTTGAGTTCTGCTCCTGGGGTGGAAGGAATTCTGTGTCAGGCTTCTTGTGTCAGGGCTTGAAGCCCCTGACTGTTTACCTGGTGCTGCAATGATGTTGCCCTGGGACCCAAGGGGACCCTTTTGTTTGATGCTGTGCTAAGGGATTGGGATGGGAGGGATGGTTGGCATTACTGGAGGCTGTGAGGATCTGGTAGTTTATCTGGTGCTGATCTGGGTTCCTAGTGTTTATGTCTTGTATTTGTTGAGATTGTTGTTCCTAAGTTTCCCAGGGCCATTCTGAAGCACTTGTTGTCTGGCCACTGTAGCTTACTTGTTTTCCCTTGGTTATATAGAAGTATGTGGTCAGGGCCTGGCACTGGTGTTTGCCTATTTGATTAGGCCAGAAGATTGGAGTCTTCCTGTTTCCCTAAGGCAACACTGAAACATGTGGAGGTCTGGCTATTGGAGGATGTCTGTTTGTTCAGGGCTATGCTGAAGCAGTGAGGGTTCTCAGAGCCAGAATTTGTCTATTCCACTAGCTATGCTGAAATATGTGGTGGGAGTCCTGGTATTGGCATTTACCTGCCCTACTCTACTAAGGCTCAGGATCTCCCATTGGTTTGCAAAGATGGGGCTTGCTGCTCACTTACTGAATTCTTCCTGTCCTTTTACCCAAGTGAGACAGAACTTTCCTGCTAATTTTCTAAATTTCTTGGACTCAAAGATTGCTTCACCCCATCACCCTTCCATTTTTCTGGTTCTACTGATCCAGGATTTATTTTGTGGTTGTTTGAAGGTGGATGTGGGAGAGTTAAAGTAATTTACTGCTTGATCTGCCATCTTGGAACTGAGAAGTCAAAGAAGATGCTTATTTTGTAAGTTTTAATTGATCTATAAACATAATTATTTTAATTCTTACATATACAAAGACAGTTAATATAAAATTATTTTCTGATCATAGCATTAAATGGATATAGGATAATTTCCCCATTTCTCTGTGAGCTGATTAAGAATGAACCTTTAAAGAGTAAATTATTGGTCAAAACCTGTTTCTTCTTAATTTTTTATTACTTTTTCAACAGTGAAAATCTACTCAAAACTAGGACATTCTTTTTCCTTCTTTCCCAGTCCATTAAGACCAAGGACGTGTTACTAAGGTTTAAAAGATGCCAAAGAAGAAAATTTCTGCCAAGCTACTTGAATGGAACAAAGACTGTCTCCCAGATAAGCTGAAGATAGGTTGACCTAGAAAGACTAAGGGAATGAACTGCAAGTATGCTTTTTTATTCATCCAGATTCTTTTAAAAAAAACACTCATATATGTCACTTTTGTTCAATTGTCCTTGGCCTCATCAGTCAGCTGATTCTAAAGCTTCATCATCATTCAGGGATATGGTTCTCTTTCTTCTCAGAGCTACTTTTATACTTTCTGAATCTAATTTCATTAAATAATTCCCCTTCATGGATAGGGTTTTTAATTTTATTCCTTTTTTTTCATTTGAGAGAGTAACTCCTTTCCTCCACCTTCTCTCCAACAATATAGCAACCAACTTATATAACTGAAAGCAACTCTCTTTCTCTTTCTTGGTCCCAGTTTCTCTATCTGTAAAGTGAAAAGAGCTGAACTAGAGGTTGCTTCAATTCTAACTTCTATGAAATTAAGTTGGCTGATTTTATCACTCTAATTAGAATGCAAGTTCCTTAGGAGCAGATGCAAAGTCTATTATTTTAAAAGTATATAAAAAAGTTGTAACTAATACAGAACTTTATATATTTCAGAATAGTCTTTAATAAACATGAATTGAATATATATGTGTGTGTATACATACATTATATATCACATTTTCTTGTTTTTCAATTTAAGTATTTATTTATTTATTTTTCCGAATACATGCAATGGCAGTTTTCAACAATCAGTTTTTGCAAGATTTTGAGTTTTACATTTTTCTCCCTCCCTACATTTCCTACCCCTACCCAACAGAAAGCAATCTAATTATTCTACATGTATAACCATACTAAGTATAAACCCATATCAATCATGTTGTGAAAAACAATCCACTCCAAACAGAAGAACATTTTAAAGGGAAAACAATGACAAAATATAAAACATAACTTTTAAAAATTGAAGATAATAAGTTTTAGTCTGCATTTAAACTCCACAGCTCCTTCTCTGGATATGGATGGCACTTTCTATCACAAGTCCTTTAGAATTGTCTTTGATTATTGTACAGCTGAAATGAACAAGTAGATCATAGTTGATCATTACCAAATGTTACTATTAGTTTGTATAATGTTCTTCTGGTTCTGCTCAATTTACTCAGCATCAGTTTATACTCTCTTGAGTTTATGCAAATATTTCCAGGTTATTCTGAAGTCCCATACCTTGATTTCTTTTAGGATAATAGGTTCCATCACAATCATATACCACAAAAAAATTCACTATATTTTAGACACATTTTGGAAAGTCAGTATGAACTAGGAAGATACTCATTTGTCTGAAAAAGTTTGGACTAAATTTCATTTGAAAGAAAAGGTATAATATCCCAGTCAGAAGGCTTCTTCTGGAGAATCACTCTGGAATACTACCCTTGAGTTTCAGGGCAAATTCTTATGGATCGCTTCATAGAGCCAACGTCTAATGAGCTCATTTGGTTATTTCAGCACTATTCTCTCTTGAATGAAGTCCAAACGACTCACCATTTCCTAAGTTCACTTTAATCCAAAATTCCAGTAATAACTTCAAATTTTATAGATGTTAAATCATTCAATTAAGATATATATAAAAAAGCAACTATCTCTCTTTCCATACTCCTTGTTTGTTCTGATTCATGTCTGCCCAAATCCATGCCCAGTGCTGTTATGTATAATGAACATATGTGAGAATTCAATGGGGTGTGTGTATGCATATTATATATATATATATAGATATATAATTTTAATTTTGAATCAATAAAACTTTTAAAATTTTACCTTATTCCACAAAGGTTCATAAAACACTTCATGAAGCTCAAGAGAGCTGTTCATAGTATATATTTTTTAAATTGTATCTAAATTACTTATCATTCACTCAGTCTTGCAGTATTCTTTAAAATTCTTATTGATTTTCAGAAACAGTCCTTTAATTGATATCAAAAAGCAATTACATTTTGCAGGCTGTAAACCTGCTTCATTCCTGATATTAAATTCATCATCTTTGTAAATAATCTTCTTTTATCATGCATATATTTTAGCCAAATTATAAATAACACCATCAATGTGTCCACAGTTGCATTGATAATCAGTGACCCCTGAATTTGATTTAGAAAATAATTGATTCCTGATGAAATGTCTCTTTAAATAAAACTACCATTCCTAGAAAATGTCTTTAGACTGAATCATGGTTAAAAAAACTCTTTAATTCCTCTTTTCACCCAATGTTTAACACTAATTCTTTTGGTTCTTTTTAGATTATTATATTGGGTTTTTTTAGGAAAGATGCCATAACAGCTGGGTGTTATGCACAGAGGAATATACAACCTGTTCTTTTACATTTCATTATTTAATTTGGGGTTGAAAGAGGAAGCATTGTCATGGACCATGATAAGGCAACCTTACAAGAAAATGGTAAAATTGAGAATAAGGTTATAGAATAAATAGACTTAGACTTGGGAGGGAAGTTAGAGGCTGTAAATTCTAATACCCTCATTTAAAACATGAGAAACTAAGATCCAGATAGATTTTAATAGTGCAAGATCACACAACTATTAAGTAGCAGTCACAATTTCAACTCTAATTTTCTGATTTCCACATCTAAGGATTCTTTCCATGCTGTCTCATCTTCCACCCTGAGATTTCAGTCAGATATTTGTTCTTTGGGATACTGCTCAGTGTCAGCCATATTTATATAACTGCCTACTGAACTTCTTCCTTTGGATTCCTTTTCAATACCCCAAATTCAACATATTTAAGTGAAATTCATCACCTTCCAACAAAACTATCTTTTGCTTCCTGACAATTATTCCTATCACTTTTACTGGAATTTTCTCCCAATGGCTCATACTCAAAATCTTGAAGTCATCTTTGTTTCTTCCATCTTTTAAGATCCAGTCAATTAGTCATTTGGCAAATATTTATTGAGTAGTCAATGTGTTAGGGGTTGAAGATACAAGGACAAAAATGAAAATTAAATAGTTCCAACTCTAGAAAAGTTTACAATATAAAGACAGAATACAGTATGTATATATGTAGGTAAATATAAAATATTGGAAAGGGAAAGGTAGGAGTGCAGTGAGTAGAGCACTGGCCCTGGAGTCAGAAGGACCAAAGTTTAAATCTGGCCTCAGACACTTAATACTTACTTAACTGTGTGACCTTGGACAAGTAAAGTAACCCCATTGCCTTGTAAAAAATAAAATAAAATAAAATATTGGAGATAAATATGTGCAAGAAGCTAGAAGGATTAGGAAAGATTTCATGTAGAAGGAGACACCTGAGCTAAACAAAAGAATTCTAGGGATTCCAAAAAGCAGCCATAAGAGAAGGTGGTACATTATGGGGGGAAAAACAGTATTAAAGCATAGAAATGAGAGATGGAGTTATGGTTTGGGTAAGAATAAAAATAATTTGGTAGAACTGGAGTGAGCATGAACAAGGTTAAATTGCAATAAAGCTAGAAAGATAGGATAGAGTCAGGAGGTTGTAAATCGTTTTTGATGCCAGAAGAAGAGTTAGTATCCTGGAGATAAAAGGGAGCCACTAGAGTTTATTAGCTTAGGGAGGTGATATGGCCAGAACTGCAATTTAGAAAAATCACTTTATCAACTATGGAAGAAAGAATGAAATGGAATAGAGATTTGAGGAAACCCAACAAATTAGATGAGTACTGTAACAGTTGAGGAAAGAAGAGATGAGGGACTGAACTAGAATGGTGGCCATATAAACAGAGATGGAATTTCAAAAGAGAGAGATGCTGAAAAAGTAAAAATAAGAAAATTTGGGAGCTGACTATATATATGGAGTGAAAGAAAATACTTTTCACATAGTTCTCTTACATTTTATTTCCATTGTCATCTTAATAGCTCTGCTATTACCTTTCTCCTGAACTATTAGAATTATCCCTTCATTAGACCCTCTCTCCAATTTCTCCTCAACTATAATCCATCCAATTTACCACCACTAATTTAATATTACTAATTAATTCACAGAACTGATTACTTCACTCTGATGCTGAAAAGAAAAAAAAAGATGAGAGGAGGAAGGAAAGAGAGTGCAGGGAAAAGGAGTAATAGGGGAAGGAAAAAAGAAGGGAAGAAAAAGGGAAGGAAAGGAAAAAAGAAGGAATGGAAGGGAGGAAAGAAAGGAGAAGAGAGAAGAGAAGAGAAGAGAAGAGAAGAGAAGAGAAGAGAAGAGAAGAGAAGAGAAGAGAAGAGAAGAGAAGAGAAGAGAAGAGAAGAGAAGAGAAGAGAAGAGAAGAGAAGAGAAAAAATATTTCTATAGCTTCCAATTGCCTACAGATAAAGTACTAACTCTTCAATGTGTCAATTCAGGCCTTATATTATTAAATCATAGCCCCTTCTTTCAGTCTTAAAACTCACTATCCTCCTGAATGACCCTTACATTCTAGTCAAACTAATCTACATACTATTCACCAGATAAGTCCTTTGTTCATTGACCAACCTATTTAACCCATTCTATTCTCTCCACTTGCTCTTACTCCAAGGTCTTGCTCCAATGGCAGCCGATTGTAGCATAGATTTAGAGCTGGAAAGGACCTCAAAGATCATTGAGTATACATCTTCATTTTACATATAAGGACATTAAGACCCACCAAGATCATTCAATAAGGGTGAAAGACTAGATGCAAACACAGAACTTTTTGACTCCAAGTTCAAAACTCTACTACATCACATTACCTTCCCTGATTCCATCTGAATATGATCTCCGTTGATTAACTAATAGTACTTATTATACATGAACATATGTTGGAGTAGTTTGTGAGCCCATTTTATTTTTTATGGAATCCTTGAGGAGAGTGGAAGAATTTTTGTTAGCTTACCTAGGGCTTTACATATAGTAGGTGTTCAATGAATGTTTATTGAATAAAGGAATAAATGTTAATGTTTGAATTCTAGTGACATCAGGGAATACATGTGATGACATTGTCCAGAAACAAGTTTGATGTGGAATTGGATGCTAGCCCCACATCAGTAGTCACTTATTCTATAGGCATTGGTTACTTAGTTCTCCACTTTATGCTAAGTAGTATGACTGGGTCTACTTGAAAGAAAATGATGTTTGTCTTTCATGCATGTAAGTACTTGGACTTTGCTAATTTTCATGCAATTCATTCCATCACTCTGTATGATTCTTTTATATGGTTTGCTCTTCTTTCCCCTTGATCTTTCACCTTGGTGATGTCCTTCTCAATGAAGAGGGGTGTGGATGTCTATGTCTAGCTGAATTATAGAAGTGTCAAGCAAATTCAGAGTGTGGCTGGGATTCACTGCTTTTTTTATTGTTTAGCATCTATATTGTGCATTAGCTTAAGATCAGGTCCTTTTATTGAGAGACTCTCCTTCCCTGCAAAAGATATTCACACTGTCGAATTTCAAAGGACATATTGTTTTATTCATGTGAAAGTAGAAAGTTAAGGAGAGTGGGAAAAGAGGAGGAGAAGATATAAACTCAGAGTAAGAAAAATGAAGTGAAGGGAAGAAAGAGGTAGAGAGTAAGTGAAAGGAAAGAGAAAGGAAGAAAGAGGAGAGAAATTGACAAAGAATGAACAATAGTCTCGTTTGCACATCAGACAACCCATACAATAATTCAATATGAGTTGCATACAAAGTATTTCTGGAGCCTTCTGGAACTTTGCTTAAGTTCATTATTATCTTTATAATTTATTTTCAGTTATTTGCAAGATTTTTAGCTTATTATCTTACTTCTTCATTCTGTTCCTTTTCCCTCAAAGCACTTCATTACAATAAATTAATATTTATCTAGCAGTTATCTATTTAACAATCATTTCTCTATTTTTCTATTGAGAAAGAAAACAGACAGTAGACAAACAGAGGCAAAGAGATCATTTGCCAAAATAAGATTTAGAGATGAAAACATCCTTGGAATCATCCAATCTAAATACCCATTGTATGTTTGTTACTCAGGGACAAGAAGAGAAACATATATAGGATCTATCCTATTCAAAATTGTGAAGTGACTAGAATTTTTCTTCTAGGACACCATCATTCCTTCTCTGTTTCTCACCCTTCCTTTAAAAAAACAACAAGGAGGTTTTATAGAGTTGCTTGTTGGAATAGGACAAATCCTCCCACAGCTTTCAGACTCCCAGATCATATTGGCAAAGTCTGTTAAAGGTTTTTTTTAAATGAGGAATTGGGAAGCAGTTGGCTCCCCTTGTCCCTTTGTCAGGTTGGCAGGTGCTGTCTGGCTCCCTCTCAGCTCAGGAGCCTGTGCTTCTGTCCCGGAAGGAAGGAGTTAAGCATATCTTGAGAAAAGTAGCCAGCCTGGAGTTGAGATGTCCAGAGATGGGCCTCTAGAAGTACCTTAGACAAAATGAAACTCATAAAGCACCCTGAGGGGTTGGCCCAAGGAAACTAATTGAAAACTGATTGAGTGATGGGATAGAACTTGAAAGGGTCCTCACTACAAACAGACCTTCTAGACCAGGAATGTGGATTGATTGTAAATTCCATGAGATCAGGGGCTATGTCTTTTATTTTATCTCTGAATTAGCAACACCTGACCAGGGTCCTCCCTGCACATTGTAGGAGGTTGGTAAATAAATGTTCTCTGAATTGAATTTAAAGACTTCCCAGAGAAAGGGACCAAGAATGTTGCCCCTTTCCCTCTCTACCTTCCTTTGATGGGAGGATATGGACACTGGTGAGGGAAAACAGGGCTGGAGGGAGAAAGGGAAGCCAACCAGACCTAAAGGGGAGAATTCCCCTCCTTCTTTCCTTCTCTCCCATGTTGCCTCTGTCTGACCTTTTCCCTTCTATTCAGTATTCTCATGGCTGGGACAACCTCCTACCTAATAAAAATTGATATTGAGGTGTAAATGACACCTATGAAAAAGAAATAAAAGAAATTAAACTCTAATTGGAACATTTCAGTCATCAATGAACTGGTAGAAGCATTTGTTTGAGTTGGAGCATAAGCCTTGGTTTCCTGACATCAGATCTCATATGTATAAGATGGGTCTTGTTTACATACTCCCTCTTCTACTTTCTTAATCCTACATTCCATCATTGTAGATCTAGGAATTATGTCACTTAAACTTATGAGTCTCAGTTTCTTCAACTTTGAAAATGAAAATAATATTGAAATTACTTGCATCACAAAGCTGTTTTAAAGATCAATTGTATAATATATGTATATTTTCAATTTAGTGGAGGTGTTCTTAGTTGGTTAAGGTACATACTTTGAATTAGGATTATTTAGTTAATTGACACCCCACCCCCACCTATGCATCCTTAGAATACACTGTTTGATCACCTCGTCTCTTTAGGATTCTGGTTTCTTCTAAACTCAGTTTAAATGCCAACTCATTTGTGAGGAATTTCTTGATTCCCCCAGCTGCTAGTTTTGCCCCAATGCCAAGTTTAATCATATATTTGTTTTCTGTATATTTTGTACATGTATATATTGTTTCTTATGATGATATATAAAGCTACTTGAGGACCTGGACTATTTAATCTTTTCCTTCATATTCCCAAAATCTAGGACAATGGTATATATAGTAGGTACATAATAATTGCTTGATATTCAAGTATCACTATCATCATAATAATAAATATTTATAGAATATCAACCCTTAGTGGCACTTGGCATCCAATACTTCGAGTCAATTATTTTATTCTAAAAAAAGAATAAATATGCACATTGACAAGAAGAATATTGATAAGACTAAAAGAAACAAGCAAAAAGAGGCCATGAGAGTTGGTGAAAGTGTCAGACCAACTCAGCAGGTTGCAAATCATTAAACAAAAAAGACTGAAAACTGATTAATTTCTCTGGTCTCATAAATAATTCCATGGATTTTTATAATTCTAAGCACACTTAATTTCAGAATTTGAGTTCTTGAAAAACATATCACTTAAAATAGACATTTGTATAAATTTAGGAAGGAAGGAAGAAAGGAGGGAGGGAGAGAGGGAAGGAAGGGAGGGAAGAAGGAGGAAGGAGGGGAGGGAGGGAGGAATGAAGGAGGGAAGGGAGGGAAGGAAGGGAGGAAGGAAGGAAGGAAGGAAGGAAGGAAGGAAGGAAGGAAGGAAGGAAGGAAGGAAGGAAGGGAAAGATGGGAAGGAGGGGAGGGAGGAGGAGAAAGAGGGAGACAGGAAAGGAGGAAGGAGAGAAAAGAGAAAGGAAGGAGGGAAGAGGAAGGGAGAAAGGAAAGAACAGAGGAAATGAAGAAAGAAAAGGGGAAGGCAAGAAAAGGAAGGAAGGAGAGGTGGAGAGAACAGGAAAACAAAAGAAAAAAAGGATGGGAAGGACATCAAGGAGAAAGGAAAGTGAGAGGTTAAGAAAATGGGAAGGGAAATAAGAAGTAGAAAAGGGTGATTAGAGTGATTAGAAATGAGTGATTAGGAAAAAGAAAAAAATGGATGAGGTAAAAGAACAGGGCAAAGGCAAAAGGAAGGACGAAGTAAGTGAGAAAAGGAAAGTAATAAAGAAGAAAGTGAAAACACTGAAAGAAGAAAAGAAGGGAAAGAGGGAAGAGAAAAACAATATTTCTTTCCTCCATCAAGAGTTCTTCTATTTCACAGGGCATCATAGTGTAGTGTACTGATATAGTGATGAGGGCTATTCCTCTGTACATAAAGATCCTTTTCAGCTGTATATTGATTTAGTTTTAAAATGGATAATATATAAATTTTTTCACATTTTTATTGTATATTTTTGTGTATTACATTTACATCTGGTTCTGCCACATTTAGAAGTGTTGCAGGCAGCATGTGAATCATGATCTGGTCTAGAAGTTGGAGCACTTCATCTGGATCTAGAAGATAATGGTAGTCTGTTAAGTGCGTATTGTGTTACAGACATTGCTAAATACTGGGGATTTAAATATGGAAAAAAAATAATCCCTGACCTCATGGAGTTTACAGTTTAAAGGGGAAAGAGGAAACACAAAAGAAACCTAAAAAGGTGAGGGGGGGGTTCCAAATTGGGGCATTACATAATGAAGTTCAAAGGAGTGCAGTCAAGTAGGAAATGAAGAGAAGGTGGACAAACTTCTGATTTCAGGTATAAGGAATACTAGAAAGAGAAAACTTCCTTTGTCAATGCAGGTTAGTATCTTTTCTGAAACTTACAATCTTATCAAATTTCATAGATCATTGGGAGTTTAATGACATGGTTCTGTCCAAACTGTTAGTATATATCAGAGACTAGCTGATTCAAAACTAGGTTCTTCTGGCTTCAAGGTCAGCTCTTTACTCTCTTATTTTTTTTTGTGCAAGTAAAAGAGGTCATACTTTACCTCATTTACTACTTAGCCTTTTTTCTCTGAATGGGCACAGCCTTAAGCAATTTGAAACCTGGAAAAGACCTTAAACGGTCAAGGTCTTCTACACTATCCTGGGCCAGCTCCAGCTATCCTGATCTATATCTTGTTACTGGATCCAGACGCTGTGGAGGAGTTTGGTTAATTTGCATTGTCATCCCTCATTTAAATTCCATTTACTTGTAAGTAATGGCATCTCCTACCTGATGCTATGGTTCTCTTTGAGAATGAAAGACTGCAGTAACTACCTACTGGGGACCCAACTCT